>NC_090270.1:298043074-298353074 GCF_040414725.1 Anabrus simplex
AGATTATCTTGGATAAAAATGTGTTGTGTTGCTGTCATACGACAAATACGACACCGAATAAAGGATTATTCTATGAAAGAAAATTCATGGGTAAAAATACCTGATTAGCATGATTAGCTGCCACTCCCGGAGGCCCAGGTTCAATTCCTGGCCCTGCCACGAAATTTCAAAAGCGGTACGAAGGCTGGAACGGGATCCACTCAGCTTTGAGAGGTCAACTGTGTGTGTGTGTGTGTGTGTGGGGGGGTTTCGATTCTCACCTCAGACATCCTCTAAGTGGTTTTTCATAGTTTCCCACATCTCCTCCAAGCAAATGCCGGGATGGTAACTAACTTAAGGCCACGGCTGCTTCCTTCCCTCTTCCTTATCTATGCCTTCCACTCTTACCGTCCCCAACACAAGGCCCCTGTTCAGCATAGAAGTTGCGGCCGCCTGGGCGAGGTACTGGTCATCCTTCCCAGTTTTATCCCCCGACCCGCAGTCTCAAGCTCCAGGACACTACCCTTGAGGTGGTAGAGGTGGGGTTCCTCACTGTGTCCGAGAGAAAATCCAACCCTGGAGGGGTAAGCAGAGTAAGTAAGTAAATAAGTAAGAAATAAATAAATAAATAAATAAATAAATAAATAAAGAACGAAGGTAAATACCCGAAATAGAAACGGAAAACTAAGATGAGAGTGCTACCTGCTTTTGGGGTTCCTCACTGTGTCCGAGAGAAAATCCAACCCTGGAGGGGTAAGCAGAGTAAGTAAGTAAATAAGTAAGAAAGAAAGAAATAAAGAAAGAAAGAAAGAAAGAAAGAACGAAGGTAAATACCCGAAATAGAAACGGAAAACTAAGATGAGAGTGCTACCTGCTTTTAGCCACTCCGTAGTTTTGTCCTGGTCTACAGAGAATTCGTGAAATGATAGTGTCCCTTTGCTCTTTGTTTCCTGTTTGGAATACAAAAAAGGCACACAGCAATATATATTCGAATATTTCCTAACATAGTTAAAGAAAAGCAAATCACCACACCATTAAAAAATGAATTAGCGCATAAATTAAAATCCTTGTTTAGGGCGAAGTTACAGCGAGAAATCACTTTGTTCTTGTTTCCATAAAATTTCTGCTCGAATTACGAAAAGGTGCACAAGAATGTCACAAATTCGAAGATTTGTAAACGCAATTTAAAAAATATAATCACCGCACTACACAATAAAAAGTTAACTCACCAGCGCATAACTATCAGATCTCAATATCAAGCCAACAAGCACCTCATTGCGAACACATTGCCAACATTTACGACAGCAAAACCATATAAATAAAACTGGAAATGCGGCAATTTGCGATATACAGCTTCATGTCAGTGGGGAGTAGGCCAGCGCTCCAGCGGCATTATGGTGAAACTTTCCAATTACAGCTGTATGCTGGGCTTCACCAAGCGATTGTCAAGGCCGGTATAAGGAACGCAGCGAGGAATCCAGTCGGCCGTGCTCTTTTATTTTTAGTTCATGGGATTGCCGATAGGAGCGTCCTTTACGATCTGCCAGCGATCTGCGAACTGTTGCCAATTGTTAAGGAAATGTCCAACAGACCGTTGTTGAGAAATTTGTTATAGGTTACAACCACTATATTACTTTTTTCTTGCCGTGCGGTCAGTATGCGCCGCGGCAATAGTTAAGAGCCTCTCGAAGGGACTGTTCTTATGACATAATTTGTTCACATTCCTCATGAAACATTCCTTCGAAGAGGTACACAAAACTCTACAAATTGCACTAACTACTCCAGTTTCATTAGCAGTTTCATTTGAGCAAATTAAAGAGAGTCAAGAATCACCTTAGAAATAGTAAGGATCAAAACAGACTGAATTCACTCGCTGTTTGTTCAATTCATAAGGAGGGAATTGGTAAAATCGCCAACTTCAACAACAGAGTCATTGAAATGTTTGCCTGTCAGATTGATTATGGTCAATACGGGATTAGTATTACTTGAAATGAAGCTGTTAAAGCTTATCACTTGTAATGTCAGAAGAATAGACGTGCTCACCTGTTGTATAAGTAATGTGCCATTTGGTGAGTTCAGTTTTATTTCTCTGTTATTGTCTATTTAGTGTATATATTCAGGCCGATACATTTTGCTATATATAGGCCTACTGTCTTCTGTAGTGATGGGACATTCGATTCATTTTACTGAATCGATTCATTTGATTCCGTTCACGTTACTGAATCGATACAGTGATCCGATTCACGGCTCATTGGTCACCGCTCCTACTGCATCTGTGTAGTATGTGCTGGTAAGACAGCAGCAACAGCATTCAGTGCTCGCAGCTGCCATCTGGTCTTCATACTATGAACTCCTTTCTTAGAAAAAAATGCTAGTCACTCTAACACATCGAAGGTTTCCGGCGACGCAGGGTGGGAAAGGATTAGGAAGGTAGCAGCCGTGGCCTGAATTAAGGTACAGTCCCAGCATTTCCTGGTGAAACTACGGAAAACCATCTTAACGGCTGCCGATGGTGGGATTCGAATCCACCATCCCCCGAATGCAAGCGCATAGCTACGTGATACTAACCGCACGACAACTCGCTCAGTCATTTTTGAAAATATGTATTTTTCTATCAGCTGAGCATTTTTTAAATCGTCATATTTTGTATAGGCTACGCGAGGTGTACAGTAGCCCGCTGGTTTTCTGATTCAACATACTGTTATTGCGTCTGTCCACATATGATTGAAGTCTTGTGCAACGATGTGACATGAACTGAAAGAATAATGAGCCGTTCTTCCCAATATAAAACAGGTACCTTTGAGTGGTCATGAGCATGACTCATAGTCATAGGGCAGGCTAGAGTCGAGTTTAATTAATTGTCAAATGTCAACTAAGTTATGATACTAAGATTCATTAAACTAATAAATAGTATAACCTAATAGCCTACCTACTTACTAGCTACTTTAGAATTACGTTTTGACTACCTTTTTAACACTGAAAATAAATCCATCTAGTATTTCAACCTCCCTGTAAGAAGAGGACAGTGAATGCAAGTGGGTATTATTTTCAAATGAGCTGAGCTTGGGAGTCCATTTAGCGTACGATTCTTTCTGTGTACCATGGCTCTGTATGTATTGCTTCAGAGGAAGCCCGGCTCTCCGCCAGTGTCCACTGCCCAGTGAGCCGATAAGGAGCCGTGTGTATCTTGTGTCTCACTGAGCTGCGCTCGTTCACGATTCTTTCGGTGTGCCATGATTCACTGTATGTCTCGATGCAGCGGAAGCTCGGCTCTCCGCCACCCGTCAGTGTCCAGTGAGCCGATAAGGAGCCGTGTGTATCTTGTGTCTCACTGAGCCGCGCTCGTTCACGATTCTTTCGGTGTGCCATGATTCACTGTATGTCTCGCTGCAGCGGAAGCTCGGCTCCCCGTCAACGTCCAGTGAGTGCGCCACTCAGCACTGTCCGCTGGGAGTAAGCTGAATCGTGTGCCGTGAGCTCGCCGTTCCTGTGAATCGATTCACTCGGACACTTGAATGAATCGATACACTGCTTCGAATCATTCATTCAGTAGCCAACACTAGTCTTCTGGAGTTTTTGTGGTACAGTATAGAAACCCATGTTTCAATAATGCCCGCCTCAATCGCATATGCATGGCCAGAAACTTTATATCGGGCTCCACTGGCGGGATTGATCACGAACCGCCACTGCAAGTGGCTATAGAAAAATGTGCGCGAGGCATTAAATAAAAGAAATTAGACCATCGACAACGAATGGTGACATAATAACATGAAAAGTTTACATACCACGTTTGTGACAGAGCTAAATAAAGTTAATAATTCGAAGAAAATTTGTGCTGGAATGAACGAAGTATACAAACCTTTAATTTGGTACTTCGAAAACTTATGTTTTTGAAGCACTATGTCCAGCCCAAGTGCAGCTCTCTCCACAACACACGATGCTTCCCAAGGAACAGCCAATACTGTAAGTACGGTCATTTGTAAGAATTACGTAAGAATAGGGTATTATTATTATTATTATTATTATTATTATTATTATTATTATTATTATCATTATTATTTATTCGGGTGATTTCGTGGAACGCAGAGGTGAAAAAAAGGTACTGGGGTGAATGGGTTGACAGGGAAATGACCAGAGCATAAGTTAAAGCACTAAATTTGAAATTTTATTTATTTCCTTCTTTTGTTCGATTTTAAAATTTGATAGATAATCTGAATGAACAGTATAATGATGAGCTCAACAGGTCCCACAATAATAATGACGTAAAGTGAAAATCAGGTACAAAATTGGAGAGAATTATCCATGTGATAACTTATAAGGGATGAGCAATGTAGCTCTAAATAGGTACACTTTGACAAGATAAAATTTGCTCCACTCATTTACATTCCAGGAGACTGAGCTCCAAAAGGTTACTGTAGTCCAGCCTCTATGAGGCACAAGCTTTCTACAAATTTATGCCGTAAAAATGTCAAAATACTGTGTTAACAGTCACTTCTCCTCAACAGTCTGTTACATACTCGTCTGTAACCAATTATCAAATAAACAGGCGCAATGAGTGCCCATTCTACGTGGCCTTAAAGTGAAAATAAAAGGTTTAACACGAACGGCCATGGACAAAAGGCTAGGAGGCGAAACACTTGCATTCCTTTTAGAAAAACTCTTAAAACCCCAAATGGGCTTATGGCCCGAAGTTGCAGAGGCTAAACCTATACTTCAGAGGGATGACTAAACGCGAAATATTCAATGCCAAAACGATGTTAAGAATTTAGAAGTTTAAAAAGTTTTAGTCAGCCCATACCAAGTTGAATGCGAATCAACAGAGGGAGAACACTTTTTGTTCCCTGAATTTACATGTTTTCCAGCAGGCATATGAACAGAGTACTCCGACTTGCCAAAAATTTACATTTAAACAATGACTTTAGAACTTTATATTAATAAAATAAGTTTTAAACCTTCCCCTCAAGTTATCTGTCTGGAGCTATCACATGTTAAAAAATTTCCGCCATTACCTTGAGTAGTTAGGCCTTCCAAACGACGGCAAGCAGCCCCTGCCTCCTAATCACGCCGCACTCACTAGACCAGAGCAATGAAGAAAACAATACTGTCCAAAAGCGCCCAACTTTTAGAGCATCTCAGAGGGGAAAGTTCCAGAACTCTTTATAGATAGGCTGGATGCCTGCATACACCCCAATTGTAATTGGCTAAAGCAAATATTCCTGCTTGGTTAATAACTAAATGATGAAGAAAGCCATAGGATTGTTGACAACAATGATACATTAAAAATCTACAAACACTTAATGTTTGCCACCTTCAAAAAGATAAATTCCCTCGAGAATTCATTGTCCTTAATCCCGCCAGAGGGGCACATAGTCGGATGGTAGAAGAATCTAATGGTTAAAGGTCCAAGTATCTTGTTTTCCATTAGTTCATGATTCATAGCACAAATGGCCTTCTAGAAGGCGCGCAGTTCAAGAGGCCGGAGAAGGTGTACTCCCGATACAGAACTTCACCCCCTAAAGTTTTACCACAGTCTGAACAGTTTTGAAATCTTGCACTTAAATTTTTGAAATTACAAATTGAAAAATATCTTAATGGGGGGGGGGTGTTTTTAATTGATTTTTGAAGTACCGGCAAAGAAATCTTGATGTTGTTTACGAAGTCATAGAAGTTCGGTCTGTTACGTCCAAGATTGACAACAAAATCGGCCGCCAATGTCATTGTCAGACTGGGATTCTCCTGACCCCGCCGGTACCTTAGGATACCCTTCTCCAGTATAAGGCGATGGTCACCAAGGACCAAGTCGCATAGCTCCGCCCAATGATAGAGTGGGCGTTTGTGGTTCAGCTTCCAAGCTACTCTCAATAATGACAGTCCCCAAGTCGACCGTTAAGAAGGAGACTTAGCCGGAAAGAGACGGGCCCATACCCCGCGACTGCATCTCTCGCATATGACACTACGTGGCCTCAAGTGAAAGTAGAGCACTATAAAAATCGAATGTCCAGGCGACAGTAACTGGCTTGTAGACAGTGCTGCATATTGAGTGGTTGAGGCTGGCGTTTAGGTAGGAAGAGTGCACGGAATTAGTGATGGGCAATCTCAGACGAGGTCTCGAGATTTCTCGGGATTTCTCGAGACTAGTGCAGGCACTATTTCTCGCGAGAAGTTTTGAGAGATCTCGAGAGCGTTGTCCCCGCATTGTGCGGCGAACAGCGTGTCGTAGGCCTATAGGTAGTCGAAGCTGAATGTTGTTTGTGCAGAGTATGCGAATAGTCAACCAGGGGCCTTCTCCATTTCGTAAATACGTGTCAACAAGGGACTAGGGCGTTCATTTCTCCCGAGGTCTATTTTGACGCAGTATAACATAATTATAAAGGATACGCATTCTGGCATTGAATGCAGTGGTAAGTACACGAATGAATAGGTAAGTACAGAAACTGACGGCTACTGTAGATACACCTACCTGGATACTAGAAGCGTGCATTATTCGAACTCGAGACGAGGCAAGATGCGCCTTGCTGTATATGGCAATCGCCATTACGCATGAGTGGAATGTGTAATCTAAAATACTTCAGTTTGCTCCAATTCTTTCGATAGGTAGGTGTACATCGTTATCAGATCCCACATTCAATAACATATGACCTCTGCATTAGTTTACCGATATTTTGGTGACGAAGGAAATAATTCCTTACAATGTTATAAGGTATTCGTGTCATAATTAGGAACTTCGATATATGACGGTGCAATGTGAAATTGCGTCTCGTTGTACGCGACAACTTGAAGACGATGTCTGAAATGCAACGTAAATCGTGGATGTCGGGTATTTTGAAGAGATGCCGCATAGCACAGCGCGCTGTGTTGCTTGTTCAAAAGAAGTAAATTACGTCGTCAGAAGTACTTCTGGGATGATCCGGCACTTAAAAACGCATAATATCAGTGAAGAGGAATCGTCACAGAACACCTCCGGCCCGGTCTGCATCACAAGAAGCTACCCTGCCGACAACGATTGTGAGGCATCCAGGTAGGTTTACATTCTAATAACAGTTATTAACAAATTATACGGGTTATTCAGCTAAGAAGTCCATCTGAATAACTCGTGGACAGTTTAAGATACTGGCATTCTCTCTTCATTTTCGTTAATGGTATTAAGGAGCTCATAGTTCAACATGCAGTGGTTTATCGTCACACAGTTTCCATATGAGAGCTGCTGATGATAACTATCAAGCTTACACTCGTAGCTACTGGGACGTCGCACAGCTCGCAGCACACAAGAATCGGCCTCGAGAGCGTTGCCCATCACCCCTGCTGAAATAATTGGAGCATAGTCGGGCATTTTAGATTACACGTTCCACTCATATGTAATGGGGTTGCATATGTAGCAAAGCACATCTTCCCCCTCTCAAGTTCGAATATTGCACGCCTGTAGTATCCAATAGGTGTACATCCTATCTATAGTTATTCACAAATTATGCAGTGTTGGTTAGCTAAGATGTCCACCCCAAATAAGTCGTGAACATTTTAAGATACTGATATTCTGTTTTCACTTTTGTTAATGGTATTAAGGGGTTCATACTTGAACATGCAGTACTTTTCCAGGCTTTTGAAAAAATGTATGGGCTTACACGTTTTCATATGAGAACGTTATTTTACGCAATAACTGCCAATGATATAACGTTTACAGTCGTAGTTACTGGTACGTCGCACAGCTTGCATTAGAGGAGGATCGGTCTCGAGCGAGAGCGAGAGCGTTGCCCCCACTGCACGGAATTTCTGGCTGAGGTTTGGAGGCAGGGGCGGTAATGGCAGAAATGTAAATAAGTTATTGAAGGGAAGGTTTTCACAACAGAATTTGAACAAAAAGGAAATTAACTGTAACTTAAACATCTAAAAATTTTCACCATCCACAGGGTCAAAAGGCCTCCTTATTTAAACTTGCTGACCTAAAACTTAAACTAATAAGACGCTAAGGAAAGAATTATAATTAAATCGGCAAATACATCACTTGGTGGTCTATAATGAAAGGCAACAGTGTTCACACAGGTTTTACTTGAGACAGATGAACACGAAAAATTCTTTCTGCTGCAGAGTTACTCACCAAAAGGGGGGCAGGAGGGAGGAAATCAAGTATAATACAAGGTCCATGAAATCTGGGGGCAAGCTTGTCTGCTGGAACAAAATATTTAACCATGACCTGATCTCCGACTTTTAAGTTAGTGGGTCTCAGTCCACGATCATACCTTTCTTTTACTTTCTTATGGGAGGCTTTAAGATTATTTTTAGGCCTTTCTTCACTGATCCCTGATATCATCTGGGTCTATTGTCTCTTGTAAAAGCTCATTGATTGACCACAGGTTGGACAAGGGAGTTTTGGGAGCAAACTTAAACTTGCGAGAGGTGGGGAAAAAAAACTTGTGTGACTCGTGAACGGCCTAGTTAAAGGCTAATGATAACCAGTGTTGGAAGAGTCCCAACGAGAATGATCTTCGTGATGGAATGTAGTCAGGGCAGATCGAATGTTACGATTAACCCGCTCAACTATAGATGTCTGTGGTAGTACGCAGACGTCGTGACATGTGTAATAGAGAGATCGACACAGAACGAATTAAATTGAAGGAGAACGCCCTAGCGTTAACAGAAACAATATATTGACGAGGTCCAAAAGATGCAAAAATAGTATTGAGACAAGAAATCATTAACTGAGCAGTGGCAAGCCTAGTCGGAAACAGTCAGAACCGTGTGAAACCATCCACACATACAAAAATAAATGTATTCCCATTTCCTTTAGACTGAGGGAAGGGCCCGACGTCATCTATATACAGGGGCTCCATAGGATGAGATGCTTGGTGTGATGACAATAGTTCCACCTTAGTAGACAGCGTGGGCTTGCTAATTAAAAAGGACTTACATGTTTTAACCAGTTCCCTACTCTCGCCGTCCATACTCTTCCAGATAAACATTTCTCTTATCTTCTCTCTAGTTTTGAAGATGCCCAGATGTTCCCCTAATGGAGTCTCATTGTAAAATACTTCAAAATCTTCGGCACTAGAACAGGAAAAACCACAGTTTTCATTTTCTGATCGTGCCTCGAAGGACAACACAGGACCCCATTCCTCAGGACATAAGGGGCAACATGTTCCCCAGAAGAAAGGGTTTCTATGATAGGAGCCAGCACCGGATCTTCACATTGATATTTCGCTATATCATGAAATAGCATAGGGACATCAGTGAAAATTGCATTTATACAAGAAGGTATGGAAATAGAAGGTGGAGCACCTTCCTCCGGGGCAACAGAATCGAAATCGCCAGAAAACATTCGGCTTAATCCATCGGCAACCACATTCTCAGATCCCCGAATGTGTCGCACATCGAACTGAAATGCTGAAATTCGAATCGCCCCCCAGTACGACGGTGCCTAGCCAAAACCCTGCTCAGAGCCTAATTGTCGGTCTCTAATTAAAATTTAATATGTTCAAGGTAAGGACGGAATTTTTCTTACTCCTTCTAACTCGTATATAGAATACTTGGCTTCTTGAGGTGATAAGATTCTAGACGTATAGGCAAGTGGCCATCTTTCAAGTTAAGATTCCTGAAGAAGAAGTGCAGCGACCGCAGTTGACGAGGCGTCTGTCTGTACAATAAACTTCTTAGAGAAATCTGGCATTGCCAACACCGGGGCGTTACACAAAGCTAATTTCAAATCCTCGAACGCAGCTTGCTGCTACGACCCCAATTCAAACTTGACACCTTTTCTACTGAGGAGGTTCAGGGGTGCCGCCTTATTAGCGAAGTTGGGGATGAATTTCCTGGAGTAATTCACCATGCCGATGAATCTAGCAACCCTTTAACATTTTTGGGAGGGTTAAGGTTACGGATTGTATGCGTTCTGGAATGATCGACTGAAACTCCGTTAGGTGACACAATATGCCCCGAGAAGGACATAGATTGTTTAGCAAACGATACATTTGACAACTTGACTGTCAATCCAGCCTTACGAAGGCGGTTTAGAGCTTCCTCCAGATGTGGTCTCTGAGACAATATCATCTATATAATGGTGCAGATCTTCGAATTTTTGTCGGAGAAGACCCTATCTAAGAGCCTAGGAAGAACCGCCGCGCCCGTGGGGAGCCCAAAAGGTACGTGATTGTATTCGTACAAATTCCAGTCGATAGCGAAAGCAGTCATATGTTTCGATTTTTCTGCCAGAGGTATCTGATTATAGGCTTGGTTAAGATCTAGGATTGTGAAGAAGTTAGCCTTACAAAACCAAGAAAACGTGAGTGTACGCCGGGACGGGCTACTAATTAGAGTACAATTTTACGATTTTATGCCCTGTAGTCAATTACAGTCCAGAAGCTGCCTTGAGGTTTCGGCACCAAAAATGGGTGAAAAATACGCTGACTTGGAAAATTCCATCCCTCAGCATTTGGTCTATGATTTCCTTGAGTTCCTTCATTTTAGGTGCACATAACCTGTATGGAAGAAATCTTACGGGCACCGAATTCGTTCACCTCGATCTTGTATTCAATTAAATTAGTTACACCAAGATTTTCCGAAAACACATCAGAAAATGACTGAGATAATTTCCGAATTGCGAAAATATTACATTTAAGCAATGACTATAGAACTGTACATTAATAAAAGAAGTTTGAAACCTTCCTGTCAAGTTATCTACCTGGAGCTATCACATGTTGAGGAATTTCTGCCATTACCTAGAGTAGTTAGGCCTTCCGAACGATGGCAAGCAGCCCCTGCCACCTAATCACGCCGTACTCACTAGACCAGAGCAATGAAGAAGACAGTACGGCCCAAAAGCGCCCAACTTTTAGAGCATCTCAGGGGGAAAGTTCCAGAACTCTTTATAGATAGGCTAGATGTCTGTACACACCCCCAATTTTGATTGGCTAAGCAAATATTCCTGCTTCGTTAATAACTAAATGAAGAAGGAAGCTATAGGAGCGATGACACCTTTGATACATTTAAAAAATCTACAAAAATTAAGATTTACCACCTTCAAAAAATTGAAATACCCTCCAGAATTCATTGCCCTTAATCCCACCAGAGGGGACACATCGGCCGATGGTAGAGATATCTAATGGTTAAAGGTCCAAGTATCTTGTTTTCCATTAGTTCAGGATTCGTAGCACAGATGGCATTCTAGAAGTCACGCAGTTCATTGGGATGGAGAATGTGTTCCCTCAGTACAATTATTATTATTATTATTATTATTATTATTATTATTATTATTATTATTATTATTATTATTATTATTATTATTATTATTATTATTATTATTATTATTATTATTGCTATCTGATATAAGAGGATATCAGTATCTATGCTAAGTTTCTACAATACAGTAGGCCTAGTAACATTTGAATTCAACTGGAAACCAATATAATTTTAATAACATTATTACTAATATTCTATTTCTGTCCTAGTATTACATTATGATAAATTATGGAAACAAACATGAATCCAATATTTAACAGTTATTCTTCATTTCAGGTTGAATTTTCATCCCAATTTTCATGGGAGATTATGACATCAGTTCCATCGACATCTAGTGATCTACCACCACTGGCAATTGTTTCACTTTCACCATCATCACCAAATCAACCATCACCTCGCGAAAGGAGCATATCAAGAGGTCAGAAAAGGACACTAATTGTGAAAGAGGAAGACGAACTCCTTCAACAAGCCACTTCAGTTCTGGACTCTGTGACAAGGGCGAAACAGCAGCTGTCTGATCTGGATGCAGTTGGTCTGTTTGTTTCCAGTTCATTAAAACAACTAAAGAACGAAGCCCTTGTCATTCAAGGGAAGAGAAAAATATTTGATGTTATACTGAGTCTGCAAGAAGAAGACCTCAGGCTGAGTGAGTAATAAAGGAAGACTTGTTTAGAGTTTTTCTTTCAATTTAATACTGCAAGTTTTTTCTTTATTATGTTACTTTCTTGTAATTTCACATTGAGATAATTTTTCAGATACAACACAGTAAAATTTAAATACTAGCAGATACATGTGAAAGGACAGCAGCATACGTAGTACAGTCATTAAGTTCTGAGACTTGACGCCTGGAGGATAGGCACCCACACGACTGTGCATGTTGCACACGATGTCGCATTACACGGCGTACACCTACACAGAACCACATTCACCTTCAAAATAGTCGCCGTTGGCCGTTAACCACTTAAACAGAACCACCGTTGGCCGTTATGGACGTGGTTTTTTCTGTCGTGGTGATGATGGCGTTTTCCAGGTGGCGGATTGTCGTTTCAGTTGCGGATCGTAAAGGAAACACCGTGTTTCGTCTTCAGTTATTGTCCGATTGAGAAACGTCGCATCATCTTCAGCACTACTGATGAGGTCACCAAAAATCGTCATGCGACCATCACGTTGGTCTTGCGACAGGATTCGTGGCACACTGTGCTGGGTAACACGACACATTTCGAGGGCATCTGTCTGACTTTTGTGGCAAGTACCAGGGCTGACCCGTATTGCTGCTGCAAGATCGTCTACCGATTGGGAGTGGTTAGCACGCACCAACTTTACAACTTCATAGATCTTGCATTCCGTTCGAACTGTTTATGACCGACCAGTACGCACCTAATCTTCCAAACTGTCGCGTCCTTGCACAAAACGTCGGTGCCACCTAAACACAAAACTGCGACTCAATGCGTCCTCGCCGTAAACCTGCAGCATCATTTCAAACGTTTCGGCAGCGGTTTTGCCTAATTTCTGGCAGAACTTGATGTTTGTCCGTTGCTCAACCTGTGACATGTCAAGCTCCGACGGGCGCATTCAAATCACCGTCACAACAACGACGGTACGTCTGCTTCCAACTCAACTGTCTCTTGTAGGGACGAGACACTAACTGACATGGTACCATACCACAGTGCCATCTATGCGCTATAGTGCACAACAGCGCCATCATACTGTCAGACTCAGAAGTTAACGACTCTACTACATATATTGAATTAAATAGTACATTTCTCAGTCTTGTTTTCTTTCCTATTTATTATGTTAATTTATTGTAATTCACACTGGTATTATTTTTCAGATACAGTATAACACAGTAAAAGCTAATTAAAAAATAAAATACTATCACTTACAAATGGAATTAAATATGAATTATGATACATTTTACATTTCCAGCCTAGTTAATGCAAGAAATTAAACATTATGAACATTTAGTCAAATTTCTGGGAACACCACATTTCACATAATTTAAATTTAATTTCTTTTATTCATATTTATTGTAAGTAAGTTTTATTTCAAAATATACTTCCAAATTATGTTAATAATTACATTGTTTATCGACTTCTACTGTCATGGCACAAAACCAGTAATATTAAAATATTCCTGCTGAGTATCTCTTACTCTCCTAGCATCTTCTGCAGACCTTTGCCTCCCGACCCTCTGTAATACTACAATATTCTCATTCCTCCATCCATCAGGAGCAATTACACACTGTTATGTGTCTTCCCTCCCTTCTACTTGCCCTACATATCTTTTATTACCTGTACCTAATAAAAATGTTTGCAGTGCACAGGCAGATAATGTTATGATTTCAACTGTCTGCACAGGAAGCTCAGTTTTCAATAAAATTCTAAATCTGTTACACAATATGCCAAATGCATTTTCTGATGTATACGTAGCCCTGCTCGAGCAATAATTAAATATTTTCTGCTGCTGAGTGCGATTCCCTTTGTAAGACTTCATGATGTTGTCTTGTAGAGGGAAAGCATCATCTGCGACTACCACATAGGAAACTTTGACACTGCTCCCTGGTAATTGTTTTGACAAGAGAAAGTTGGCTAAATTTTTGACCATTATTGTATGTAATGTACTATTTCTCAACACACACTCATCACTTATTCGTCCATTGCATCCTACACCTACATACAGAAATATATATCCTGCATCAACTAGAGCAAGTAACACTATGCCATTTCCTCCTTTGTAATTGAAATAGTAAGAACCCATAACCTATGGTAGCCTAAATTCAACATGTTTTCAATCAAGAGCACCAAAGCAATTGGAAAGTTCCATATTTCTTCATACTGCTTGGATATTTCAAGCCACTCATTTTCTGTTGATGGCATGTGAAAAACAAAAAGTGCTCTGCATAAGTTCCATTGCAGTGTATAATTATAATAATGTAACCTACAAACTCAACAAATAATGCTACTAACCTGTAGCATGAAATCTTTATTTAAACCACAGTTTAAATAAAACAGAATTTGTTTTGAAAAACATTGGTTTACATGTTGCAGAAATTAGGCCTATAGTAGGCCATACTTGCTATAAACTAATGAAAAATATAGATACTGTAGCACATATCCCTGGTACCTACTAAGCATGCTAACCTCTATCAACATAATATGAGAATAATTAAATCTGCAGGCCTACTTTCAAGTATTCATCCTTCAGGCTTTCATATATAGCATTATATGTTTCTGGGAATTATTGTTGAGATAGCACTCGCAAAAATCGTAAAAGAATACATCAAATTTTTGTAGCTTTCTCCAGTTGCCAGGAACCTCAAGGTCAGCACTAATCTGTTGAAAGGGGAAATAGTGTTAATATTTAGGTTTTAGGTTATGTAGGCCTAAATACTACCAAATGCAGTAGAGACAATACGCGACACTTCCGGATTTAGCCTTTTTAAAATGGGAGACAAGTCGCAAGTTGCGCTCCTAGTGGCTTGACCTGAAAATTCGCGCTAAATTAAAATATCAATGGAAATGTATATACGGAAATGGATAAATAAATTACGTCTAGAAAGAAAGTGTTACCGTAAAATGGGGTGAATAGGATCACTTTCACGAGGCACATTAACCTACCAACAGAAAAAATACAGAATTATCCTCCATTTTTGTTTCAGTACACGAGTCCTACTATGTTTTATAACTTTATCCACAAATATTCTAGAATTCCTTCATATTTCCTTGATTTTAACCAATTTGTTAAGTGATCCTATTCACCCCTTGACTGGGGTCAATAGGATCAGGCATATTAATATGAAAGTTATTCGATTCACATCAAATCGGGGTCAATGGGATTGGTTATTTGAGAGTTAAAACACATAAATACATTTTCTATTATAGTTTAATGTTCTGAAATAACTAAAACAAAACTGATTAGGGCTAAAAAACATTGTTGTCAAAGTAAAAAATATCTGTGCCTTCATTAATAAAATAACAACCAAAAAAATGCAATTTAAGTACATTATAGTTCAAATGTATTGTAATGTGTATGTAATGGCAACAACATATATGAAGGAGAAACATTTGTTTTTGTTTTATCAAGAAATGGCATTCTATGAAGGCAGAGTCTGAGAGTGCACATTGAATTTCAATTGGCCCCTTCTCAATATATGTGGATTGTCCAGTTTTCCTATTACCCGAGTATAGGAAAATTCACATATGTCCTCAACATCAGGAAAAGTGTAAATGTAACCAGCAAAATCTGAAGTAACCTTCGGCCTCGCAAAATTGACCACAAATCAATCCTTCTCTTTCTTCTCTAGAACTTGACCAATAAAAGAGTGACTCATACTGGAACTAGTGCCTGGTTTACTGGTCAGAAAGAAAACCAGTAGTCAGTCCCCATTTTCAATTTCATCAACAGGAACTTGTATTATGTTATTTGCATTCCCTTCTGAATTCTGTTCATGCAAACGAGGTTCGGAGATATCACTGTTAGCTGCTGGAACATCCACTTCACATTGAGATTCACTCACGTTGGGGTAAGCGATTTGAGGATCAGTCACTCTCACTACAAGTCACGCTTTTGTCTGGAACAACATCCAGCTTCTTCTTTTGCTTCCGCGCTACGTTCTCTTCATATCGCATGCTCATTAGAAAAGCCTTGAAAGAATCGTCCAAGGATCATTTACCCCATCATCAAATGGCAACACTTTTAAAACTCTTCCCCAAACTGCTTACTTGCAGCTCTTATGCTAACACCTTTCTTATTAATTGCATCCTTAGCCAATTGTATGGTCTCAGGATCATGGTTCTTGTAAGCCCTTGCATATGGATCTCGTTTGTAAGTTCTTGGCATGGTGATCCTATTCACCCCAAACACGCGTACAAAAATTACAAAGCGAGGTTAACCTAAATTTCAGAAACTCTAATAGACGCACAATATTGCCTATTTCACACATGATTCTGGAATATATTTTGATTACAAAATACCAACTGTGATTTCGGGGAATCTAATAGTTTCTGAGATTCAGAGAAAGTTATTTCACTCCCATATATTGTCACAGTGACACAAATGGCGGGAAAATGTACAGGTGTCACGACAGGCAACCCCCACACATGAAATTTACTGGATTCCAAGGAGAAAATAACATATAATTGTATAAACCTGGAAATCTTTAAAAAGAAAGTCGTTTACTACTTGAAAAGTGAAGTCAATAACTTTATCACTTTAGGATCCTATTCACCCCAGTGATCCTATTTACCCCATTTTACGGTACTAAGATATTAACTTCAAAGTTGCTAAAGCAATTCCGGATAAATGTATGAAGAATTATTTAACAGGTTATTATTTATAGACTGAAATTATACATATAATCAAGATGTGAAATGGACTGCTGTGAAAGGGCTTGATATTTCATTAATGCATTACTTTTTTAGTTTTTGAATTCGTGCCTGAACGTTCACGACTAGATTTTTCTTTTTTATCATTTAAAAGCATTGTATCATCATATTAAAACACTTGTCAACACAAATATCGACACATTCCTTACGCACATGATTCAATGAATTTACATTTAATAGTTGGATAATTTTCCATTTAACTTGAAGCCTACTAACAGAAAGAAAGTCTATAAATTTAGCCTCAAAATCATTCAAACTTTCCCTATAAGCAATACTTGCCACAATGCGATTACATTAGGATAAAGCAAATTTGCATCATATTTTTTCAACAAAATATGTACATGTATTAAATCACCCATATTTTCTTCAGTGCTTGACAACGCATTATGGCATTCCAAATGGCGTAACTTGGAACACAACCAGCCACACTCATATGCATATATATTTTCCTGAATTAAAACAAACCCACACATCACACCTACAACAACACATCGGTATTGAAGGTAAACTGCTGCACTATACAATAAAAATATGCGTATTATATTTTAAGCCAGTTAAAATATGGGTCGAGCAGGTCAGAAGATTATGAAGTACTGTAAAAATATCTTTGTTACTGGAAGAATATACATGCAAACACAATATTACTTACATTTTCTTGTCACGAAGGGAACTGAAGGAAGACCGCGCATTCTTCTCTACTTCATAGTTATTGCAGCCAAACACAGCACATACCTTTCCCCTCATGTTGAGAGGAGATATTAAGGAATGACACACGCTACTATTTAATTATGTCAACTCACCGAAAACGCATAAATAACACCAAAAACTTCACACACACATACACGTGCTCTTATGACAGAATCAGTAGTTCTCAGGTCAATCCGCTAGAGAGAGCTCTAATAGCTGTACCTCGATATCTCGCTGAGTGTCGCGTATTGTCTCTACTGTATTTGATACTACAGTATGTTTTAAATAGAAACGATGTAACATTCATATGCGTACCTCCTTGATGCTGAAATAATTTCTCGCATGTTGGTGTTCATCTTTATGATTCGGGGTTCTACCAAATTTAAAAAGCTTTGTGAACTGTAGGTACTTCATACTCAAGAAATTTTTGTAGGATTCTGAGTCTTCAAATCGTAGCTCGTTATTTAATAAGTTGTGCAATTCTTTACAGTCTTCATCACGCTTTTGAATCCATGGTAGAGTCCTCTACCTTCTGTTGTACCATCATAATTTTCTTCTCCTGTGATGTCAAGAAATTACGGCAATATTAACTGCAGCTGTAGTGGCTATCATCCTTATATGTTCGGTGGCAGCCATTTTCTAGCAATAACTTGCCTCGGGAATGGTGTACAACTTCCGTACTAGATTGCATACAAGGCAGTGGAGCAAAAAGTTATACCATCGTGAGGCACCATCTGTTGTACAATAAATGTCCTCGTCTGTTCATGGTTTACGTCAACTTTTTCTCGCTGGTGGCCAGTGGCGGCTGGTGCAGAAAATCATTTGTGTGCTGTAACCCATCCCCACTCCAAAAAATAAAAATATTTAGAAACATACCGGTATGTGGTTTTCAAGAGGCTCTCCACTGAGTTTCCCACATTAAACAAAAACGCAAACAACCCCAACACATACACTCATTCCTCATAAAAAACTATAAAACTATATTAAACACACAATAACACCTGCAATGGCAAAATATTCACACTTGGTGTGGCGCGCAAAAATGGAACTTCCCAATGGTACCAGCATCATTGAAATAAAACCAGCAACGTCGTAATGCAAAATTACATGTTATGTTTTTATAGTGACATTTATAAACTAGACATTTTTAATTAAATAAAATCACAATATCATGTCCTTATTTTGACAGCATAAAAAGTACAATTTTTATAGTTCATCGATTTACAAATGTGGCTATGGAATAGGCAAGTTTGTAGTTTTCTATCCTCTTTGGTATTAAAAGACCTGGCGGGAACAGCTGTACAGTATTTTGTTTTCCCGTTTGCTTTGAGCGACCCCTTCTTAAATACTAACGCTGAGTCAAGGGGGTGCTAGCTGCCAGGTTCTCATATCGGTCGTAATGCAAGTGTGACTAGTGCTGGTGCTGCCTTTCTGTGGTCGAACGAAGAACCGCTGTGAAGTAATGTCTTAGCTGTTGTTTTCACAGCCTATCGGAACACATTCTCCTGTATCGGAAAAGTTGGGCACGCATGCGCAAAAGGCAGAGTTCTTGGTTTCTGGCTAAAAGCTTAGAACTTCTCGCTGAGCTGTGATCGCACAGCACCCGGCGTGGAGTGCACCAGTAGTTACCTGGTTGTGAGGGGAGTTGAATAATTTCCTATTGCTGACGTCTTTTTCAATGCACTGTATTTGATTGTAGATAATATTTTAAAACTAATTTATTTTTACAACAGACAGTGTGCTGCAGCACTTCAGCACATAAGGTACGGCCGCCCCTGCTGGTGGCACTAAACGTCAGACTTCAACTCTTGTAGGCCCAACTATAGTCCGCAATTAGAGATACGACAACATTGCACATTGTATAGGCTACTATGATGCAGTTCTGCTATTTCCATTCCCATTATATTATAATTAATATATTTGTATTTTCAAGTACTTACAAGGCTGTAAATAATATCTGTTACCCCTCGTTCGTACGACATGCTATTTATGAACAATAACAAGCGCGATCGACCACATAAATAACTATTTGAAAATGTTTTAACAACAAATGATTTTACAAAACAGCTCCCAGAGCTTAATCATTGGAGAAAAGGAGCTCCCAATTTCACAAGGCATACAAGCCTTTATTGTGTGAAGACACCCTCTTTGGTATACACAAGGAGAATGAGCTCGCAGATTGATAGGCTCTTCATGGGCCTAATATTAAGAGCAAAACACCTTTTAACTCAAGCCTGGAGGGAAAAAGAAACCTTCATAGTTTACGAGCTTTAAACATTTGACGCTTGCTGCCCCTATTCCACAGGGGAGCAACAAAACCCAACCTCCGATCGGAAGGATTGAACATAAACTTGAGCAGAATATCATATCACAAGGCCTAGAGAAAATTAAATGAAAGGTTCAATAGGAAATACGCCTAACACAAGAGAAGGGAATGCTGAACCCACTCAAGCAGTCTCATGACAAGATCACAATAAAATCTAATGGGTCAAAAGGCCTGGTGATACAGTGAATACCTTGTAACTAGGAAGGGAAAATTAACAACCAAAAATGCAAAAAGAAGAAATATTATTTCGGTATTTAGAAAAAGTCGTAAGAAATCAAAAAATGGAAACGCGAGTCCACACTCGTGCATCTTTATAAAATTACACCCACTAGGGTGGTTGCCTCTGTGGCTTGAAAACTTAGAAAACCTACATTTTACTAAATTAAATTAGAAAAACTTACATTAAAATTAAGTAAACTCTCCACAACACTAACTGGCAGACATGGTCGTGAAGATGGATGATTAGTAGAGGGCCTATTTTACGGCGAATAAAATCTTAAATTTCATTAAAATGCAATGCGGTATTATTTCACATAAAAAAGAAATTCAGTATGATTTCACATAAAAACACTACAGATATGAACAAGGGAAACTGGAGGCTTTCATTTTGTACCTTTTTTTTTTACAATAGTTACCATTACTTGCAGTTATTACAGGGTGGGCAAGATTAAACTGGCCCGGAAAGTATTTATTAGACTGGCGCAGAATTGTCCCTTGTTAATGAACAGGAGAACTGCCCATCACAGGAAATGCTGGAAACCATAATTTCGATGCACCAATCGGTTGCTGTCACATGTCTGTGCGTGCGCATCTCCAGCATGCTCTCTCGCGGCTATGTTGCCATTATGCACCAGAAAATCCCCATCAGTACGTCGAAAAGCCGTTGCATAATTTGAAGATTGGTGTGTGGTGTACAACGCTTGGTGTCCGCATCGTAACACGATTCTTTCACCAAACTGTTAATGCTAACCGCTATGTCCAGACGCTGTTTAATCCATATGTGGATCAACTCGCTGAAGATGAACGACTGTATGGATATTTGCAGCATTACGGAGTAACAACACATACTGCCTTGATGACCTTCTCACGAGTGCATGAGGAGTTCGGTGAGGAGAGGGGCCGTGCAATCAACTGGCTACCTTGATTGTCTGATCTCTCTCCTTGTGATTTTTACCTGTGGGGCAAATTGATGTGTCAGGTATACTCCAATAACCCTCATACACTGGAAGAGCTACAGCAGAACATTGAAAACGCTATTGCAGCGATCCCTCAGACAGAGTTGCTACGCGTGTCTCACAGTTTGTTTAATCGAGCACAGCACTGCATCAACGTCAACGGTGGCCATTTCCAGCATCTTCTGTGATGTTCAGTGACAAGGGTTAAACCCACATCAGTTCTATTGTAAATATTTTCGGGGCCAGTTTTATTTTGCTACCCGGTACTTACCTGTTGTATAGAAAACAATGTTAAAATTACCATCCCTACTCGAAAAGATTAAGCACGATTTCTACGACTTCCTTTTCACTGGAAGCGATATAATTACGTGCTATGGCATCCCACCTAACCTGACGAGTCAGGATCCAGTTTGACCTTCAATGCATGGCACTAAACTTTATGATTTAGTGTTGTTCGTTAAATGTTGTACAAAAATTCGAAACTTCTGAAGAAAAAGAAAAAAAATGTCATAAGAAATCACAATTTGACATGGAACTGTACGTTTCATATACCGGTACAACAAAATTTCACGAGTGTAAAATGATAGTGTTTCAGTCTACGAGGGCTTCAAATAGATTACATGTGCTTTATGTACAATATATCCATGTTTCGCAAATTTGTCAATCGTGAAAACTATGTATACCGGTACTTATTTAGAAAGTTAATGTGCCGGGCTGAGTGGCTCAGACGGTTAAGGTGCTGGCCTGCTAACCCCAACTTGGCAGGTTCGATCCTGGCTCAGTCCGGTGGTATTTGAAGGTGCTCAAATACGACAGCCTCGTGTCGGTAGATTTTCTGGCAAATAAAAGAACTCCTGCGGGACTAAATTCCGGCACCTCGGCGTCTCTGAAGACCGTAAAAGTAGTTAGTGGGCCGTAAAACAAATAACATTATTATTAGAAAGTTAATGTCTGCTAAATATTTTATTATAGCTTCGTATATGTTTTCTCTGTTTTGACAAGGAGACACTGAATGTTTAAGAGCTGAAATCTCATCACAAATATGGTTTGTTCGACGCCTTTATCACCCATCTTGTAGGCTCCAGCCAACTTGTGGTATTAACATAAATTTACCGAGCGAGTTGACCATGCGGTTAGGAGCTCACAGCTGTGAGTTTGCATTCGGGAGATAGTGAGTTTGAACCCCACTCGCGGCAGCCCTTAAGAGGATTTTCGTTGGTTTCTCATTTTCACACCAGGCAAATGCTGGGGCTGTACTTTAATTAAGGCTAATTCAGGTATAACGGACTAGTATAACTTGGAAACAATTCTCTAAACCCATGGGTAAAAAGTGGAAATACCGAGCTCGATTAGTAGGTGTTATTATTATTATTATTATTATTATTATTATTATTATTATTATTATTATTATTATTATTATTATTATTATTATTATTATTATTATTATTGTTACGGAGTTTTCCGTGGTAGGTAGAGGTGAAAGAAGGTGCGGGTGTGAATGGGTTTCAAGCTACGAAATTATAGGGCAATATAAAATTAATTTAAAATTTAACAAGGTTATATTTTCTTTTCGAAAACAAAGAAATAACAATCATGGCAGGTACAAAGTAGCAATTCAAAAGGGGTTAGTTACAATATTTACAGAATTTGGGCTTCGCGCCCTGACTTCACAATGCTTGGGCAATCAGCTCAGTTTTACCCCAAACACAAGTTTTAACAGAGGGGGAGAAAACCCCATTCATACCTAGGAGCCCTTGCTCCAAATTACACTGAAAAACCTCCATGAGGCATACAACCCAGAATTTTCAAAAGAGCCACACGCTCTCAAAATTTAAGCCTCTCCCAGGCCGCACTAAACTCCACCTTCAAGTTGTCCTCAACGGACATAAACACAGGGGTAAAATACCCAATCTACTGAGGTCTATTAAAAGAAAAGCAGGTTAATTAAATGACCTCTAAAATAACAATTTGAGAGGAGGCGAACTTGCACTCCTAATGCACTTTGATTAAGACCTACTTGGCACTAGGCCGTTAATACAAGGGCTAATCCCATGCTAAAGAGGTGACTTAAGAAAAGAACAATTTGTTTTACATTAACGAAGAATAGGTTGAGAAAATAAGTTCACCTCAAGACAATGTGAGTGGGAGCTCGAGAGGGTTAGCACTCTCTATCCCAATATGTCGTTTTAAAAGAGAATATATGAAAGGAGTAGTTACATTTTAGGAAAAGGTTACATGGTTGAACGCTTAGAACCCGCCCCGAAAGTTAAACTGCTGAGCTAGCAAAGAAAGAAGTTATTAATCGGCCATTACCTTGTGTTGAACGGCTGGAGAAGAAAGAGGCGCTTCCCGCCCCCTGCTATGTACTTAACACACTGAAAGATGGAACAGAAGTGGCCGAGAGACCCAAAAATCAGCAGTTTAAATACTCTCGCGGAAGTTTCTAGGCGTTAGGGGAAAGAAAACACCCTCCCACAAACTCTTTATTGGATAGGACCCCGCAACAGATTCAAGTTGGGGGAAGATACATCTGATTGGATATAAATTAATTGAAGAAATTCGGGATTGGATACATTCATAACAAGGGGAAGAAAGGGGTAAATATTGCCAACTTAAACAATGATAGAAAGAAATTTAACAAAGAACAAACTCTTGAAATTAAATTTTCTCCAAAAAAATAGTTCTTTGACTCCGCACTAGGTTGCACTATTGTAGATCTTCAGTAGTGTCCTCTAGAAGAGAAAGTTCACACTTCTTACTTCAAGCGAAACAAAAACACATCAAAAATGACACAGTTCAAAAACTCAAAATTTTCCACGTGGTGACATCTTCTGAGAAGGTAAAAAATTAATACTGTCAATAAAGTTCAGACTTCCTCCAGCAGAGGAGTTTCACCTGGCGCAATTTTTAAATTAGCGGAGTGGAGGTGTACCGCCCGGTACAATTATTATTATTATTATTATTTGAGTGGTGTGGCTATGAAGTTGTTTATGTCTATCTATCTATTATTATTTACGTAATTATATCATCATCATCATCACCATCATCTGTTTACCCTCCAGGTTCGGTTTTTCCCTCGGACTCAGCGAGGGATCCCACCTCTACCGCCTCAACGGCAGTGTCCTGGAGCTTCAGACTCTTGGTCGGGGGATACAACTGGGGAGAATGACCAGTAACTCGCCCAGGCGGCCTCACCTGCTAATCTGAACAGGTGCCTTGGTGGGGGATAGGGAAGATTGGAAGGGATAGACAAGGAAGAGGGAAGGAAGCGGCCGTGGCCTTAAGTTAGGTACCATCCCGGCATTTGCCTGGAGGAGAAGTGGGAAACCACGGAAAACCACTTCCAGGATGGCTGAGGTGGGAATCGAACCCACCTCTACTCAGTTGACCTCCCGAGGCTGAGTAGACCCCGTTCCAGCCCTCGTACCACTTTTCAAATTTCGTGGCAGAGCCGGGAATCGAACCCGGACCTCCGGGGGTGGCAGCTAATCACGCTAACCACTACACCACAGAGGCGGACTACGTAATTATATACGGACTTTATTTGGTATAAATCATAGTTGTATCATTCATTATTTGTGTGGTGTATGATCTCTCTTGTGTAACAAAACATGTGAAGTTGTCACGATACATCTGTTGGATGGATATCAATACAACTTTTTTAAATGTAAGAACACATAATTAATAGCATGTAATTTATTATTACCTGTAAATAAGATGTATAAATCCAATGCAATGTTGTGCAGCACAGGGTAATAGTCCAGAACAACGCACCTTTGTCGCTAGTTTTATAGAATGTTTTATCCATTTGTACATCGGTTGTTGGAGACTCGAGAAAATACGAGAAAACATGTTGTGTCACTTTTCTAGAAGCCTGGCCAGGCAAGGTATATAAAGAGACAGTCTTGGATAGTAGAGTTGAGTGGTTAGTGAGAGTTGTTAGTAAGTGTGTGAACTCATGCAGTGATTTTGTTTTATTGATAGTTGGTTGACATACTAATGTGGCAGTCTTCTTCTTCTTCTTCTTCTTCTTCTTTGAGATAGTTCAAGATGGAGGTTCATCAGTGTGTGTGTGTGTGTGTGTGTGTGTGATATGTATATAATTTGTAAATAAAACAGTGTACACTTGACAGCATCTTGTGTGTGCGTCTTTCTGAATACGATAAGGCTAGAGCCGTTTCCTTCCCACTCCTAGTCCTTTCCTGTTCCATCGTTACCATAAGACTTACCTGTGTTGGTGTGACGTAAAACCAATTGTAAAAATAAAATTACAGAAATGATACACTAAGGCAGGGCCTCTCAGGGTGCATGCGCGTGGTGCATGCGCTGTGCACGGTGCAAAAGACGACTTGGCTTGGTTGACCAGAGTGCAGACCCCCACTCCTCGATTTGGAGCAATAGCGCTGTCTCTCTCTTTCCCCACGCCTGTCTCGCTCGCTCCGCCTGTCTCCCTCTCCCCCACTTGCGCCGTAGCGCTCCAAATTCTGGCTGAGTTGAGCCGAGTATAGCCGAGTAGAGCCGAGCATAGCCGAGTAGCCCCGAGACGAAGCGTTGATCCGAGCCATACCGAGCGGCACCGAGCGGCACCGATGCACAGTGCACGGAGCTCTTGCGCCTCGCTCTGCACGCGTGAGATTTTGGGCGTTTGAGAGGCCCTGCACTAAGGCATCAAAACCACTTATAAAATCTTCTTTTTGGAGATCCAGTGTTCCTTCTTTCTTCTTTGGATATCCTCTCATCGGAATTTAGGTGATTATGATGCCTGTTGTTTAAAGGGGCCTAACATGTAGATCATTGATCCCCAGAATTTTGGATCTTATGTTGTCTGTCAAGTGGTGTACTACTTCTTAGGATGGTGGCAAATACGGGAACTTGAAGGGCACTACATTACAAGTCAGTCTGGGAAATCACAGAGTCAATTTTGTAACAGTGCCATCTGGTTGCTTACAGTTCTCATGGGCTCTAATGCCCATCTCATCGACGACTAGTGTTTGTATTAGATTGCAGTCTTTTCATGGGATGGCACAAATCTGTTTCTGTTTTAACTGTAGCTATGCCAGTTTGCATGGTTAAATATGTCTGCTGTATTATTGCTTATCACTTTTTGGCACGTTTAATGCTAGTAATACTCTAATACTTGTTACCTATCCCTAAAATGCTTAAGGCATTTTTTACCATTTTTAGGTCATATTTAGGTATTTTAGGGCATATTTGCTTGCATATTTTGTTTTTCTTTAGGTCATAAACTTCCGAAACCCTAATGATGAGGGTGTACCTCAGGTTGCTGATAGTTTTACCACCCACTCTGAAGTCATCTTGCTATCCATGTAGGATGAGGATAGTGCGTATATAACAACTGTTCTCAGTGTTTTCAGGAAACGCCTCTGGGGACGTATTTTTCTATTTAAGTTGATTTCTCAAACAAAAACTTAAGTATTCATGATAATTGTGGAAGAATCAGGGCTCCCTGTTCTGTCAGAATTACCAGTCGTGTATTTTCAGGTGTGATTTATCTGGTACTCTGTTCATTTGTTTGTCAAGTTTGTACTTATTAGAGTATTTTCTATGAATGTGTTGCGATAATTGTAATGTTCACGTCAGTTAAAGCACAGTAAGGCTTAAGATGGACCTTGTGGACTATCGAATTGTGATGTTATGAATTCAAAGACTTACAACACGATTTAGTCTCTTTGTACCTTGCGAATTTTGATGTAATATCTCTTAGCCAGTTAAGAACAGTGCCTATCCTATCAATAAAAGTGGTGAAATTGGTACCTCCGCTGTCACTATGCCTTGCAGTGGGAAGCAGTGGTGGCTCGTGGCTGTGGCTGTAAAGCTTCAGACTCTGGGTTGGGGGATACAACTGGGGAGGATGACCAGTACCTCGCCCAGGCGTCCTCGCCTGCTATGCTGAACAGGGGCCTTGGTGGGGGATGGGAAGATTGGATGGGATAGATAAGGAAGAGGGAAGGAAGGTACCATCCCGGCATTTGCCTGGAGAAGAAGTGGGGAAACCACTTCCAGGATGGCTGAGGTGGGAATCGAGCCCACCTCTACTCAGTTGATCTCCCGTGGCTGAGTGGACCCCGTTCCAGCCCTCGTACCACTTTTCAAATTTCGTGGCAGAGCCGGGAATCGAACCCGGGCCTCTGGGGTGGCAGCTAATCACACTAACCACTACACCACAGGACAAGATTTAGGAACTACGTGTTGTTTTTGGTTGTTTTGTACTCGTACCTGTGACTGGCGGAGGGTCCAGCACGTGACCACGATTTATTGAATTTAATGTTTCGTCATGACCACTTAAATAGAGCACTGCATCAATTACCAACTGAAGGAAAAGCCTATTTAAATGTACATTTTCACTGAACTGTACAATTACAATATACACTCTGGCATTTTCCTTCAGGACATCAGAGATCGTATTTTGGTTTGTTTCCAATGTCTTGAAATCTAGCTGCCGTATTTTATGTTCTGCAGAATCTGAGTGCTTATATAAAGAACGTTATGTTCAAAAGGGCTGAAAATCCTTCTTTATTCCAAACGGTATTTTTATTGATAAAAGGCAAGCAGGCCCAATAAAACAACTTCTGTAGATCTGGAAAGGAGCACAACCATGGAAATTCCTTAACCGACGATCGTTTGAAACTAAGATTGTAAGATTTACCGGAATGTTCACTTCTTTTGTAGCACACATTTGCAGTGATTCAGTAGGGCGATCAAAACGTAGAATTTCATTCTGATCTTCGTTTCTCCAACGTAACGTGAAAATGGTGTATATAATAAAATGCACACTATGTCATAAATAGGATACATATTTAAATAAAACTGCACAACACTACGAATGAACCACGATTCGTAAGTACTCGTACTTCACACAGGATGACGCAGGGAAGACGAAACATTCCGCTCTTCCGACAACTTCACTAGCACATTCCGCTATGTGGAAAATACGCGGGTGACATCACGGTTGTCATGGCAACCGCCAAGGCCAAGCGCTAGGAGGGAGCACTTGGGAGGTAGAGGCAGCTGCGGAATCTCTCGTCTTCACTCAGTCTCACGCACCGTACTGCGGCCGACAGCCGGCGCTTTCGTGAGTTCCCCTGGTTCTCATCAGGTGATGAGGTGCTTCAAACGCCGTACAATAAAACATTTTCTTTCCGTAAAACCAACAAATGTCATAAGAAACATAAATTTAATTCATTATGGTAAAAATAAGTGATGAAGTGGCACTTCACCTGAAAAGCCGCCCCTCGTGGGAAGTTGAGTAGCTTTATGTCCAATTGTGCAATGGCCAATTAAATGGTGCCAAGAAGTTTGTGTAGTGATGGCTTTCCAAACTCTAGTTACATTGATCTATGGAACAACGGGGAGTTTAGATGAAAAAGTAAAACACCAGAACTGCTGCCGTGTGGAACTAATTGCCTCCTGCCACTCTTCTCCATACCTCTGGGTATAATCATGAATTGTCTTATTGAGGATTCTGTACATTTATATTGAAGTTTCATGATGATGATGCTACTGGCTCCCTGTTCTGTCATCTCTGATGTCATCTCTCTATTGCTCAGACCTTGCATATTCCGTTTGACTTGATCTGGATTGTGCCCAAAGGCACCACCTTCTGGCACATTCATTGGTTGCAACCTTGGATGTTCATATTCATTTCCAAATGGCAACAGCTGTTGTTTTTTCTGCTGGTCTGTTTCTGCATCATTAAATATTGATTCTTTATAGTACAGTTCACAGTATAGCCTAAGCGCTCGACAAGCGAGGACGTATTGAGTAGACTGTCCTGGTAGTGAAGGAGGGGAGTGACGGAGGCGAGTGTAAGAAAGAAGTGAGGAGTTTTAAGAAGATGATTGGTGTTGAAAAATACAGCGCAGTAATAGGGAGAAAGAAGGAAGAAGAAGTGAAATTAGGAGGGAGTAGAATGGTATTGGGAATGAAGGGAGAGATGATGCTGACAGCGGCGGTGATTATAGTAATGTTATGGATCGGAGGAGTTGAATTGAACCCCGGACCGAACTCCAGCGGAAGTATGAGTTGGGAAGGCGTTGAGCTAATCAAAAGAGTTGTAAAAGAGGTGGTTGAAGAGGTGTGCCCATTTGAGCAACTTAAAAATTTGATTCAAGAGCAAACGAAGGAGTTCGAGAAAATGAAGAAATGGTTTCGAGAGAAGGCAGATGACACAACAGCCAAAGTGAGAAACAACACCGAAGAAGTTGCATCATTAAGGGAGAAAATAAGAAGACTAGAAGAGGAAACGCTGAAGCTGAAATCAGAAGTAGAAATCAGTACACAAAATCAGAGAAAGAAATGCCTATTTTTATATGGTGTGCCCGAGGAGAAGAGGAAGGACAAACTGCTTACAATTTATAAAGTGGTGGACCTAATTCAGGGGAAAATTAAAATTAATTTCACTGAAGTAGACATAGACGATGTGGCGAGAATAGGGAAAGTAAAAGGAAATAGGCCGATTAAAGTGCAACTGTTTTCCACTTTGATGGCCGATATACTGATGGGAAATGCGGGTAATATACAGAGGGAAATAATATGGATCAGGAGAGACATGGGAAGTGAGGGATCAGGAATGCCAAAATTCTTAAGAAGCATATGATCCGGGCCAGACACC
This sequence comes from Anabrus simplex, assembly GCF_040414725.1. NCBI lineage: Eukaryota > Metazoa > Arthropoda > Insecta > Orthoptera > Tettigoniidae > Anabrus > Anabrus simplex. The sequence continues at coordinate 298,072,484 of NC_090270.1, forward strand.
AAGGTTTGGGAGCTTTTATTAGGGGACAGGAACTTGTAGTGACAAATGGCTGCTGGAAGAGGATTTGGACCGTGACCAAATTACTGGATCTGGAGGAAAAGATGACACAGGAGGAAGATACGGAGATAAGTATGGGAAAGAGAGTGGTAGAAAGGCAAGTTATACACAGCAATGTTAGAGAAGACGGACAAGGTGATAAGGAAAATACCAAGGAAAACAGGAAGGTGAATGAAGAAAAACAGAGAGTGGAGCGTAGTGAAAGTGTGTTCTTGAATAGTGAAGAGCGGTGGACAATGGGGTGGGAATAGGAAGGTTTAGGGATACAGCTACGTGCAGAGCAAGTGAAGAGGAAAATCAGAGAAGTGAATGCAGTGAAGTAAGGGATGTGCAGAATGAAAAGGACAACGCAGAGAATTGAACTGTGTTTGAGCAGAGGAAGCATGTCGGGCCTAGGAAGGAACAAGAGCAGTGGCGTATGCTGCAATCAAGACATGGGCTATCACTAGACTTAGGTTACCCATTTTCAATAGTTGCTTTAGTGAACGTCAAGCCTTAAGGGTTTTGAGCTGCAGCTAATAGCCATCGGAGCAGCCTGCTGTGTTAAGGATGGTTCACAAGCCCTAGCCTCTGCTACTGTCAATACTCAACACCTGATCAATGTAGATGGTAGCCAACGAATCAGCCTCCTCGTACTCTTAATTCCCCTAGCTCGGGGATTGGATGCTTATGTCGTCTTCACCATTCATTTCATCAAGTCACCATCAAGCCTTTCCAGAGGCTATGCGTTATTATTATTATTATTAGTATTATTATTATTATTATTATTTCTTAATCCGTTTGTCCTCCAGGGTTGGTTTTTCCCTCGGACTCAGCGAGAGATCCCACCTCTACACTCAAGGCCAGTGTCTGGAACGTGAGACTTTGGGTGGGGGGATACTACTGGGAAGGAGGACCAGTGCCTCGTCTAGGCGGCCTTCCCTGCTATGCTGAACAAGGATGTTGTGGGGATGGGAAGATCGGAAGGGATAGACAAGGAAGAGGGAAGGAAGCGGCCGTGGCCTTAAGTTAGTTACCAACCCGATATTTGCCTTGAGGAGAAGTAGAAACCACAGAAAACCACTTCGAGGATGGCTGAGGTAGGAATCGAACACTCCTTTACTTAGTTGACCTCCCGAGGCTGAGTGGACCCCGTTCCAGCCCTCGTACCACTTTTCAAATTTCGATGCAGAGTCGGGATTCGAACCCGGGTCTCCGGGGGTGGCAGCTAAACACACTAACCACTAAATCACAGAGGTGGATATTATTATTATTATTATTATTATTATTATTATTATTATTATTATTATTATTATTATTATTATTATTATTATTATTATTATTGTTGTTGTTATTGCCGGCCCCGTGGTGTAGGGGTAGCGTGCCTGCCTCTTACCCGGAGGCCCCGGGTTCGATTCCCGGCCAGGTCAGAGATTTTTACCTGGACCTGAGGGCTGGTTCATGGTCCACTCAGCCTACGTGATTAGAATTGAGGAGCTGTCTGACGGTGAGATAGCGGCCCCGGTATAGAAAGCCAAGAATAACGGCTGAGAGGATCCGTCGTGCTGACCACACGACACCTCGTAATCTTCAGGCCTTCGGGCTGAGCAGCGGTCGCTTGGTAGGCCAAGGCCCTTCAAGGGCTGTAGTGCCATGGGGTTTGGTTTGGTTTTTATTATTATTATTATTATTTTGCTAGTTGCTTAATGTCGCACCAACACAGATAGGTCTTATGGTGACGATGGGACAGGAAAGGGCTAGGAATGGGAAGGAAGCGGCCAAAAGGAGAGAGCATATTTGTCTCTGGTGAGACCCCAACTAGAGTATGGTTCCAGTGTATGGGACCCTTACGAGGATTACTTGATTCAGGAACTGGAAAAAATCCAAAGAAAAGCAGCTCGATTTTTCTGGGCGATTTCCGGCAAAAGAGTAGCGTTACAATAATGTTGCAAAGTTTGGGCAGGGAAGACTAGGAGAAAGGAGACGAGCTGCTCGACTAAGTGGTATATTCTGAGCTGTCAGTGGAGAGATGGCGTGAGAGGACATCAGTAGACGAATAAGTTTGGATGGTGTCTTTAAAAGTAAGAAAGATCACAATATGAAGATAAAGTTGGAATTCAAGAGGACAAATTTGGGCAAATATTCGTTTATAGGAAGGGGAGTTAGGGATTGGAATAACTTACCAAGGGAGATGTTCAATAATTTCCAATTTCTTTGCAATCGTTTAAGAAAAGGCTAGGAAAACAACAGATAGGGAATCTGCCACCTGGGCGACTGCCCTAAATGCAGATCAGTAGTGATTGATTGTCTTCACACTACTGACACAAAAAAAATTAAGGTACAGCCCCAACATTTGCTTGGTGTGAAAATGGGAAACCATGGAAAACCATCTTCAGGGCTGCCGACAGTGGGGCTCGAACCCACTATCTCCCGGATGTGATGCGAGCTCACAGCTGCCTGCTCCTGACCGCACGGCCAACTTGCCTGGTATTATTATTCTTTTGTTTTGTTTATTTTCCCTGTTTTTTTGATCGTTTATGCCCATTGCATGCCAAGGTCTATGGATCACTAATAAGAGTTGTTCATGGCCATATGGCAGTGCATATGGGGAATGATTGCCCTTTATTGTCAGTTTATTTTATTTGGATAGTTTTTTATTGTATGTCATTCAGGCTATACCAAATTTGAACCATGTATTGAGTGGAAACCTGTGAGGTTCAATAAATCTAAATCTAAATCTAAAAGAAAAATCTAAATATAGTACAGTTATTAAGTTAATGGACTGGCTGCATTATGTTGCTACAGTGCAATACAGTAGATAGGTTGCACCATGAGATGGTGCTGTGACAGTTTGAAGCTTGTCCCAGCTAGGGACAATTGTGTACGTAAAGTGTAATTAGAACTACAGTCTCTGTTGTGAAGGTTAGTTCCCTGTGAATGTCAGAATGCAAAAATGTCTCAGTTTGAGCAGTGAGCAAAAGTAGAGTTCTGGCAAAAATTATGCAAATCTGCTTGTAAAACCTCAGAGGTGATAAAGCCAGAATTGTCTCTATCACCACAATGGAAAATACTGTAACAAAACAGATCAAAAGGTTGAACTGGTTTTTGACTGACTGAGAATTATGCACATGGAGTTCATCCTACTAGGATTAACTGTAAACAAGAACAACTGCAAGGAGATCCTTCACTGTCTATGTGATTCAGTTTGCCACAAGCAACCTGAGCTGTAGTGGCGGAGGAATTACCTGGTTGTTATTACACGACACCCCTGCACATCATTCTATGCCTGTCCAAGAGTATCTGGCAAGACAACAGGTCTCCATTTTGCCACACCCTCCATTCTCATCTGATCTCACAACATGTGTGGAAACAAAGCTGAAGCTACATGGGCATAGATTTCATTCCTCTGAGCAGGTCACTGCTGCAACAAGAACAGTTGTACAGGATCTTCTTGCCAGTAGCTTTCAGCATTTTTCCCATCAGTTATGCCAATTAGGCAGACATGAATACCAGCCAGTGATGACTATTTTGAGGGATGATGTTTAGCTATGTAAGTATAAGCCATGTTGCATGGCTGCCTACACTGCAAGTGCCAGTTCACAAACTTACTCACTGTAGTAGTATAGTTATTGAGCTCAAGGTCACAGTTCCAGTATCAAAACTTGGAGGCACACCCACTTTCATTGTGTCGTCTATCAGGTGGTTGGGTACATTTTCCCTGAACATGTATTCTGTATCTACTGATACTGTCAATCTGCAGAAACTGAACATTTTGGGTGAATTGATGTTTTTCTTTGGTAGAAAACACTGTTTCAATTTTAATTCGCTATTTGAAAAGAAAAGTTGCAGGTGTATTGTCACAAATTGGAAACATTTGAATTAATTGTGTGTGATTTTTTAAAGTTGACTGAATACTTTTTGTTTTTATTGTCCCTTAGAAGTTGATTCATCCAGGATCATGGCTTACAAGGAAATTATTGTGAAATGTGAGCCAGACTGGCATCTAGAGGAGGAAAATAATGAAGATGAAGGAGGAGGAGAGGGAGAAGAAACTGGAGGTGAAGAGGAGGAAGAAGATGGGGTAACTCAAACTTCAATTTGTACCTAATATTAGCTTGATATGTACATAACCAACATTAATATTGGCTGAACAGCTCTGTGTGGATATTATGTACTTATGTGTAAAATAATGGTTTTACTGTATTATTTAACCTAAAGGTCAATACTTCAGAAACCTTATTGTGAGAAGTCAGTTTATTCCTTGTATTGAAATTGCTGTTTTTTGAAATACAAATTAGGTAGATAAAAATGTTGAAATCTCTGCCCTAAAATGGTTCATTCGTAACATTAATTCTCTTTGCTGACATTGCACCAACAAAGACAGGTCTCCTGGCAGCGATGGGATAGGAAAGGGCTAAGGCTGTGAAGAAAACACCTGTGGCCTTAATAGAGGGGTAGCCACAGCATTTGTTGAGAAACCATGGAAAACGTTTTTCAGGGCTGCTAATAGTGGGGTTCCATCATCTTCCAAATGCAAGCTAATATCACAGCCTGAGCCACATGTAAACCGTGTATGTATCAGTATAGTTTGGGCTTTGTGTGTTGGGCATATAATGTGCTGGCTGCATTTTATATTGAACAGTGAACTTTGTTGGTATCCTAACAGGACTGATGATGGAACCCGGGTAATTGAATATCCAGGTGCCTGTTAAAGCAGTTATCTAAAGTTAATATTCCCTGGTACCAGTTACATCAGGTATGGATCCAAAAACCTGGGTACCTGTTACACACAGTATCAGTGCTTATGTGTATTGCCTCTCCAAGATTGCTTCTCTGCTCAACCACCTTTCTCTCTGTGCCCAGAACATTAATTTAATTGTTTGAGTTGTCTTTATATAGAAACCAAACTTCTATAAAAGCATAACTTGAAGGTTGCAGCATTTAAAAAAATACATATTAATTTATTAAACACAATGTGTACAATCAAGTTTTTTACCACTCTGTCATTTCTGTGATTAGGGATTGAGGTCTGTTTACACATTCCACTAAATGGTATTTAGAACATGGATTATTGCATTTCTTGCAGACGCAATCCTCCTTGGGTTCATGGAATGCCTCATTCTGGCAAATCCTTCCATGAAACCCGTGGACAGCGAATCGTGTATATACATGCCGAAGCTTGAAATTTGGTCCCTTCCAAATTTCTGACTTCATTGCATCAGTCTCCATTATTTCTTGGGGTATCTCGTCGGCTATTTTCCGTCTCTCCTCGATGATAGTTTTATATGCATGCATTTCCGGTAGACCAAAAATGTGCTATATGTCTTCCATGAAGAAGGTTTCCTGCGCTATTTTATAGGCGTAGCTATTTCTTGAGAATTTTGATATTGAGAGAGCTCTCTTAATAAATCTTGCTTTGATGCTTTCTCGCTTTCTGGTACAATCAATTTGTTTCGTTTAAAGTTTGTCAGTTTATTGGAATGTGCAATTTTTGCCCCATAATGCCTTATTTTTATTAAAGAGAAGATTACATGTGTAACCATTAGGCTTAAGTGTAAGCCTGACTAATTTTAAAAATAAAAGTACATATTCTGAAGACTAAATAATAGTCTATGACCAAAATACAATTAATCCAACTCATTTAGGACAGGGGGCACATATATATTCCCTATAAGGAAATCCCTCCCCTTTATTATTATTATTATTATTATTATTATTATTATTATTATTATTATTATTATCATCATCATTATTATTATCATTATTATTATTATTATTATTATTATTATTATTATTATTATTATTATTATTATTATTATTATTATTATTATTATTATTATTATTATTATTATTATTATTATTATTTGCTCTAAAGAACATAAACCGGTCTTCAAAGAACATACATGTACATTGTTGGAATCCTCTCCCCCCCTAGTGAGATGCAGCTAAATGGCTTTAATGTTTTGCAAATTTGATTGTACATTATACATTCACTACATAGATTCATATACACTTTCAGCACTGTTTATTAATGCTGCATCATCATTTATTATGCAGTTAACATACACAAAAATGTGCATACAGTTATCTCTTACTATACTTCACAAAAGGTTTTACCCTCTTAGAACATATAGTTAGATGGTATTTTTCACAAAGCTTGTTACACAGTGCACAAACACAATTTTCATTTTAATTGTGAAATTTCTTGTTTTGGCATTTTTAGTGATGGAATCTGTGGATTGCAAGCCTGGTGAGAACGTTTCTTAGGTTCTGATTTTTGTTCGCCCATCTTCTGTCAATCATTGCATCTGTAGAGTAGATGTCTAGGGGAATTTCTTGGCGTTTTTTCTTCCAGGTCTTGATAAGCATCCTTGCTGGGTTGGTGGATGGTAAGGGTAACTGGAGTCGTAGTTCCTCTACATACTGTAGAATGGCTCTCTCGCTAGTTCCTATATGAGTCTAGATGGGGCTGTTTTTGCTACTCCTAATGCTCTTTTTAGGTATCTGACTTTTACTTTCTCTGTTAGGGATTGTTTTTCCCAGATCACTTCTAGGTGGTATGTTAGGACTGGGCTTAAATTCGCATGGAATAATGTCATGGCTGTTTGTAATGAGAGAGGTGTTATATTCTTTATGTCATATATTCCCCTGATGGTGGCAGTTGCTCTTTCCTTGATATGCATCCTGAAAGAGTTGCATGCTGTTTGTAGGGCTATACCAAGATATTTTGTATGAATTTACTACATCTATATATTTCTCTTCCAGTGTCACTCTATCTTTAGCTGCTGGTTTACCCCCTTTTTGAATATCATGTGCACTGTCTTGCTCTGATTGATCATTAATTTGTTCTCCGTCGCACAATGACATAATTTGTTCAGAAATTCTTGTAGTTCAGTATTGCTTGGTGATCCTAGGACTGTATTGTCTGTGTACATACACACTGAAATCAAGCTGGGTTTTCTTAAAGCATCTTTGTGATGTCTGCAGTGGCAATGTTAAATAGAATAGGGCTCATTGGGACTCCGTTGGTCTGAATGATTTCTCTTGAAGTTGCAGTTCCATCTTTGTTTTCTACCTTGTTGTATGCTAGTATGTTTTTTATCATTTCTGTCATAGTGTTTTCAACCCATCATGGATTCCAGTTTTTTCAGTAGTTTTTCCCTGTTTAGCAGGTCAAAAGCCTTGGTGTAGTCTGTGAAGACCACACGGAATTTGCCTTTGGGGTGTCTTAGTGCTTCATGGATATCGCTCAGTATGTTGTTTATGGTTTGAAGGGTAGATCTTCCTTCTCTGAACCGAAATTGTTGTTTGGGTATTTGTGAATCTACAGTCTTTTGGTGACTAATTTGGAGAATACTTTGAAAATGTTCTCTGTAAGAATTTGGGTCAGTTTATTCTCCTTTTCCTTTGTATAGGACCTTGATTATCGATTTCCTCCGGTTGTCTGGTACTTCAGCAAGAGTCATGCATTTATTGAAAAGATCAATCAATATGTCAATCAGCAGTTTTGCAGAGATTTTTAAGGCCTTGTGAATCCCATCTAGGCCAGCTGCTTTCTAATTTTTCGCTGAGTTAATTACGCTTTGAACTTTCATTTTTGAGAATGGGATGATATTTTCTTTAAGTAAGGGAGGCCTGATATCATGTGATGCACTTGAGTTTTACATGTTTGGTATCCTTGAGAAGTAGTCTTCACACATCTCCATGTGGATTTTCCCAGGGTTCCTGTTACATTTCCTCCTGAGAGCTTTATAGGGATCTTCTTGTGCTTCTTCTGCTTCCTGTAGAACCTGTTTCTCTGTCAGTTGTGCCCTCTTATCTCTCAAGAGTTTCTCATAGTCTTTTCTTTTTCTCACATATTCTTCTAGTTAACCTTTGCTGTTGTTGAGTTTTGCTTGTGATAGTGCATCTAGAGCCAGTTTCCTCTGTGGGTAACACTTGGCATCGAACCATGGTTTCACCTTCCTGTGTCTAGCTGGAATCATATCTGCAGTTATAGCACTGTGGATGCTAGACATTGCGAGGTTGATGTTATTTTCTTCCAGATGTAGTTTTGTATTTTCCAGGGCTTGTGTGGTGTTGGATAGTGTTTGCAAGTTCAGTTTCCTGGCTTTTGGTTCCATTTTAGGGATTAATGTGACGTATCTTATCAGTTGAAATTTAGTGTGTATGGCTACGTGTTTAGTCAATCGTGTGCTTGATGTTTTTTATGGTCCTTGTTGACTCTTGATGATGATATCCTCTCAGTACTAAGTCTATGCTACTCGTACCATTGTGACAGACGTCTTATCTTGTGGCTCATTAATGAGGCAGTACCCTTCTTCCCTTAGGATATCTAGCATCAAGGTAGTATTGTGGTTGGGCTTGTCTAGCCTAAAATTAAATTGTCCTGAAAGAATTATGTTTCTCTCCAACCTAACTTTTGCTCTTACTTCAGATATCTTTTCTGCTGTATCTTCTATGGATGTGCTGGGAGTGATATACATCCCTATTATTGATAGGTTTCTGGCTTTCATGATGACTTTGTTTTCTTCTTTCAATATTTCTTTAATTGTTCCTATGGATGGTTTAAACAGAAAAACAGTACCTTCCGGTCTTACCTCTGTTTTGCGAAGGAGTGTGCTGTGTAGTAGCCTGGGATATCTAGAGGTTCTGTGAGGAATGTTTCTATGACTATCGCTACTTCCTTTTCTGCCCATATATCTTCTGGTGCTGTTGTTATTGTACTTTTCAGTCCTTCAACATTCCATGTCAACATGTCCAATTTTTTCCATTCAGTGGCTGATTTTCTTCAGTACTGGCTTCGAAATTGAAAGGTGCGAATTACACTATTCGACTAGATGTTAGGATTGAACGCTGCTTTACTTTCTTGCATGGAGATTTCTATTTTGAATGCCTTACTTATGCCACAAGTGTGTAGTTATTCACACCCGATAATTTTGATGATGTCATTGGCTAATAGGTGATCTTCTATGTCTTGCTCTGTGATAATAAGAATAAATTGATATAGGTATACAATAAATGATATTACATAAGTCTTGGGACTAGTTTCAGCCACATAGTGGCCATCTTCAACCAAATGAAATTAAAGAGATTATGTGATAACTAAAGCATATGTATAACAGACAAAGACAATGTTACAGGAATAATTGGATGCCGTTATGCATCACTAGACCAAGCGCCAAAAGTTGGTTGTGAGATAATCGTGTTTAAATTTGGTTCTATGTGTAAATGAGCAAACATAATTTTGCTAAATATGGTATTACTGTTGTTGTACCTTCTCACCAAATTTCAACATCTTTATACTCGCACTACACAGATTTTCTTGAAGAAATGGCGCTTAGTCTACTGATGCAATTTAAGGTTTTTCTCAAGTGCAAATAATGTATCACGATGCTACACCAGTAACCCCCAACTGTTGAGTATCTACTGAGTAAAACTTCAAAAAATATAATGTGGCGGCAGCCATGATTGAAAAGCAAATCTCCTACTGCCTGAAAAGGCCCGCTAAGTGCTTGATCCACCACGAGCCGCGCCACAACTCCGGTACATTATTCAAATTTTAGATGGAGAAATTCTAATAATGTTATTTGCTTTACGTCCCACTAACTACTTTTACGGTTTTTGGAGACGCCAAAGTACCAGAATTTAGTACCGCAGGAGTTCTTTTATGTGCCAGTAAATCTACCGACACGAGGCTGACGTATTTGAGCACCTTCAAATACCACCGGACTGAGCCAGGATCGAACCTGCCAAGTTGGGGTCAGAAGGCCAGCGCCTCAACCGTCTGAGCCACTCAGTCCAGCTGGAGAAATTCTAGAAGGGAAGCTATTCTCTAAAGTCGTTGCTATAACGACTTACTGATTTGAGGAATTTCAACTTATCTGAGTCAAATTCAAATGGTAAGACATGAGCCATTGTAAAAGCAAAAAGCAAAGTCACCTCCGTACAGGCCATGAAGGCCCTTGGAGGAGTGGAAGGTAAAGGCTTCCACCATTGTTAACCTCGGCATGTGATGGGGTAGAGTGGTTATCTCTACGCCCGGCCGCCTTTGCCCCCAGGAATTAACCTGGTACTCATTTTTGGTGTAGGCTGAGTGAACCTCAGGGCCATATACACCTCCGGAAGTGGAAATCTCGTTTCTTAAATTTTACGACTTCCTGACGGGGATTCGAACCCACGTCCTTCCGGGCGAGCCGAGCATGCCTTTACCGCCTCGGCCAGGCAGTCCCTATGAGCCATTGTAGTCTATACAATTTTTGAATGGATTTTCCTTCACGATAGGCCTATTATATTCTGAGAGTACAGTATTGACGTGATATTTGTAAGCCTATGGGTAAGTTTTGTTCTGCTTGAGAGAGAAAATGTGATTAAAGATATTTTATCCCATAAATACACACAAATCACTGGACAGGTAATAAGATTGTTGCTCTCAGTTCATTCAATCTCGAAATCAGGATCTCCATTAAATCCATGTACGTCATCCACGATGTCAGAATCTGCTTGAAGATTCTGGTAAAATTGTTTGGCATCTGCTGGTATTATGTGTATCAGCGAACCAAAGTCTCTTAGTTTGGCTTCAGAGATAGGTTTTCCTTTTGGCCACAAAGCTATTAATGCCTGGTGAAAGGGAACTCTACTCTCCCGTGGTCGTCCCTGTCTTGACTTATTTAGATTTACGTCCTGAGATTCACCATCAAATTCTACAGAATAATTCTCAGACGCAACCTTCGTAGCAAGCTGCATTAGTACCATTGTCCTTCTCCGTACTTTTGGAAGTATTTGATACATCGCTGAACTTCGTCACTTGATAAACCACTCAATGTATCACTACGTAAAAATGTCAGCACTATCGAAAACGTGAGCTCCCTCGCTGTCATCCGCGCGCAATGTGAGGAATATGGCGCTTGGTCTAATGATGCAAACTGGAACGTCGCATAGTCTACTGATGCAATTTACATTTTTACTGATTCCCGCTTTTTCGCTTAGACTTTCTGTTTACTAACAACTAACGACCTCTTGTAATGCAGTGGGGAATTTTTTATAAATAGTTCAAGCCCTCCTCTACAAGATGGCGCTAAAATCTCAGTTTTCGTCAAATGGCGCTTAGTCTACTGATGCATAACGGCATCCAATTATAACATTAAATTACATATAATAACAAAATTTATGGTTATGATCTTCTTGTCGTGATATGATGTCTTAAAGTTCACTCAGGACCTCAGGCAAAGAAGTAAATCTGGAAATGATAGCCAGAATTAGGAATGAATAAACAAGCAGTGCTTGTTTTCCATCAGGCATTAGAGGTGAGTCTCATAAAAAAAGTTCTCCTTTCTAATTTCTTTACGACTTCCTGACGCTTCATGAAATTTATAGCTTATAATTGCTCTGTGATATCTGTGTATAGTCTTCCTATGAAGATCCAAGCTGATTTTGGTGCTGTTCTCCGTATGCTTTCCTTGTTGAGGTGGACTTCTTAGTGGGTTATTTTCTTCTCTGTGTGTCTGTTTGTTTGGTGTAATATTGCGCATTTGGGTCTCAGTGCCATCAGGTCTTAGTTGAGGTGGTCTTCTTGGTGAGTTTTCCTCTCTTGTGTGTTGTTGTTTTGGTTCCTCATAACACCTTAGTGTGGGTTGTAGTCTGGTCCATTTGTGGTGGTATTCTTGACATCGCTTCATGTTTGAGTTGCAGTTTGTGGACTCCATCTTTACAGTTTCTTCAGATAATTTGCAATTGTCCTTGTTTCCTTTGGTTGTGAGTTTTGCCTATCCTTTTGACAGAATGTCTGCTTGGTGTAGTTGTGTCTCCAGAATTTCTTCATTAGCTCTTTGCTTAGGTCATTGAGAGTTTTCTTTATTTCCTCACATTTTAGTTTGTTCTCAAGGCCAGTTAGTCTTGCTTCTGCCTCATTTGGTGAATTTGATTTCAGCCTGTTTGTTTTCAGCTGGGTTCTGCATGTATCGCACATCCACAAGAGGGATCCTTTCTTTGATTTTAGTGTGTTGAATTCTGTTATTGTGAGTGTAGTGCATTGTCTGTGGAAACAGAGGTGGCAGTCCCCACCGCACCCAACTGAGTTCTCTTAGTCATAGTTGAGTCAAATTGAGAACACCGTGTGCTTTGACTCTGCTTATTTAGGTTTCTTTGACAATCAAAAATAATCTCATGTAGCCCACAAATCCCTGAACGGATTACAGCTAAACTCCTTGTTACAATTTTGGCACTCTGAACATGTTACCACAAACGGCGCTTCGTCTTCTGTGTGAATGCGATGTAGAATATCTTGTCGCATTTGTAGCCCGACAGAGGAGTTTCTCTACTGTGTGCTGTTAAAATGTCTTGTCACAATTGTAGCAAGAGATGAGAACTTCCCTTCGTTGTGGTGTTAGAATGTCTTGCTGTATTTATTACATAAACTGTGTGTTTCTGTTACATGTGGTGCTAGAAAGTCTTGTCGCACTTGTAGCCTTAGATGAGAGTTTCACTTCTGTGTGGTGATGGAATTTCTTGTTTTCTTCTTGAGCCGCCTTCTCCTAGCGGAGGTTGGCGGTCCACTTAGCCAGCTCCGTACGTGATGTAGCGTGGAAAGCATCTTCTCAAGTGTAGTTGTGCCATCTTCGGATGGCTTTCAGCCATGAATTCCCCCTGCCTCCAGACCTTTTCTCATGTATCTTACCTTCAATGATGAGTTGTAATAGCTGGTACTTCTTGCCTCTCTAAATGTGCCCTAGGTGTTTTCCTTTATTTTACTGTAAGTAATAGTTCTTTTTGTTTCTTCATGTCATTTAAAATTTTCAGCACCCAAGTTATTCGGAGTAGGCAGCGATATAGATACATTTCAAAAGCATCAATTTTTTTCTAGATATTGGTCATGGGTCCAGCTTTCACATCCAAAGAGAAAAATGGAGAACACATAGCACCGAATCATCCACATTCTCAATTGCAGACTTAGATCCGATCTTGTAAATAGCTGTTTCATGCTAAAAAATTGTCTCCTGCCCTGTTCTATTCTAGATTTTATCTCTCTCTTGGAATCACATTTCTCATCTACCAAGTATTTGAAGGAGGATACTTGTTCAATCTTATTGCCTTTTATCGATAGGGTTGCTTGGATTTTTTTTAGAGAAGACTACAACTTTTGTCTTGGAAGCATTGACAAACAGGCCAACTGGACTAAATTGTCTATCATGCGTTGGAATGCAAGTAATTCATTTGCTAGGGCAACAGTATCATCTTCATACCTGATATTGTTAATTGCCTGTCCATTTATGACTATCCCGCTATTTTCTTCCAGCAACACTTCCCTAAATATTGTTTCAGAATAAATGTTGAACAAGAGAGGTGATAGCACACATCCCTGATGAATACCTTTTCTGATTGTAGTTGCTTCTGATGTTCTTTGGTCGATTTTGACATCTGCAGTTTGATTCCAGTACAGTGTGCTGATAATGTGTAAATCGCTTTGGTCAATACCAGTCGATCTTAATATCTCTACCATCTTTTCATGTTTCACTCAGTCAAAGGCTTTTTTGTAGTAAATGAAACAAGCATATACATCGACATTCATGCCCCTGCACCTCTGTACTAGTACATTTAAGGAGAAGAGTGTTTCACATTTGCCAACCCCATTTCGAAAACCAAATTGGGTCTGATCCATATGAGATTCACATTTGTAAGTCCGGGTGTGTATGATTCGCAGAAATATTTTGAGTACATGGGACATCAAACTAATTATATGGTAATCATCACACTGGGAGGAGTTCTGCTTCCTTGGTATTGGTACGAAAGTTGATCCCAGCCAGTCAGAAGGCATCTTTCCTGATGTATAGATAATGTTGAACAACGATGTTAGTAGATTGAGGCCGGTTGAGTCCTGTTCAGCTATAACTTTTACGACTTTAGCATAAATTCTGTCTGGACTAATGGCTTTACCATTCTTCTGAAGTTTAATGGCATTCAGTACTTCATTCTTTGTTATTTCAGGACTGGCTTCATTGATTCTTTCATCAGGTGGTGGAGGATCATCTCTGTCATCTTTGAAGAGATATTTGACATATTCCTTCCATTTTTTTAAGTTTCTCTTCAACTCCCAAAATAATCTCATTGTTTGCGTTCCTTAATATTTGTCCGCATCGCTTCCTTTGAAGTCCGCTCAGCTCTTTCACCTTCTTATGTAGGTTAAAGTGATCATGTTTCTCCTGAAGTTCCTTGACTTCCTTGCATTTGTCAGACATCCAGGATTCCTTTGCTTCTCTGCATTTTCTACGTATCTCTTTGTGAAGATTTTTGTACTTAATGGGGTCTTTATCTTTATATTTCCTTCTTTCATTCATAAGCTCCAGGATTTCATCAGTCATCCAGTTTTGTTTGTTGTTGCTGTTGACATATCCAATGGTATTTTCCTGGACTTGAGTTATGCTATCTCGTATGGAGTTCCATGTGGTTTCTACTTCTATATGTTGAGACTCTTTTATTGCTTCCATCTTTTCTTCCAGAGCAGCACCAACACTAGTTCTGAAATCAGAACAGGCCAATTTTCTGATGTCTATGCGTCTTGATATTGTAACACACCCTGTAGCATTTCTAAAGCATTGCATTTTAAAGTCCGTTACTGCTGGGTTGTGGTCAGTGTTAATGTCAGCACCAGGATAGGTTTTTACTGATTTCATGAATTTCTTCAGCTCTTGTTTCACTAGAATAAAATCAATCTCATTTTTGACAGTCTTTTCTTCATTATCTGCGGGTGAAGTCCATGTGTACAGCCTCCTAGGGTGAAGTTTGAAAAAGGTATTAGAAATGAAAACTTCATGTTCTGTGCAAAACTGCACCAATCTGTCTCCCCTTGTGTTTCTTTCAACAAGAACATAGCTCCCTACAATATCACCTTCAGCACTGAGGCCAATCTTTGTATTGAAATGACCCATGACCAAATGTTATCTCCCCTTTCTTTGTAAGTTTTAGTGCTTCATTCAAGGTATCATAGAATGATTCTATCTCTTCATCATCTTTGTCAGAAGTTGGTCTATGAACCTGGATGATATTCATAAGTTGGTGTGATGTTTGCAACCTTACTAACATTACTTGATCACTAATTGGAACAAAATCTAAAAACAATTTTGCAGTCATTGCTAACACAATCATGCCAACTCCATACCTGTGGTTAATATCATTTCCCCCCTGAAAAGTACAAGGATCCTTCCTTCATAATCTGAAAATCTGATCCAGGCCATCTTTCTTCACTTAACCCAAGAATGTCAATTTTCAGCCTGCATCTTTCTGCTTCCACATTTGCTAGCTTCCCTGTCATATTTAACGTGCATACATTCCATGTAGCAATTCGAACTTTGTTGCCATACACTTTGATCTTTTCAAAACTGTCAGGCTTGATGAATGGATAAATGGAGGGGAAAACATAATTGCTATGGGGAGGGCTCAGAAATCTTATTCAAGAAGGGGAAAGAGTGTATGTGCCAACTAGAACATTTGGCAGTACAAATGACCTTACATGAGATCTATATTTGATTTATATTTGATTATTATCTAAATAACAGAGTCATACCTGAAAAATGGAAAGAGGCTTTGGTAGTATCAGTGTACAAATGGACCGGTTGAGTTAGGCATGTGGTTAGAGGTGCACAGCTGTGAGCTTGCATCTGGGAGATAGTAGGTTCGAAGCCCACTATCGGCAGCCCTGAAGATGGCTTTCTGTAGCTTCCCATTTTCACACTGGCAAATGTTGGGGCTGTGCCTTTATTAAGGTCATGGCTACTTCCTTCCCACTCCTAGGCCTATCCTATCCCATTGTCACCATAAGACCCATCTGTGTTCTGTGTCAGTGCAGTATAAAGCAAATTGTAAAAAAGTAGTACAAAGGGAAGATAGTGATAACTACAGACCAGTGAGTCTTACATATATCATATGTAATGTTTTTAAAGGCATAGTAGACAAATATATCAGGGCATATTTAGAACATACAGGTTGGATTAACACTAGGCAGTTTGGTTTCAGGGTAGGATAATTTGCAACGTTCATCTTGCTGGTTTCCAGCAGGATGTGTCAGATGTTTTAGACAAGAGTGAACAACTAGATTGTATAGCAACAGACTTGTGTAAACCCTTTGACAGACTAAACTGTGGTGCACTTATCATCATTTATGATTTTCATGTTCCGTGTTGATTTCCTAATTTCATTGAAGGCACCTTAAAGGACATTTCATTATCTTGGATTCTGGAGGTCAAATGGACTGTATCGTGATTGACCTGTCTAAAGCATTTGATAGGGTGGATCATGGGAGACTACTGGCAAAAATAAGTGCAATTGGACTAAACAAAAGAGTGACTGAATGGGTTGCTATACTTCTAGAAAATAGATCTCAGAGAATAAGAGTAGGCAAAGCTTTATCTGACCCTGTAATAATTAAGAGGGGAATTCCTTAAGGCAGTATTATTGGACCTTTATGTTTTCTTATATATATAAATGATATGAGTAAAGGAGTGGAATCGGAGGTAAGGCTTTTTGCGGATGATGTTATTCTCTATAGAGTGATAAATAAGTTACAAGATTGTCAGCAACTGCAACGTGACCTCGAAAATGTTGTGAGATGGACAGCAGGCAATGGTATGTTGATAAACGGGTTTAAAAGTCAGGTTGTGAGTTTCACAAATAGGAAAAGTCCTCTCAGTTTTAATTACTGCGTTGATGGGGTGAAAGTTCCTTTTGGGGATCATTGTAAGTATCTAGGTGTTAATATAAGGAAAGATCTTCATTGGAGTAATCACATAAATGAGATTGTAAATAAAGGGTACAGATCTCTGCACATGGTTATGAGGGTGTTTAGGGGTTGTAGTAAGGATGTAAAGGAGAGTGCATATAAGTCTCTAGTAAGACCCCAACTAGAGTATGGTTCCAGTGTATGGGACTCTCACCAGGATTACCTGATTCAAGAACTGGAAAAAATCCAAAGAAAAGCAGCTCGATTTGTTCTGGGTGATTTCCGACAAAAGAGTAGCGTTACAAAAATGTTGCAATGTTTGTGTTGGGAAGAATTGAGAGAAAGAAGAAGAGCTGCTCGACTAAGTGGTATGTTCCGAGCTGTCAGCGGAGAGATGGCGTGGAATGACATTAGTAGACAAATAGGTTTGAATGGCGTTTATAAAAGTAGAAAAGATCACAATATGAAGATAAAGTTGGAATTCAAGAGGACAAACTGGGGCAAATATTCATTTATAGGAAGGGGAGTTAGGGATTGGAATAACTTACCAAGGGAGATGTTCAATAAATTTCCAATTTCTTTGAAATCATTTAGGAAAAGGCTAGGAAAGCAACAGATAGGGAATCTGCCACCTGGGCAGCTGCTCTAAATGCAGATCAGTATTGATTGATTGAATTAACACTATATTTACATTCAGTAGCATGTTTTATTATTTCAGGACTACTTTTGATCCTTATTTAGTCCCGAAATAATAAAACAGGCTGTTTAGTACAATTTATGTATTGTTGCTTAGGTGGAATATTCTTTAAGGGACCTTCATTGACATGATATACTTACCAAGAAAATGAGAAAAATAGGACTGTATAGGATGGTAGTAGATAGGGTGAAAGCTTTCTTGAGGAAAAGGCAGGCAAGGGTAGATGGATGTTGTCACATACCTGCCGACCCTTCCAATTTTCCCGGAAACTTTCCGTTTTTTAACTCGTCTTCCGATTTTCTGATTAATTTTTAGTTCTTCGTATTTTTGACCAATATAACCTCCAGTACGGTAAGTACTCCTCCCCTATGATATAAGATAAATTCTTTTGTGCTTGTGTTATTTACCCAACCTTATTTTCAAGCGTATTTATTTGATGCTTTATTTTGCAAGTGTATCGTCCATCACCTTCATGTATCGTGTTTCCTGCTCGCTACAGCAGCATGTGTGCTTTACGGCTGGGAATTCGGGACGGCAATCGTCCTACAAGCAAGAGAGGCTAGCGTGCGCTAGCGACTCAGTTATTCAGGACGAAAGAATGAGTTTATTATTGTCTGGTTCGCACACTATTAACATTATTTCTGTGCTTTTCGCCGTGTCAAAGTCATATGTTATAATGTATGAGACATACCGATCTGTTTTGTATGTGGTACCTTCGCGTATTTCAGTGCATTTTTGTTCGTTCCTACTTCATAATTTTAATGAGTTGAATATATTTCAGGGAGTTGTGTCGGTGACAGTTTCTAGTATTTTCTCTTCACGTTATAGCCAGAAAATATAACAAACATTATCTCCAAATGCTCAGAGATACCTATAAAATTAAATTTCCGTTCATTTTAGTCTAATAAAGGAAACTGTTATGTATTTTGTTGCGTGTGTCAGTGTGATGTAAATACAGTGGAACCTCAATATCTCGAATCACCTCGGGAGATAAATTTTATTTTGAGTTATCAAAATTTCGAGATATAGAGAATACCGTTTTTGAGCATGTATAGCACTGAATTATATCTATCTACGGGCTTTTACTGAATACATTATTTTTAACAGTACAGTGCTTAAAAATATACAAAGAAATTCTATTTTACGACATCACTTTATTTTTACACTTATTAATTATTATAGTAACTTTTTAGAAGACAGGATACAGTACATACAGTAGTGAAACAAGAAGCATAGCTCCGTTAACACCTTTGGAAAACAATCCATTAGTTTCTTCTGTGCATTACTGTTAACCTTTCCCCCCTTCACGTCGAAACTTCTCATCAATACCATGCAGCCGAGTTTCATAAATGGAGCTTGCCATCCGCGACTTCTGGGCTTGCTTTCATACATGACCGGTAATTAATTGACACCTGAGAAACAGCGAAGCTTTGCCGATTTTCCGATCACTAGAAGTTTGAGTTTTTTGGTTCCCGTCATATTAGCTCCCAGCATCACTCTGACCCTTTCTTTACTTGTTAACTGTTCCTGACAAACCACAAATACGGTATTGCACAGTTAATGTTGCACAAAATTCGAGTTACAGAGAATTTTTTGCTCCAAGGTAGGAAATGTTTGCTTTGAGAAATCAAGAAATTCATGTAACCAAACTTCAAGTAATAGAGAAATAAATACTCGTGAAGAATAGAACAAACTGCCAGAAAATTTAAGTTACTTCGAGATACTGAAAATTTGAGTAATGGAGGTTCGAGATATCGAGGTTTGACTGTATTATTATTCGTATATATGTGTCAATAATGTTTGATTAGGTACATTTTCTTGTTCCGGTAACCATTTTTATGTTTTTTTGTTTAAGATTTAAAATTTAATGGTCAATTCACATTGTAACTGTATCCGGCTCCATGGCTAAATAGTTAGTGTGCTGGCCTTTGGCCACAGGGGTCTCGGGTTCGATTCCCAGCAGGGTCGGGAATTTTAACCTTAATTGGTTAATTTCGCTGGCACGGGGGCTGGGTGTATGTGTTGTCTTCATCATCATTTCATCCTCATCATGACATGCAGGTCGCCGCATCTGGCGAGCTGAACTTGTCCTCGGACACTCCTGTTACTAAAAGCCATACGCCATTTCATTGTAACTGTAGGTATGTATGCCTTTTATCCTGTCTTTTTTTTCACTTAGACCGTGGCGCTATATATGTTATGAAAGCCAAGAATGAAAAAAAATCTTCCTATTTTTGATTTCTGATAGTTGGCAGCTTTGTTGTCAGAATCTCAGAAAGTGGGAAGGGGTTTACCACAAGTCATTAAACTGACACCTTAATTTCTTTTACATTTTTGTGAACAATGTACAAGAAGGATTGAACTTACAAATCGTACTCTTTGCAGATGGATTTATTTGTGCATAGGAAAGTGATTTGCTTAGGTGAGTGTAAAATATTGCAGGAGGACTCAGAAAAATGGGATGAAAATTAATGCTGAAAAGAGTCAAGCAGATAGTTTTGGGTACAAGACATGCAGAATAGTGGGCAGTTACATAATGGCTCTGGAAAATATAAATTTGGAAGGCACTCAGTGGTCACATTAGGGGGTGGTAAATTTTACTGGGGAAAACATGTAGGTATGTGGTCAAAAAAGCATTTGGGTCACTGCACATGGTAATGCAGGTGATAAAAGGAGCAAACAGGGGGATAAAAGAAATGGCATATTTAACATTTGTAAGACTTCATTTGGAGTATGCTGTAGGGGTATGGGATCCATGTGAAGAATTTTTCATAAAAGAATTGGAGTGGGTACAGAGGAAAGCAGCTAGGTATGTGATGGTGGACCATAGAGTGAATAGCAGTGTTAGTATCATGCTAAAGAAACTCAGGTGGGAAAATTTAACAGAAAGGGGGTTGAGAGCAAGATTGGTGGGTATGTACACGGCCAGCCAAATTTTTTTGGATAAGCATTGAACTGTTAAAGAATGGACTGAGATTAAAAGAAAACAACATACCTATGCAATGAATTGAAAAATATATATTCTAAAAAAATTTACAATAAAACTATGTTTTTCCATTACATCTGAGCAAGAAATAGATAATATGTACGCATTTACTCCCACAGATCACCAGAACAATCAAACCCTCTTCTCATCAAAGAAACCCCGCTTTTCTGCAAGTACACCTTTAAATATTCTCGCCATTCTCAGAACAATTTTTTCTAACACTGATTCGGGTATACTTTGCCAGGCATTCTGCACTCTATTCACTCTATGGTCCACCATCACATACCTAGCTGCTTTCCTCTGTACCCACTCCAATTCTTTTATGAAAAATTCTTCACTTTTCCGATGAAGTGGGACACTCTTTTCGGACTTGCCGATCCAACTCCTCCCACAGCAGCTCAATTGGATTTAAGTTTGGGGACTGGGGGGGGACCATTCCATTGAAAACAATTCCCCAAAGTTATGTTTGTTTTGCAGATAATTCGTGCAATAGCGAGACGTGTGCCTGGGGTCATTGTCTTGTTGGATGACAAACCCATGTTGCTATCCAGATGGAAGAACATAACGAGATAGGATGGAATGGTAACTGTTTTTGTCCAGTGTTCCTTGAATTTGGTGCAGTCTACCAACTCCACTGAATGTGGAACAACCCCAAACCATCAAAGAGCTTCCCCCCATGTTTCACTGTAGGTGTTATATAGTAGGATGCATTTTTTCCGATGCTGAACATCGAACGTAAACTCATCACCATTGCCGAAAACCTTTGAAACTTGGTTACAGTAATATTCTGTCATGTTTTGGCCGGCATTGTTCCTGGCATATACAGGGGAAGTGCTTGGGAGGATATTGGAAAAAGATTAAAGACTGAAAGTGTTTATAGCGGTAGGTTTGATGGTGAGTTTAAAGGAAGGTTAAGCTAATAGCACAATAACTGGGAGAAATTTTCATTTATGGAAAGGAGGAAAGAGAACAGAACAGCTTACCAAAGTACATCTTTAACCCTTTCCCAAAAGATGTGCAGAGGTCATGGCAAGAGGATGTAAGAACTTAGCAGGAGACAATATTATGAGTGGTACATTATTTATAAATATTTACATATATATGAATTTTGTATTTTTCATGATTTTGCCACTGGGTAAAATATTCCATTTGCAAAATAAATATTTTGATTCTGAATAATAATTCCTTTTCCCCCTATTATATGTACTCTTTTGTATTTTGTATTAGTTTGTGATAAAAGTGTTGTAAATTGAAATGTAGAGCAAGGGTTTGTGTTATAATACACCTTATGATACTACAGCAAGTTCTGAACATAATGGAACATAACATAGATCTTTGTGTCAGGATGCTTTCCTTCATCTTTACTGTCCATCTTCTATTGGTCAGCTCTTCTTCTCTAGAAAATATCACATCTGTAAGACATAAGGAATCTTCCATTTTCTCATCTCCCTTCATTCTAAATTGTTATTGCTTAAATGAATGGCTGGAGGATGTATTTGGAGTGTTCATTTCAATTCTTGATTTGATAATGAATAACTGATGGTTTCTTTTTCTTCAATAAGTCAGGATAATGTGTGTTAAAATGCTCTCAGGTGGCACGCACAGAAGAGTGCTCAGCAGACAAACCTGTCTGGATAAAGACAGAGACTGATTCGCATGATGAACTATCCAATGAGGGAATAAATACAGAGTCCTCATCCTCTGCACCAGTTACTCAACCACAATATTCAAACAAGGTAAGACGCAGAATAGACAAGCAGTTATTTATGGTTTATTAACTAAACAGGCTAGAGTGTACACTGTTCAAGGATATTCAGCACCTTTAAAGCTAACAGCAATTAGATTGTTATAAACACAGTTTTCTTATTCCAATAATAGCCACAAACACTAAAGAGCAAGGATTCCCTTATAATTAGTCCTCATGACTAGAGTATATTATCTTTGCTAAAAAGAAATAATATTTACTTATTTCATTAATTTATTATCTCGAATGGTCGAAGTGGGTTAATTGCTGCCTTTGTCCACAGGGCTTAAACTTGTTTCCATTTTTGGTAAAGGCTAAGTTAACCTCAGAGGTGAAAATCACATTTCTATATTTTTTTTTACTTCCTGATGTGGAGTCAGACCCATGTCTTTCCAAATAAGTATCAAGTCAGGATATTTTATAGATAAGTATTATTCCAAAGCATCTTTGGTGTGTGTTTATGATAGAGGAAATTACTTTATTAGCCAACAATGTTCACTTCTGCTCTAGAACTAGAGATGTCTCTGAGTTGGTAAATGTTCAAGAATTCTCTTGCAATACATAGAACAGCCATTCTGAAGAAAGTTTATGTGAATTATTTTTCTGAACTAAATATATGAAAACTGTCATACACTTGTACATAGAAAGAGAGAAAAAAAATAAATAATAGAAAGGGTGGGAGATGCATTACTGTGTTGTTGTAATACACTGAGTGGCCAAAAGTCATGCGAAGACACTGAATGTGATGTTAATAATGAGTTGCTCCTCCACGAGCCCTCAAAACAGCAGCAGTACAGCGAGGAATTGACCATACAAGGTGTTGGAATTGTTCTGGAGGGATCTGGACCCACACATATTGCACTGCTACCCATAACTGGTTGTGTGTAATTGGTGCGGAGTTCATGGAGCATACATCAGCATCGACAGCATCCTATAAATGCTCGATTGGATTAAGATCGGAGGATTTGGAGGGCCAATCCTTTGTTATATCTTCACTGGAGTGCTCCTCCCACCACCTGCGTGCCACCACAGAGCGGTGACATGGTGTATTGTTGTGTTGAAACATGGCATCTCCATCAGGGTACTCCAGGGCCAGAAAGGGATGCAGATGGTCTGAAAGAATATCCACATAACGTGCACCTGTCAGCGCTCCCTGCAGCCAGACAATGGGGCCTAATTGCGACCATGAGAACGCCGCCCAGACCAGAACTGAGCCACCTCCTGCCTGGACACAATCTTGTTGACATGCAGGAACCATAGCTTCATGGGCCATACACCACATTCTCCCGCACCTATCAGCTCGATAAAACTGGAACCTACCCCCTGTGGGTGGGGGACGCGGACGAATAATACACCCACGGTCTCCCCTGCCTGTCGTGAGAAGCGACTAAAGGGGGCGACCAGGGATGATTGAATTAGAACCATGAAACTACTTTTGATTCGTACCATCATGCGGGGAACACCATGGGTTGCCTGTACTTGCGAGTAGTACCACTAAATTAGGTACGAAGTAGGTTTGTGATTAGTAGCAGTAAAGAGCCTAGCCGGGTGGTTTCCAGTACCCGTGCGTCATGCCCATGTGAGCAACACCGTGGATCTGGGCGTAGCCTGTGAGTTGTACCGCTATGTGAGCGGCACCGTGGGTCAGCGTTGCCTGTGATTGGTACCCACTATGTTGAGGAACAGAACGGGATAGTGCGAGTCCCTGTGGTTAGTACACTCGGTGAGGAGCCTTCTCGGTTTGCGTTGGCTATGAGCGGCGCCGTGGTCAGCGTTGCCTGTGATTGGTCCCCACTATGTTGAGGAACACCACGGGATAGTGCGAGTCCCTGTGGTTAGTACACTCGGTGAGGAACCTTATCGGTTTTCGTTGGCTATGAGTGGCGCCATTGTGTCAGAAACACCATAGGTCTGCGTTACTTGTACGATGTACAATACTTGTGAGTAGTACCATCGTGTGTGGAACACCGTGAGTCTTCGCTGCTTTTGATTAGTACCCCAACATGACAAATACCATGGTTCTACTTTACTCGCAACATGTACCGTTCTGTGGGGCCTTAGACGTGGATTTTGCACCCCTTTAGTCATCAAGCATCATTGTGCTTTCTAAGTGGTCCCTTGGTCTGTAATACTATTATTTCCGATCTTTTTTGCGTCTGATCCACTGTTTTTCCTTTCTTTTTTTTTTTTGGGTTCATGTCCATCCATTCATTCTTCATGACAATGTTTATTTTATTTTGGTCAGTGGATGAATTTGAACTTTTCGTTATTTCGTTTCGTACCATTAGGGCCTGATGACCTCGATGTTAGGCCCCTTTAAACAACAAGCATCATCAAAACTGGAACCAGGAAACACTGGCCCTGGCCCACGCCGCCACTGTTCCATGGTCCATTGCCAATGTTTGCAGGCCCATGCACGTCATTGAGGTCTGTGTCGAGGTGTCGGCAAAGGGACACGAGTTGGTCATCGGCTGGTGACGCCTGTGTGGTACAGTTGCTCCCTTACAGCCATAGTAGAAATGGGTTCCTGACTTCCAACATTCAACTGGGCAGTGATCTAACTCACAGTAGCCCGTCGAGCACCCAGTATGGTTCTGCATAAGCGACGTGATGTCCATTCGTTAACACCTGTGGTCTTCCAATGCGGGTGGTAACATTCTCTCTGCGATATTGAGGATCCACCCTCGACACTCTTGACCTCGGAAACCTGAATTCGCATGTAATCTCCGCAATGCTATGACCCATGTGCCATCTGCCGATTATTGTTCCACATTCAAAGTTGGTTAACTCGCAACGTGTTGCCAACTTCAGGACACTGATATTAGTGACAGACTGCTCAGCTACGCCGCAGCTAGCCGCAATGCTCAGGGATCATACATGGCACATTTTCTAATGGGACACCCCTGCCCATGACTTTTGGCCACTCAGTGCATAGTGGAATTCATCTGATATTATAATATTGTGGAATTCATTGTCATATTTCAGGATGCTGACTACCATTGCATTTGTGCATGTTATGTCATTGTTTGCTCGAGATCAATAAAGTTGTGAATTTTGTTGGATATACTGTAGAAGAAATTATTTTCTGAGCTTATAGGCTGTGGTCAAAGTGGGTTAATTGTCCCCAATATTTCATCATAAACTTTGCCTGACATTCTCAAGGGGTCCTTTATCTGAAGGTCATAAGTGAACTGAAGCTACGGTTGTGTCCTCCCAATGTGCAGTTCAGACTTTTTGCTATGCTGAAAGGGCTTGCTGCAGGTTGGTGGTAGGTGGTTGGTAATTGGTCATTATTCTCCTGCACTCACTTAATTTCTTTACTTTGGCTCTTTTGAATATGGCTCTGTTTACCCATTCACTTTCTTTTGTCTTATTACAACTGTTATTATGTTAGAAAATTCTTTGGTTTGCCATTGTGACTGAGTATGGTAGTGTACTGTTGTTGACAGTATGTTTGTGTCCCTGTGATGTATTTCATGGCTGTCCAGGGTCTTTTCAAAAAAAATGATATTTGTTCGTGACGTCGACTTCTGCAGATCTTTTGCCACTACTTTCACCATATGTTAGGAACCTGTGTGTAAGTGTAATCGCGAAAGTGTAGAGTGTTGAATGTGAGGAAAGGGACGTTAAGGACGACACAAACACCCAGTCCCCAGGCCAGGGATATTAATCATTTACAATCAAAAACCCCTGACCCGGCCAGGAATCAAACCCAGGGCTGCCAGATGACAGGTGGACACGTTGCCCCCTACACCGCAGGGCCGGTCTGTCCATGGGCTACAAGCCCGAAAAATAATTTCTTCTATATCCATCAAGATGCTGGCCCTGAAAGCCTAAGCAGTTATTTCATGTGAATTTTGAACTGCCAGCAATGCAGATATTCCTGCAGATGGAAAAGTAGTCTTCTCTCAAGCATACCAAAAGCAATTAAGTAAGCTTTAGATCATAAATATAAGATTAATTCCTTTATTTTACTCCATACCACAATTTATAGACCTTTTCACAGAAAAGCAGAGCTCTAACAACAGTGTACCTAATTTCTTTTGCTCAGCTTTGTTTGAAGAGATTTTTAATGTATAATTTTACACTGTATTAAGATATCCTTTCTTTTAACTCAAGCATGAAAAACACACTCATTTTAAACAGAGCAAGGAGCTCAGTGATCTGGATTTTGCCATTGTAGCTAGGAGGAATATCATTAGCAAAAAACACATTCAGATTCTTATTTCTTCAGTGAACACCTCCATCTTTCATTTATCCCACACATTTGTGTCAGTAAATGAATTAACAAACTCAACTGTGAAAGTATTCCTGGAGGATATCAGTAACTGCAAAGTTTGAGGATATCAACAGCTGCAAAGTTTCTCATTAATCTATATAAATAAAGTTGTAGGGATACCACTGCCTGTAATTTAGTTTATTTTGCCAAGTTTTCAGATATCTATCCATCTTAGGTCAACTCAAGACCATATCAGTGATTTTTAGCTTTCAGGTCTGTTTGTCAGTTTGTTCCACCATCACAGTGAAACGACTGGATTGATCTTGACTAAACTTCGTATTTAGAGTATACTAATCCAGGAGCAGGTTTGGATATATGTATGATTTAAAAATCACTGCATAGACTGCGGGTTTATAGGAATATCTCTAGACTATATGTGAAATGCCTCTTCTTCTTCTTCTTTATTCAATTTTGACCATCTAAGGACCATTGAAAGTAATCCTGTGCATTCATCTTAATCCTTATTTCCTTGACTTCCAATAGTTCTTCATCCTTTCATTTTGCTGTTTCCTCCTCTCTTGTGTTCAGATGTTATTATTACCTTTCTTCTTTTCCTTCTCCTCAAAACCCTTGAAATTTTGTATCACTCTTCTGAAAGTTCTTCCGTCTTGTCTGTTATTTCAATCACTGTCATATCTGCTTTTTTTTACTCCTTGGATCCACTGGTTGCCATTCTTGCTCTTGTAAACATGGTTAAACACTCGTTTTGTTACTTTACTGTTATCCATCCTCATTATGTAACCAAAAAATTTAATCTCCTCTTTCTGATTGTGTCTAACCACCTTTCATTTTCTTCATCCTTGTATAGATCTTTATTTTTCCTATGTCTAAACTCTCCTTCCTTTGTTTTCAACGGTTCCCAAATTCTCCTCAGTACTTTCCTTTCTTTCTTTATCTCTTCTATTTCACCAGTTTTCATAGAGAACATGCATTCTGTGGCATACAGACTCTCTGGTTTGATTACTGTGTTGTAGTGTTTGACTTTAGTTTTCCTTGAGAGATTCTTCTTATTGTAGGTATCTCTAGTGAGTTCGTGTGCTAGTTCCAGTTTTCTTGCTCTTGATCTGTTTGCTTCCCTATCGAGTCCATTAACCTGAATTATTTCACCTAGGGATTTAAATTTATTAACCTTGTTGATTTTCCTGTAATCTGTTTTTAGCGCTGTGGGTGAATCCCTAATATTTGACATGAATTTAGTCTTCTCAAAAGATATCTGTAGTCCAACTTTTCCTGCTATTTTTTTCAGAAGGTTGATTTGTCTAAGGCAGTCTCTATACTTCCAGAGAGGAGTGCTATGTCATCAGCAAAGGCCAAACAGTCACCAACCCCTTTATGCTTTGAATCTAATCTTACATCGTAATGGAGTCCCCTTTCTTTAAGTCTTTCTTCCCATACTCCTATTACGATATTGAAAAGAATCAGGGAAAGCCCATCTCCCTGCCTGACACCGGTTTTAATTTCAAATTCATCTGAGATCTCTCCTATAAATTTCACTCCGGACTTAGTTTCATTCAGAGTTTGGCTAAATATATTGATTAATTTTGTGTCAACTCCAAATTCCTCTAAAATGTTCAGTAGCAAAATTCTGTCTACTGAATCGTACGCTTTTTTAAGTCCACAAAAATGATAACATAGTTTTTGTTCTTTGTAACCCTGTCTCTTATTATAGTTCTCAGTTTTAGAATCTGTTCTGCACATGATCTACCTTTTCTGAACCCACCTTGGTATTCTCCAATTTATTTGTCTATTATTGGTTCAATTCTTTTGACAGTATTTTATATGTAATGGCTACTAAGGAGATTCCTCTGTAATTGTTCACACCTGTTTTGTCACCATTCTGATATAATGGGTGTATCAGTGTGTTCTTCCAATTATCAGGAATTTTCTCCATTTGCCAGATTTCTTGTATTATGTTTGTGAGCTCCTGTCTTGCTTGACTGCCTGCTTCTTCTCCAAGAAAGTCAAGTAACCTATGCATGATGAATAACCACTCCAGGTGGTAATCGGAAATGTCAGTTCAGTATGCCTAAGGATTCTGGAGAGCCCAGAATAGCATGCAAGGAGGAGTCAGAGTCTTCTACTGGTGACCCATCAACTAACAACAAACTGAGACCAAAACAAAAATACTTGTTTGCCACGCTAAATATTAATACACTTCTGAAAGTTGGAAAACTAAAAGAACTAATCAAAATTCTAGATGACCAGAAAATCTTAATACTTGCTCTTCATGAAACCAGATATACAGATAGTAATACGTTAGACTCAGAAAATTACAAAATATACAAAGGAAAACCAGGAAGAGTAACTCATATCATCATAATTCAGTGAGGGCATTTAATTTTTCCAATTCATCCACATGGTATTTACAGATTTGTCCTATCCAGCAGGGAAGTAACATAATGCCATATTTGTGGAATACTGTTAGAGGTTACAATTGTCTTTGAATAGGACTAAGGTTTCAAATATTTTTGCATCGGTGTGATGTTTGAATATGTAAACGCAGGTCAACATTTGCCACATTCAAACAATACAATGACGCTATTATTCATCTTGTGCTCTGCGCACACTCCGCTGATTAGGGCATAAGTGTGCTGTAATCTCTGCTGTCATTCAGCATGTTTTCCACAGAGGAATACGTTGACATGCTCCTCATTTATGGGGAAGCAAGACAAAAAGTGTTTGAGGCACTACGTCTGTACCAGGAACGGTATCCCGACAAGCGACACCTGGCTGCTACTACATTCTGCCATGTTGAAAGACGCTTAAGGACAACAGGCATGATTTCCAACCAGCCACCAGTCTGTGATAGGCCCATTACATCTGGTGAAACAGAAGAGGCCATTCTGGAGGCAGCTCGTATCCGTATTACATATCTTGTTTTCGGATGAATCGCACTTCCACAATAATGGGAACGTCAATCGCCACAACATGTACTATTGGAGTCCGGACAATTCTCACTGGGTGCGACAGGCTGCCAATCAAGTACGATGGATGTTTGGTGTGGAATCTTGGGGGATCACCTGATTGGATCTTTTTTCCTTGTGGGCCATTGGATGGGCCCATGCTACCTGCAGCACTCCCACTGCTACTGGAGGATGTGCCCTTGCACGATCGTTTGACGATATGGTTGCAACAGTATGGAGCTCCACCACATTCGACTTTGCCCGTTCGTAACCATCTGAATGAGGAACTTCCAGGAAAATGGATAGGACGATTTGTCCTCTCCGTCTGTCCTCAGTTATTATCCTATCTTCAGTTAATGTCAACTTTCGTAACTTTATTTCCTTGTTCTTTAATTTCTCCATATGTATGTGAGTGCCAGTCCTAAAAACTAGTGGACTCTTTTTCCTTTGAGGAAAAATTCCAAGATGTTCAATTGAGTAAGTTTTTGGCCCCAAAAAGTATAAAAATATGGAGGCTACTTTAATGATGGTGCGGACCTTCTTTCTGGGGCAGTTGGTGGCTAAATGTTAAGTCGTATCATAAAACAGATAGCACAATCAGAGCTCAATTTGGAGATATCTACATTTTTGGTCCTATGACTTTTT
The DNA here is from genome assembly GCF_040414725.1 of Anabrus simplex. Taxonomy (NCBI): domain Eukaryota; kingdom Metazoa; phylum Arthropoda; class Insecta; order Orthoptera; family Tettigoniidae; genus Anabrus; species Anabrus simplex. The sequence continues at coordinate 298,102,485 of NC_090270.1, forward strand.
GTCATATCTCAGTCCCTTATATGTTAGAGAGAGCTGCATTTCTCGATTATAATCAAATCCCCCAACTTGATTGTGATTGGCATTAGGAAAAGGGACCTCTCTTTATAATGAAAACTCCCCATCTCCATTGTGAATGGCAGCAGGCAAGTGAGCCTGCTGTTATATTTGAAACTCCCAAACTCAACTGTGAATGGCAGTGCCATTATCATAAAAACTCCCCAATGTGCACCTTGCATCGGAAACAACATATGGGGTCCTCCCTGTGGTGTTTCTGGATAATGCTGAGAGACATGCAATTTAATATAATCTTACTTACTGTGTGTACATAGAAATCCATATACAATGTAGAATACTGTAGTGAAGCACAGGCACATTTACTAGAAAATAAATTTTATTTGATGCCAGTCGGCAAGAATAGAAGACTGCCCCGGGCATGATGTTAAACCGAATCCCTTTGGTTAGACAGGACTCTTCAGTTGTAGTGAAGGCAGCCTGTCTTGGGGAAGGAAGACCTTGGGAGAAGATCATTTATATGCATCTGTTCCCTAGTTTAGGGAAGGCTTCAAACAGATCTGTTCTTCATATTAGGGGTGGCTGAATGCAGATCCAAACATCAGGCTGGGGTGACAGGCTGGTTGGTATTATTTTTGTAACAAAATGGATTGAATAACTGAGCCATGAATAATGTTAAATGTTAGGTGTTCCCTTCAAGTGTTGCATGCTGGCTTCACCTGATCAACATGAGAAGTGTGCAAGGGCTACAGGTTCATGAGAAAGACCAGTTAAATAAGCAAGTTCAAGTGAAGTTGATACCAGTGTAAATTGCTTCCCTCAGTATTGGAACACTGACTGGACACAGCCATGAATTGGCCCAGCTCTGCTGCTCAAGCTTTGTGTGCCTTCAAGAGACCAGTGGAAGGGCCAGAAATCTGAGGGCATTGAAGAGGGCTACAAGTTGGTTTACCAGGATGTGTCCAAACAATGGTGCTGCCATTGTTGTGAGTTTGTGTTGGAAGTCTTGAGATACTCCAACCGTCTTATGTCTATTACTGTTGACCTTCCCATCTGCTGGCTTCAAGTGTTCTCAGCATACACTCCATGAACAGCACATGATGAAGACACCAAAGATCAATTCTGGATCAAGCTTCAGACCACAATCTCTGCCTGTCCCAAAGAAGACCTGTTACTTATCTATGGTGACTTAAATGGCCACGTGAGAAATATTCGGGATGTATACCTGTGGCATATAAATTGCTGTTATGGATTCCCAAATGACAATGGAATATGAATCCTCAAATTTGCAGAAGCAAACCTGTAATATGTTTTTCAAGAAATGCACCAACCCTTTGTTATCTACATGAGTGGTGGTAACAGCATTCTGATATATTTTGTCCTGAGGAGACGTGATTTTCCCTTTGTAGCCTATCTGACCAAGTTATTTCTCCCGATCATCTTGCTCCACAACACAATCTTCTTGTATTAGATTGAAGATAAAAAGTCACAAGCAACAGAGCAGCACCACAGATTCAGTGAAGATAAAAAGGTGGAAGTTAAAGGATCACAAAGCTGTGCTGATCAGTAAAATCACATTCCACCCATAAATGCAGACACTTAGTCAGAACTTCAAGACTTCATCTCCTACACTGCCAAGGAAATCCTTGGCATCATGAAACTGGGCCTCAACGTATCGATAAGCAAGCATGGTTGTGGATTGAACATGTGCAAGAGAAAATATATGAGAAGAAACAAACCTTTGAAACATTTGAATGTCGAAGATCTGGTGGAGCAATATCAGAGAGGAATGGTTGGTAGTATATCGATGTAGACCAGATTGTTCCTCATTGAGTTGCTTAGCTGGACTGTTACCTTCTTTGTATGTGTCCTATTTAACCAACTGAGGAACAGTATAAGGCTGATGAGTATACAAGGCCTATGTTTTAGGAAAATGTGAAGTCAAGCTTCACATTTTGAGTTGTCAAGCTGTGTTTATAGTTGCAACATACTGCTATGTAAAGCAACAGAAGGATCAGCATCAAGTTGTAGAAGTATGGAAGATTCAGCAGTCTCCTCTTCTACTCTTACTAATGAACAGAAACTGTTGGAATGTATAAAAAAAAGAATGATCTGGAAATGATACAGAGCCAAATCTCTCATACTCTGTGAAAAGATAACAGTCTTTCTTTTACCACTGTGACCAGAATTCATCACTTTCACTTTAGATGGCTTGTGTTACATAATGTATCTTTTATGTCCTTCTTTCTATTCTACTTTTCATTCTGATTACATTGTTACCTCTATTATGACGTTGGTTGATGGTTAAAGTTATTTGATAGTTTCCTGCTTTTTTTTAAATTTCAGGGCCAGAAAGATGAACTTCTTGAAAAAAGTAGAGTTGAAGATAATCAGCCTCCAGAAAAGTTTTCCACTCTGTCTCCACCCCACCCTTCCTACAACCCAAACTCCTCCCTCACACCCACCTCCTGCCCCGCCTCTACACTAGAAGCATGCCGTCCGCAACATCTTTTGCTCAGTAGTGGGATCCCCTCCAGTCACAACACACACGCTACTCCATCGAACCATGAGGTGAGACAACCCCTCCTCTTCTTCATAATTTTATGCCAAAATCTCAAGTTTCTCCACAATTTTAACAGAATTTTGTTTCTTATAGGTTCCTTCTCACAGAACAGTAACTCTTATAACTCTTAGAAGATTGACAACTACTAATTAACCTTGGTCTACATTTGACAAAAATATTAAGACTATTAGTCATATAAGGTCCAACAAACTTTCACTACCTACTTACTTTTATGTTTAATTTCCTCAAGAATATAAACCAAAGAACATTTTAATGATGTTTACATATTATAATAAGAAATGCACAAGAACTCTCTTAAAAGAAGATCGCAATAAGAAAATATAATTTTCTAAAGAGACTTTCTCACACAAGCGTTTTTATTTTATTTTAATGTTCCAGAAAATTTGTGTGTACTGTTGATGGCCCAAGGGGTTGAAACATGTCTATGTATATGGGATGCGACATTTTATCCTGGCAGTTTGATGTGACTTGTCAGTAACAGCCTTAGCAATCACAATTCGCTCCCAAGACATGCTGTAATAAATGGCTATGAACATTGAATGGCATTGAATACGGTAATGTGATTATGTTTGAAAATGTACTAATGTAGAAGGTGATGCTGAAAAATCACTCACTGACATTCTTACAATATAATAATTCTTTCTATGATCTATCAGTACAGACATCCAAAATGTTCTCTCTGTATGTTTATGTCATATAGTTCTTCAAACTATTTTCTACATTATCTCTGTACTGTAGAAATACTGTGATGTGTCAACAGTGTAGTTTCCTAGAAAAACTCATTTCATATTTCATGCCATTTTTCAAAGTTGACTGTACAGCTGTTTCACACACTGACTTTATCATTCATATTGACTTTGGAAGATCAGTGGTAAAATGTACTAGCATACCATAAAGGTATGTAACCACCCATCACCTACTTCACAAATGTGACATTGCACCACCTGATATGTCTGAAAAAAAAAAAAACCTCCATGGTGCATTTTAAGGTGTTGTGTGGTCAGCACAACGAATCCTCTTGGCTGTTATTCTTGGCTTCCTAGACCGGGGCCACTATCTCACCATCAGATAGCTCCTCAGTTGTAATCACGTAGACTGACTGGACTTCGAGACAGCCCTGAGATCCAGGTAAAAATCCCTAACCTGGCCAGGAATTGAATCTGGGTCCTCCGGGTAAGAGGCAAGCATGCTACCTCTCCTCCGTGGGGCTGGCAGATCAATGAGAACACTTTGCTAATCGTTTTATCAGTACTGCATTATGAATCTCTCCTTGGTAACTTGAATGCTTATCATGGCTCCCTGATGATGGAATATTTATGAACAATGATATGAATAGTTAGTTATGTTTATGTTTCTTTGTTGTGGAAAATCAACATTACAGAATAACAAAGGAAAATGCATTAATTTAATGAAGAATCAACAAAGATAACAAAAAATATTACAGGGAATTATGTAGGTCAGTGAGAGAGTTGATAGTAAAGGTGAGACCTAAAGTACAAGAATCGGACAAGATTTTTCCTAGGTGATGGGTGGTTACATACCTTTATGGTGTGCTAGTACATTTTACCACTGATTTTCCAAAGTCAATATGATTGATAAAGTCAGTAAAAAGCAACTTCACAGTAGGCCAGGAATTTTGCACACTATGCTGAATGAGGATTTTTGAAAAGGTTTGTGCTTTATTATGACCTGGTCATATTAAGTTGTAGAAGTATGGAAGCTTCACCAGCCTCATCTTCTGCTCTTACTAATGAAGAGAAACTATTGGAATATATATATATATTTTTAAAAAATGATCTGGGAATTATTCAGATCCAAATCTCTCATACTCTGTGGAAAGATAACAGTCTCTCTTTTACCAGTGTCACCAGAATTCATCACTTTCAGTTTAGATGGCTTGTGTTACATAATGTATCTTTTGTGTCCCTTCTATTCTATTTTTCTTTCTGATTACATTGTTACCTCTACTCTGACATTGGTTGATGGTTAAAGTTATTTGATATTTCCCCCTCTTTTTTTTTAATTTCAGGGTCAGAAAGATGAAGACCTTCTTGAAAATAGTACATCTGAAGATAATCAGCCTCCAAAGGAAGAAGCCATGTGAGTATACAGTTGTCATTTATTTTCTCCACTGCATATCAAACGTTGACAGTGATGGAGAATAAGCATACTAAACCTTTTCACAAAGCTATGTAACATGGAAGCAAAACTGATAAGTAATTTTAGGAATCACACACAGGTCAGTCTGTGATCTTTCCTTTGATTCCTTTACTCAATAATTGATAATATTCACTGATGTCCTTGTTCTTTCCATGTTAATTTCTGATAGGAAATAGAAAGGTGTCTGCCAGGACCAGACTAGGTAAAACTGGTACCGTAGAGGAGAAGGAATATTACTCAAAATTTTGCAATAGAGATGACTTTCATCTGATTATTATTATTATTATTATTATTATTATTATTATTATTATTATTATTATTATTATTATTATTATTATTCTCATCACTATTATGATTATTATTATCATTATGCAGTTGTATCTCTTCCCAAGAATTGACAATTATATTTACACCGATCGGTGTCCGATACTTCTGATTATTAGAAACAAATATCAAAATGACACGGATACCCGTAATCTAATATCATCCCGATTGCTAGATTAAAACACTCAAATCCTGATCGAGTTAAACCTGATTGCTCCTATCTCCCACATGGAGATGATGATTATTATTATTATTAGGTACATGAACTCAGTTTCTACTTCATATAACTAATAATATAATCCTCCTCATGGGGATTCTATGTCATTTTACCCTGCATGAAGACAATTTATGATCATTACCACATTAATAAAAAAAATAAAAATTCAACATTTCCCTTATCTTGGGCTGGTCATCGGTTGATTACTGCATTCAGCCGGCCCTCGTATCCATGTCGAAGTTAGCCCATGATTGAGGCTGTAAGCATGGTACAGGAACTGTAGAATACTCCAATAGAATGCATTTTTATTTCACTACTCACATACAGCAATTTATCACACACTATTCTTGAAGCTTATTCTGTTTTACACAACAACTACACTAATTTTACAGTTATATTATAAATCACGTTTAAATCTAGAATAAATGATTCCTATGTCAAAACTATCCTTCCCTGGTCAGCTGCTCGGGTATTACCTCACTCTGCAATTATAATCTGGCTACGGTTAACTGTTTTGTTAACCCATGATTGAGGCTGTAAGCATGGTACAGGAACTGTAGAATACTCCAATAGAATGCATTTGTATTTCACTACTCACATGCAGCAATTTATCACACACTATTCTTGAAGCTTATTCTGTTTTACACAGCAACTACACTAATTTTACAGTTATATGATAAATCACGTTTGAATCTAGAATAAATGATTCCTATGTCGAAATGATCCTTTCCTGGTCAGCTGTTCGGGCATTACCTCACTCTGCAATTATAATCTGGCTACGGTTAACTGTTTGTAAACAAAGTCTCGTGTCATCACCCTGGCTCATAAACTGTACTGGCGTCGGAATGTGTCCTTGACCACCTTTCTTTCAGCAATGTGTATTACTGGCTAATGTCTTCCTTTCTGTTTGTACAAAAATGTGGCTTTAATGAGTCTCTCTTACCGTTACTGTCTTTAAAACTGCTTCCTACAGCATAACATAATCTTCATTCTCTATCTATTTTCTTCGATTGCTCCAGTTTTATATTCACTTCCCTGGCAATAAGCTACCTTCAGTGTTCAGCATTTGAGCTTATTAATTCAATTATAAGACTTCATCCAACTTCAATTATTTAACAATGCAAGTGTGATTAAAGTTTATAAATTACAACTTACAAATGTTTGTTGTGTTGGTGACGTTGAATGGTGCTGGTCTGCAGTACTTTTTTTTCAATTCTCTTCATACACAAATGTTATTGTCACTATGGCACGGATGACACGAAGTGATGGACGAATCCCTCTGGTAGACTGATCGTAACTGCTTGCTGACTGACTGCGGCTGCCTGTTTCTCTGCATCCTCGGCTTGCTTTGTAAGTTTTCTGACCATGCCCTAGAACTAATTTTGAAGACAGGGGTGGCGGATTAATACAGTTAATACAATTTGTTAACTCTGATGTCTGTGGCTTAATTAATAAATTAAATGTCGTTCCTGACTCCAAAATTTGCTGCCATTGCACTGCTGCAAAGAGTTATTAGAATCCTTTGTGCAAATTTAAATAAAATAATAAGCACCAGAGGTGCAATGTTTCCTAGTGGATTACTTAATGACTTATGGTATTTTGGCATTTTCTCTTGGACAGATCCACTTCACACACTTCAAAGACATAGTTGCTTATAATTAAATTATCCAGGTTATAATTTTCCACTGGAATTATCACCAAAATTATTCCTAATTACATGAGGACAAGAGCACTGTATTTCATCTTTAATGTACCTCTGAGTAATGAAAACGTACTGTCTTCTTTCTGTCTCTTAGCGTTCAAAATTTTCAGTGTTTTGGTTATTTGAGTATTGCCTATGGCCTATTTGACGTAGTGTTAGTTGGAGTGAACCACTGTATCAGGGGGTGTTGGGTATCTCTTTATCCCTATTTTCCTTTGCTATCCTCATCTTTACTCTTGGTGTGACTTCTTTGTTTTGCCGTTTCTGTTCTTTCTTGAGAATCTTCAGTGAGTTGTGACCAGGCAGCTCATTAATTTTTATTGGAGGCATTTATGGTTTTTGAGTCCTTTCCTTTCGCATTTCACAGTTGAACCTGCATTGATCAGTGTTGTAAATAAAGGACGGGGTGCAATAGAAAAATCACTCTTGAACCCTCTCCAGAAATTCTTTTGAAGCCTTATTCTTTTGTTTTTCATTCTGAATATGCGAACGGGATACAAATTTCATAATTTTACTACTTCCAATTCTGTGCTGTTTCTTGAAACAGCTGATCCAGACATGAGAGGCAGAGAAATTACATTCATTGATAGATAGTTCTTGTGCAGTTTCCAAAGCCCGCAGCTGTTAATCTTCATCACTACATTTCACCTTCCCCTTCTTGCCTCCTCGAAATAAGAGTAGAGTTTCTCAGACATAATTTTTTATATTTTACTTTACAAAGGAAAAAATTAATAGTATCTTCCTGTTATGTTTGTTACGTATTGAATAGGAGGATACATTAAATTTTTTCCTTTGTAAAGTGAAAACCATCAAAACGGAATACTTCTAATATCTTGTGATTTTTTATGTTCAGTTGGACTTGCTGATGTAGCCATATTTCCCAGAGAGCCAAAAATATGGGCCAAGAGAATTCGTTGTGCAGACCACATGACACCTCATAATCTGCAGGCCTTCGGGCCGAGCAGTGGTCGCTTGGTACGCAGTGACCCTTCAGGGCTCTTGCACAATGGGGTTTTGTTTGGTTTCTTGCACAAGTAAAGATATCGCTCCAACTTCACTAAGCTAAAGTATTTGCAGATATGTGAAAGTGATAATTGCTTTTTACCACCTTCGTTAAGCTGGAATTTTACAACCTTCCCTTTGTACTCTGTACTGATGTTTCTTCACACACTTTTTACGGGACTAGGAACATAAATAGAACTGGATGATTTGCATGGTAATGGACTCAGAAAATTGCTAGATTCCGGGAAATCAATTTCTAGTTTTGAACTAGGACCTGGAACTTGACTTGTGATCGGCAGAAGGTTTTGATGAGCAGAATCACTTGAGTTGCTTTCACTGTCCCCACTGTGTACATCAAGAGAAACCTCCCCAATACGTTGCACTCCTCTATGGTTATTTTCCATCAAATCAATCAGATACATGCCTAATTTCCTTTTCTTTCAAGCTAATTTCTCCAGAAAACAAAAATCCCTCATAAAATAACTCATTACAAACTCCACTACATGAAAAGAATTTAAAACTTCGTCCTCTGAGAAACTCATTTTCACTGTCTTGCTTTCTTTAAAACTGTTAGGGGGTTTCTGTGGAATGCAGAGGTGTAACAAGGTGCGGGTTTGAATGGGTGGGCAGAGAAAAGATGAGAGCATAATTTAAAACACTAAAATTTTAAATTTTCTTTCTTTCTTTTTATTTTGACTTTAAACTTGATAAATCACAATAACAGTTAAATGGGATTGTGATGAGCTTGTCAGCTCTTATAACAATAATGATTTGAAGTCTCAAACAATCAGGTACCGTAGAGAAAATTGTTGACACATTGATTTGAAGGAGATGAGTTTTGTAGTTCAAACTTTATACTATTTCAAAGAGCACTTTTGCTCCACTCAGTTACACTCTAGGAGACTGAGCTCCAAAATGTACAACATTCCAGCCTCTCAAAAGACAAGTTTCTAATCCAAATTTGACATTAGATTACTTTGAAAACAGTTCTTATTTTCTTTTCTGCTCGACAGTCTGATTCATAATTGTTATAATTAATGACACTTTAAACAGAAGCAATAAGTGCCCATTCTAAACGACCTTACTGGTCAAAAGAAAAGGTTTAAGAAATCGGCCATAGGCAAAATGCTAGGAGGCGGAGCCCTTCCACTCCTTTCGAAATATACTTGAAAAAGCTTAAAACACTATAGGGGATTATGGCCCGAATCAGTCAGTCGCTACTGATCTGCATTTAGGGCAGTCGCCCAGGTGGCAGATTCCATATCTGTTTTTTTCCTAGCCTTTTCTTAAATGATTGCAAAGAAATTGGAAATTTATTGAACATCTCCCTTGGTAAGTTATTCCAATTCCTAACTCCCCTTCCTATAAATGAATATTTGCCCCAATTTGTCCTCTTGAATTCCAATTTTGTCTTCATATTGTGATCTTTCCTACTTTTAAAGACACCATCCGAACTTATTCGTCTACTGATGTCCTCCCACGCCATCTCTCCACTGACAGCTCCGAACATACCACTTAAATTAAAAACATTTGTATGTTTTAATATTCATCCACCTATTCAATACAATACAATTTTTAAAACATTAGGACATTGTCCTTATTAAAATTGTTGACATGAAATTAGTATATTAGATGGTACATGTTTTGTCCATCAATAGTGGGCATCATCAGCCATATTTTCCACCTTAGAATAGATCAGGTACCTGATTGGAAATAATCTATGAATGCTGTTAAAAACTGTGTCGTATAAAATATATTGGAGATTGTTCAACAACTATTACAATATAAAATGTAGTATGCTGTTATTTGACAATATTAGTGATAATATTGGAGTCTAAAACATGGCAGTTGCTTGAGGATTATGACATAATAAAAGATATTACAGTGAAGATAAAAATCAGAAAATACATTCCATTTAGTTGTCAAATGCCGTATTGTTAAAAAAAAAATGTTTTTATGGAAAGTTAAGCAATGGTAATGGTCGTTGGTTCTTGCAGTTAATAAATGTTGATTTTCATTTATCTGCTTATAGATTTTGAAGAGTTGTTTTTATGGCCTGGTTCCTTTTGAGATGATATAAGTTGGAAATGTTGGTGCCGTAGGCTATATTTAAGTCTTTGTAGGCGTCATTAGACCATCTTCTATGATGTGGTAAGAGTTTGTGATGTTGCTGTTGAGCGTGTTGAGCTAAGCGTGTTAATTGGAAGGGAACGTTGTTGTCATTCGGTGATTAGCCGAAGGTATGATGAGTACCCCTAAAATTTCATGCTTGTCATCTTTAACCTTTTCGTAGCTTACAAATTCTTCTTTCACGAGAATGAATACTCCCCCTTCTACCATTTTTATCCTATCTCTACGATACACCCTCCAGTTCCGTGAGAATATTTCTGCATCCATTATATCATTTCTCAGCCATGATTCAACTCCTATTACAATATCTGGTAAGTATATATCTATTAAATTACTTAATTCTATTCCTTTCTTTACAATACTTCTACAGTTGAGCACTAACAGTTTTATGTCATCCCTACTTGATTTCCAGTTCCCTGTTCCCTTAACACCGCTGCCTAGCACACCCTGTTTCCCTGAATGTACCTCCCTATAATCGTTCTAAACAAATTTCCTAACTTATATGTACCACTGCGGTTTAAGTGAAGGCCATCTGAGCGCAGATCCCTATCTCCTACCCACCCATTAGGATCTAGAAATTTCACTCCCAGTTTTCTACATACCCACTCCATAGTCTCATTTAAATCCCCAATCACCTTCCAGTCAGTATCCCTTCTACACAGTATTCCGCTGATAACAATCTCCGCTTCCTTAAACTTCATCCGTGCTGCATTTACCAGATCCCACACATCCCCAACTATGTTGGTACTTATACCTGCTTGTCTTATGTTGTTAGTACCAATGTGAAACACTACCACCTTCTCCTTTCCCTCCTCCTTCTCTTCTACTTTCTTCAACATCTGCCTTAACCTAATTCCTGGATAACACTCTACCCTGGTACCCTTTCCTCCACACACTTTCCCGACATGTCTAACGATAGAATCCCCCATGACCAGAGCCTCAACCCTACCCACCTCATTTGATCCCGTCCCCTTCTGGTCAGCCCTATCTTTCCTGACAGCTGCAGAAGCTACTTCCTCCTCCCTTTTATCCATTGAGGTGAGAGATAGGTGTGCTATCATACCGAGGTGAGATTGCTCTGTTATCTTACTGTTCTGAGGGGCCCGATTATCAATATAGTGGTAGTGAGGGTGTTCAGGAATAATACAGATACCCTCAGCTATCGTCGTAGGTACATACGAAGCAAAGATAAGATAGTATACAATATTAGTTGATAGCTCAAACATAGACGTGGTAGAAGAAGCAGCACGATATAATAATCATAATAATAAGAATAATAATTTACAGCAGAATTTGCGCAGTGAGAAGGAGTAGGACCAAGAGAAAGTGACAGGAACAAGAAAATCTCGAATTTAACAAAGCAAACAGGATATGTATTTAACAGATAATAAAAATAGTAAACATTTTTCAACAAGTTTAGTAAATCGCAGACAAGAGTTTGCTAGACTGAAATATATAGAGGAAACCTTGAAAGACAAGGAAAATGTGCCACATTTACAATATATAACATCAAAACCGTATGAATAAGTATAAAGGGTACAATGAAGAATAATATAAGTCGATATAGAGGAAGCAACCTGAAAGAAAAAGTGAAAAAAGGGAAAAAGGATAAAAATGAAGTAGGGATTGAACTGGGAAAGGGATTCTCTTCGCCGGGTGAAGTTACGCTGCAGAATGTGTTAAATAAACATTATACCAAAAGGTAACGATGGTCCAAGGAAACAGATATTGTGATTTCAAAATTCCATTGTCCGTAGTACAGTTCGTGTTTGAAAGGTTTTCGTCGAAATAATATTTGATGCCGTAATAAGCTGGCCAAAGTAAAGTTCAAGTGGGGCAGATGGCCCAATGAAGAATTTAATGTCCAAATAACATTATGATAAAACTTGCTCACCGGATAACCTGAAGAAAATAACAGTCCAAATGGTAAATGACAATATCGAACGTAGCAGTAGTATGGCTGCTTCCACCACTCCGTAACGAAGCCAGACTCAATATTTTGAGCGGTGGAGCGAGATTATATAATCGTACAGAAACATCGAGAAGAATAGAGAAGTTGAAAACCAGCATATTCCAGAAACGTCATAATCACGTGTCCAATAGAAGTTAGCGCAAGCACACACACAGGTGAAGGAGGCGGTGCGTGGAGAAGAAGATGACTTCAGGATCACGTGATGAACAGAGTAGGCAGGCGACAGGTGAGCATAGCAGAAGAGTGAATGAAGCAGTGGTGGCGTGATCGGCGAAAACCAGCATGCGAAGGTAGGATGTATACGTAGTGGTAGCGGAGATCGTAACATATTCCCCAGGTGCCAGCGAAAGCGGAGCGTCGACGATGATGCAGAGACGATAGCGTAGCGGTCTTCACAAGGGGCGCCAACTTGGAAGAGCGAAGATCGTGCACTAGAAGGAGAAAGCAGACTGGCGAAAAATGGTGTACCCAAACGAAGAAAAAGGGGAGAGGAGAAAAGGGTGGGGGAAGAAAGAAGGGTGAGGAAGGTGAAGAGATGGACCGGTCCAAAGAGAGAGAGAGAGAGAGAGAGAGAAGAAGAAAGCAAAAGGAAAGGAAGGAGATGAATAGAGCAATGATAGAAACGTTGCATGAGTAGTACAATATAAGGTATACAATATAAAAATATATATATGTGGCACAAAATACAAAATATAAATATATAATTAAGAATTCGTAGGTTTCCATAATAAATTCCATGAGGAGAAAATGTTAAAAAGAAAAGTAAATGTTTTAGGCTCTCATAGGGAGTCCGAGTCGTTACGGAGTGGTGGAGACCAGAATCTGATGAGCAAGAGATATAGAATAAAAAGGTCCAAAACCCTAAGACCCAAAAAAAATAAAAAATAAAAGGAAAATATTAAATAACCGAACAGTACTAGGACAAAAAAAAAAAAAAGAGCCCCAGAAAAAAGGGGTGAGAAACAAAACACACCGGGAAGGAAATCTTTCCCCAGAAAAGGAAGGGAAGGGGAAAAGGAGGGTGAGTAAGAAAAGAAAAAAAATATATTAATTACCAGAAGTGGGAGGATAGAAATATTTTAACTGAGAAATGTGAACACGTTTGACATCAACAGGATCAGAAGTAGACTGTAAGAGGGCATTAGCAGGGGTAGGCAAGGAAATAATGCGAAATGGGCCTATCCACCGGGAAGCTAATTTAGCAGAAAACTGATCACTAGTAGAACTTTGGGGGTGATTACGTAAGAGAACCAAGTCACCAAGTTTAAAGGTGGAGGGTCGATGACGGGAATCATGAGTTTTCTTGGAGAGGAGTTGAGCAGTTCGGAGATGAGAAAGAGCTTTGGTCCAAAGAGACTCAAGAGATTTAGAATCATCAGAATTTAAAAGGGGGTGAAGATCCCAAGTAAGTGACAACGGGGTGCGAAGATCGCGGCCCAAAAACAATTTAGCAGGAGTAAATCGGGTAGAAGAATGTATACTGGAATTGAAAGCAAGAACTAAAGCAGAAAGATTGCGATCCCAGTCCTTATGATAGGAGTTATGGAAAATAGAAAGAGCAGTTTTAAGGTTACGGTGATAGCGTTCGACGTTGTTAGCCTGGGGATAATATGGAGAGGTATTTATCTTCTTAATTCCCAGTTGGAAACACATTTGAAAGAAAGCTTTGGAAGTAAAAATAGAGGCATTGTCGGAAACTAAATTTAAAGGCAAACCAATAAGCGGAAATATGACGTTGGAGAGAAGATTGATAATAATGGAAGAAGAAATATTGCGTAAAGGGTGAAGTATCAAGTACTTAGAAAACCCGTCCAGTAAGGTAAAAATATAGGTGTTACCACGTGATGAACAAACAAGAGGTCCAACCAGGTCAATAAAAAAGGTTTGAGCTGGAGAGGTGGGGGGAAGAGCGAAATGTAGGCCAGCAGATCGAGAATTAAGAGGTTTAGCTAACTGATAAGGTTGGCAAGTGCATATTGACGGACACTTTTACGCATGTTAGGCCAAAAATAAAGAGAAGCAATGCGAGCGTACGTTTTGGCAAATACAAAATGCCCGCCCACGGGAGAAGAATGATAATAAGAAAGTATCATGGGTTGTAGGATAGAAGGGACAACAAGTCTGGCAGAAGATTTAGGAGTAGGTTTGAAAAGAAGTAGACCTTTGGAAAAAACAAAGGGACCACGATAGGAAGGGTCAGAAAGCAAAGCCTTCGTCCGAATGCAGAATTCATCCTGAAGTTGATGAGATTGGCATGAGTGAAAAGATAATGGGAAATCAATCAATGAACAAATTAAATTATCCAAAGGCAGTGAATCAGAGGTGGGGAGCGACGGAAAAGTGGTAGTAGAAGGAGAAGCGTCAGAGGGTGAAGGATCAGAGAGACGAGATAGAGCATCTGCAACACAATTCTGGGTACCGGAGATGAATTTAATGGAAAATTTAAAGCGAGAAAGACGGAGCAACCAGCGGCCAGTTTTGCCAATTTTAGGAGCATTAGAGAGAAGCCATGAAAGGGCTTGATTATCGGTTTTGACAAGAAATTCTTTATGATCGAGATACTCAGAAAAATGTTCAAGGGTGGTGACTAAAGCCAATGCTTCTCGCTCATAGATGGAATAGTTACGTTCAGTGGGGGAGAGTAGTTTACTAAAATAAGCAATAGGCAGAGGGGTACCCTCAACAACTTGATTAAGAACACCAGAAAGAGCATGATCAGAGGCGTCAGTATGAACTTCGAAGGGTAAAGAAAAGTCAGGAAACTGCAAAATGGGAGCTTTGATAAGAAGAGATTTAAGTGTAGAAAAAGCATATTGTTGAGGAGGAGTCCAAATAAAGTTAACAGCCTTACGTTTGAGGTAGTGCAATGGTTCAGCAATATGAGAGAAATTAGGAATAAAACGGTTATAAAAGGACACCATGCCAAGAAAGGTACGTAGTTGTTTGATGTTTTTAGGGGGAGAGAGTTGAGTAATAGCCGCAATACGATCAGGATCAATGGAAACACCTTGCGAGGAAATGATATGACCTAAAAATTTAACAGATGTTTGTGCAAGAGAAAGCTTGGAAGGGTTAATAGTGAGACCTGCCGTATGCAGACGAGAAAGTACTTCAGTAAGATGAATGATATGGGAGTCAAAATCAGGAGAAAAGATCAACAAATCGTCGACATATGGATAAAGATATTTGTATTTAATGTCTGAAAAAAGAGAGTCAACAAGGCGTTGCATAACCTGGGAGCCAACATTGAGACCGAAAGGAAGTTTAGTAAATTGATAGAGACCATTAGGTGTAATAAAAGCAGTGAGTTTAGAACTAGCCGCATCTAAGGGAAATTTGGTGAAAAGCAGAGTTACAGTCAAATATAGAAAAATATTTAGCATTAGCAAAAAACTGAAAAGCGTTTTGCAGCTTAGGAAGGGGATAAGCATCATATTTAATCTTACTATTGAGATGACGGTAATCAATTACAAAACGCGTAGAATTATCAGGCTTATTGACCAGAAAAGCAGGTGAAGCATAATTTGAAGTAGAAGGGATAATGGTGCCATCAGCAAGCATTTGAGATATGTGCTGCTCCAAAAGTTGCATACGAGGTGGACTGAGATGATAAGGGGGATATCTGACGGGAGAGTGGTCCAAGAGATCGATATGAGCCTCATAATTGCGGACAGTACCAAGCTGTTCCGTAACCACGTCAGAAAATCTGTCAGAAATCTGTCAAGAAGCGAGGTTAAAACTTCCTGTTGAAACTGGGTAACATAAACACGAGAGGTAGATAAATGTAATAAAGTAGGGTAATCAGAAGGAGTGATCAAAGGAATGCTAGTCACAGAATCAAAATGAAAAGAAATGGAAGAAGTGTGAGTGTGGAGAATTAAACCAGTATGTGAAAAAAAAATCATATCCGAGTATAAGAGGAATAGGAAGATCCTGAGCGACATAAAAGGGAAAGGACCATGAAAATTTAGAAATCTTTACTGTAAGAATAAGTTGACCAAGAATGTTTAAGGGATGACGTGAGACAGAAGTACATAATAAATCCGAAAAACGTAATTGAAGATGTGGATGTAATTGAAGTAACTGCTGGAAAAAAGATGAACTGAGAAGGGAAATGGAAGCCCCTGAGTCTAATAATGCAAGAGAGGGAATATTCTGAAGGACGGCAAGAATATAAGCAGATGGAGCCGGGAACGGAGTGGCAGGTGGCAGATTTTGCCCTATAAACCGAATGCTGCCTACATACGGCGGGAGGGAGCGTTTCCCGATCGTGGAGTCGGACAATTGCGAGCGATGTGACCTCGGCCTTGACAGCGAAAACAAGAGAGAGTGGAAGTGGATGGAGGAGTAGAAGAAGGAGAGGGAGAAGAAGAGGGAGGTGGGGTGGGGAAGGTATGAGGAGGAGGGGGAACAGAAGCATAATATGAAGCATTACTATAGGAATTAAAGGTGTCCATTTGAGCGATATGGTAAAGATGAGAAATAGATGTGGGAGGAGAAAAAGGGTTAATTAATTGCCGAAACGGAGGGGCAGCATAAAAACGAACGAGAGAGATGAGTTCCTGAGGATGTTCGGAGATGGCAAGAACATCAGCAAAATTAATGAGAGAATCCAAAAAGTCATAGGTTGTTTCATCAGGATGTTGATGACGACGTAAGAAAATAGAGCTTAACTGTTGGCGAATTTCATAGGGAAGAAAATAATTGTGGACAATAGAACGAAATTGAATCCAATCATGGCAATCAGACATATGTTGTAACAGAAAATTACTAAAATGACCTGTAGTTTTAGAATACAAAAGTGAAAGTAATTGCGAAAATGGGGCCAAGTTTAGCTTCAAAAATTTACGAGCAGCAAACAACCAGAGTGTAAGAACAAATGCGTCGAAGTGAGTTGGGGGACTACGTCTAAAGATTTCTTAATAAGATGAAAGTTAATAGCATCTGAATGAGAAGAGGTAAAAAAAAGGATTAGGAGATTCGTACAAATATTGGGGAGACGGAGTAGGCAGTGGTGTAGGTGGGGGTGGGGAAACGGTTGAGAAAGGTTTGGGAGGAGGAGGGGGCGATTGCCATAAAAGGGATTGTGGAGCGGTACAATCAAGAGAGAGTGTCTTCGGCGGTAAAGAAATGTCAGAAGAAGAGAGGTCAGAAGACAGGGTAAAATCCGTAGTGGAAGAAGAATGACGGGAAAGCAAATCATACGTAACGAAAGGGTTTGGAGCCGAGAAATTAAAAGGATTGGAAGAAGAAGTAGAAGAAGTGTCGGATTGATAAGGAGAAAAATTGTCAGAAAAGTAAGCCATAGTGAGAAGACAACAAACAAAGATAAAAAAGAAAGCCACAGACGATACCAAAAAAATAAAAAATAAAAGAAGAGACTGGAATCGAACCAGAGTTACTCTGCTACCATACTGAGGTAAGAGATTGGTTTGCTATCATACCGAGGTGAGATTGCTCTGTTATCTTACTGTTCTGAGGGGCCCGATTATCAATATAGTGGTAGTGAGGGTGTTCAGGAATAATACAGATACCCTCAGCTATCGTCGTAGGTACATACGAAGCAAAGATAAGATAGTATACAATATTAGTTGATAGCTCAAACATAGACGTGGTAGAAGAAGCAGCACGATATAATAATCATAATAATAAGAATAATAATTTACA
Organism: Anabrus simplex; assembly: GCF_040414725.1. Classification (NCBI taxonomy): domain Eukaryota; kingdom Metazoa; phylum Arthropoda; class Insecta; order Orthoptera; family Tettigoniidae; genus Anabrus; species Anabrus simplex. The sequence continues at coordinate 298,120,255 of NC_090270.1, forward strand.
GCAGAATTTGCGCAGTGAGAAGGAGTAGGACCAAGAGAAAGTGACAGGAACAAGAAAATCTCGAATTTAACAAAGCAAACAGGATATGTATTTAACAGATAATAAAAATAGTAAACATTTTTCAACAAGTTTAGTAAATCGCAGACAAGAGTTTGCTAGACTGAAATATATAGAGGAAACCTTGAAAGACGAGGAAAATGTGCCACATTTGCAATATAAAACATCAAAACCATATGAATAAGTATAAAGGGTACAATGAAGAATAATATAAGTCGATATAGAGGAAGCAACCTGAAAGAAAAAGTGAAAAAAAGGAAAAAGGATAAAAATGAAGTAGGGATTGAACTGGGAAAGGGATTCTCTTCGCCGGGTGAAGTTACGCTGCAGAATGTGTTAAATAAACATTATACCAAAAGGTAACGATGGTCCAAGGAAACAGATATTGTGATTTCAAAATTCCATTGTCCGTAGTACAGTTCGTGTTTGAAAGGTTTTCGTCGAAATAATATTTGATGCCGTAATAAGCTGGCCAAAGTAAAGTTCAAGTGGGGCAGATGGCCCAATGAAGAATTTAATGTCCAAATAACATTATGATAAAACTTGCTCACCGGATAACCTGAAGAAAATAACAGTCCAAATGGTAAATGACAATATCGAACGTAGCAGTAGTATGGCTGCTTCCACCACTCCGTAACGAAGCCAGACTCAATATTTTGAGCGGTGGAGCGAGATTATATAATCGTACAGAAACATCGAGAAGAATAGAGAAGTTGAAAACCAGCATATTCCAGAAACGTCATAATCACGTGTCCAATAGAAGTTAGCGCAAGCACACACACAGGTGGAGGAGGCGGTGCGTGGAGAAGAAGATGACGTCAGGATCACGTGATGAACAGAGTAGGCAGGCGACAGGTGAGCATAGCAGAAGAGTGAATGAAGCAGTGGTGGCGTGATCGGCGAAAACCAGCATGCGAAGGTAGGATGTATACGTAGCGGTAGCGGAGATCGTAACACCATCCCATGACCCTGTTCCACCTGTCCTTTCCTATCCACTACTCCACATTTCCCTTTCCTACATCTTCCCTTTCTCCTACTTCCAAACTTCTCGGCAACAGTTCCCTGTTCCTCATCTTCCCTCGGTTGTTCTACCTGCAGTGACTCCTACCGATTTCTCACCGACACCTATCCTGAATTTTGATCCTGAATGGAGCCCTTAGCCAGCAATCTCCTTCCCCTTAAAACATTAGACCACCTGTCTTCCACAATTCCCCCTTTTCCTTCCAATCCCTCTGTTACACCTACTGTATCCTGTACATTGTTTGGAGGCCTACTTTCCTTCCTATCCTCTGAGAGTATCCTAATTATCTCCCTCAAGCTCTCCAACTCCGCCCTCATACTCCTTAATGCCTGGCCACACCCACAGTTCCTACACTTGCACTGCTTAGCCATTTGTTACTAAATAATGAAAAGAAAAGGAAAAAGAAGATAACTTATTCTGTGCGAAATAAAAATGAAAGGAAAGAAATATTGTCTAGGTTAGTTCACAAAGAACACACGACAGTAAGTTATTTAATATAGGCTACTACTACACTACAGTACTACTTAATTGTACTATTTTTTATTCCTACAACACGCTAACATGATGAAAATTGCTGTTAATTACTGGAAACAGAGAATAATACACAAGAATTACACAATTCTTAACTGCAGTTAAGTCTACCCTAATTACAACAACAGAATTTTAGTAAGAGAGTTACTACAGATACCACAGAAATGGTACTATACAAATATTTCACAGTAATAGAATAAACACACTACTTTCTAATAAGATGCTATAATACACTACAATAATTTTAAACTACGTTCAGACTAAGTACAGATACTACAATACACTACAATAATTTTAAACTACATTCAGACTAAGTACAGATACTACAATACACTACAATAATTTTAAACTATGTTCAGACGTATTCTAATTACAACAGGTTATTACCAAGCAAAAAACAGAAAAGAAAATTACCATTAAAGTTCGAAATTTGCATAACTACTCAAAATTTTAGAATAAGCGCTCTAATTTCTAATAAGTTACTATATTACACTACAATAATGTTAAAACTACGTTCGGACGTATCCTAGCTTCTTACTAAGTACAAATAGAAATGAAAATTCCAATTAGGCCTAAATTTAGATATTCGCAAGAACTACCTGTACGTACGGTACTCAAAGATTACCAACAAAGTCAAACACATATACAGATTAATATTAGTACAAAGGCTAAGCCTATACTGAAGAGGATGACTAGATGGTGACAAATATTGAGTTCCAAAAATAGAGTTAAAATTTAAAATTATAGAAAATCATAGTCACCCGAATACCAAGTTTAATGGGAATAAAAAAGAGGGTAAACACTCTTTACTCCTGAAGTTACATCTTTCCCAGCAGGGATTTGAGTAGAGTCCTTAGACTTGCTTGAAAATTACATTTATATGGTGAAGTTAAACTTTAGAAATTTACATTAAGAAAGAATTTTGAAACCTTTCCCTCAAGTCAGCTTTCTGGAGCTATCACATATTTAAAAGATGTCTGCCATTACCTTGAGCTGGTGGGCCTTCCGATGGTAGGCCAGGCCTTCCCCTGCCTCCATTAATGTATACACTCTTGACTGAAGCAAAGAAGAAGACAACATGGCCCAGAAGCTCTGAGCTTTTATAGCAGAGGGGAAAGTTCCAGAACTCTGCAAGGCCATCGGCCAGTACACACCCACAATTTTGAATGGTTATCAGATATATGTACAAAATTTCTGATTGGCTAATACTTTCAGGAGGAAGGAGGCCATATATTGCTGACAACTTCAGCACATAAAAGAAAACTATTTACAAACACTTAGGTTAACAAACATATAAGATAGGATTTTCCCTTGAGAATTAATTGTCCATCCTCCCACCAGCGGGGGCACATTAGTCGACAGGTGTACCTCTGGTACAGACCTCCAGCCCTTAACACATTGACTCCCGTAGGTGCCTTATGGCGGATAACACTTCGCCAGTGTATTCTCCCGTATCCGCCTTAATGTGGATAAGAACTTGGGCGAAAATTTCACATTAAAAACCGTGCTATGGAACGCAGTTCCTTCATTCTTTCATAAATGGTAGTTAGATGAACGTTCTGACCTTAGTTAACATATGTCAAAACAGTAATTCCCACCTAGAATTACCCAGCAAATTCTTTTCCCAGGCACATACCAAGCCCGCGCTCTTGCCTCCAGTGTAGTTGTGTTAGTGCCACTAGCAAGACACAGTATGGGAAGCAGTAAGTTTATATCTGTTGAAGAGACTGGTGAAATGATTTGTAATGATGATTCTGGTGATAAAGTCATCTCAGATTTAGAGAGTGAAAGTGATGAGGACGAAACAACAGTGTGCAATATTATTGAAATACCAGACAGTGTTCCTGACACCTCTCTGAGCTATTCTACCCCGTTACCTGAGTTTTTAGGAAATGTAGGACTAAATGTGGAGGTTCCAAACAATGAAGATATAATGTCTTTTGTGAATATATTTATCAGTGACAGTTTTTTTTTGCATATGTTTGTGAGCAGACTAACTTATATGCACAGCAAGTTATCAGTACCGCACCGTGTCCATTCACTAAATATTCAATCTATCAAACTTGGAAACCTGTGTCAATGATCGAAATGAAACAGTTTATCGGTTTGATTACAGAAGCCAGATCTAAAAATGTACTGGACCAAAGATCCCGTATTTTCAATGCCTGTATTTTGCAAGACAATGTCCAGGAACAGATTCAAAGGTATCATGATGTTTTTACATTTTAGTGATAGCAGTAACTATGTAAACAGTGCAGACAGGCTCTATAAAATCAGGCCAGTATTAGAAAAAGTTTTGGATCAGTTTTCATTGGTTTACAGTCCTGACTGATGTGACGGAATTAAAGTGAAAAACCTATCTTGTATTATCCCTTTCGACTTGGAACTTTTAACCTAGAAATTTGTAAAACTGAACTTTCGTCCAAGCATTGACTAAATTTATTTTATCTACATTTGTGAGTTTAATCGCCTCTGCTCGGTCTCGGAGCAGTTATGAACTTGCCATCAGATTGTTTATTCTAGGCACGGGATGCACGCGCATCTTCCCTGGCAGGGCCAGGCGATTTGAACGTAGCTTGGAAAGAAGTCGAGAGTTGATCGCTGACTTGGGAACATGGAGGATCATTTCGCTTGGTACTGGCTGAACGCTGTAAGATTCTGTGGAGATATGGACAACGGCTAACTGTAAATGAGTGGGCTAATGGCCTGATATACTTCACCTTGTTTCTTTTTTTTTAGTAACTGATACATCCTCCAAACCTCATCTTTAATGGATTCTTTTATGTAACTCACAACCCTCATGGTTGTAAGTATGGTAACGGGATTAGAAACCTCGACCAAGCAACAAAGCTATAAGTTCTGCATAATATTATAATTATTGGTGTTTCATCACTTAGGGTATCTCGCCTCTTCAACTACGACTGTGCTGAATTAATGTGGAAGAATTTGTGTTCGGCATACAATCCATTTCAAAACCATGTTTTTCATTTCATTGAGAACTGACTTTTGCTTGAATTTATAGTTACTGAAACTTTTCGAACTATGAAAAGTGGTATCTGTACAATTTTAGGGGAACTAGTTAATCATTTTACCGCTCAGCTTCAGTAATTTGAATTGTTGTATATTTTTGTTGTGTTATTTGGATTTTGCCTCGTTTCATTTGTAACTGTCCGAGGCAAGGTAATTTAGTGAGGAAGTTCACACAAGAATTGCATCATTTTCGGGTTCCTTTGGGTTGATTAATTAATTTATTTTTCCTACTTTGAGTTGAATTTTGAAGTACTATTTAATTTCCTTCTTTGTTTCTCATTTTGTTGCATTGTTGTGATCGTGTTCCGTGATTGGGAAAACTGTGAATTATGGCGTCACCCCTTCTTGGTGGTGATGGTGATTGTTTTGCGGTGATCGTTTGTTTTGGCGGTGTCACCTGACATGATTTTCTTGCGGTTTATTCGGTTGGTTTCTTGGTGTTAATTCTTTCCTATTTCACTATGTTGTTGTGAGTTTCCTGTTTTTTTTTAATTCTGCCCTTTTGGTATGATGATGTAAAGACTTTCTTGTGAGAACTTCTTGAGCTGTGGGTTTTAAAACTGATTAAATTTTTTCAATTTTGAAATTGAAAAGTTAGTTAGAGGTTTTAAAATCTTTGAAATTGAAAACCCTATTTAATGAAGACATTTTGAATTTATGTACAAGTCCGAGGAAAGTGAAGTTACATACCATTTACTAATGTAGTTTACTATAATTATCCTTGGGGTATCGGCTGATTCCTTCTTTAGTTTAATTATTATTATTTTCCTAAGATTTGTTTTTCTTCTGGGGATGTTCAGTGCCTTTTAAATTAATTGCATTCTTTAAATAAATTTTGTTAATTCAGTTCAATGTCTGGTGTTTATTCTTGGAGGAGATAAACTAGTTTTAATACAGTAATCACGTTCCACAGTTTGTTATCACCTGCACTGTTCATGGTAAGTTCTTATTTATTTATATTTTTCCTTCTTGTTGTGCTGTTATGGTGATGTATGCTTCCACATTTGTTTAATTTATTTGCTGACCAGTCTGGACGATTCGGGGAGATCGCGGACTGGCACACCGAAAGATCGCTTTAGATGAGGGCATGCTTTCTTGGAGAGGCCGGTTACATTTTCGAGTTTACAATCCATCTAAAATAACTAACTATGGCATTATAGTTAGGAGGGTGTGTGAATGAAAAATTGGGTATATTTGCAAATTGCTTATTTATGATGAAAGTGGAATGGCCTTAAATAGTACTGTCTTTGAACTTTTCAGTCCATATTTAGGCCTAGGGTATTGTGTTTACATGGATAATTATTACAACAGTGTTGCTCTAGTAAAAACCTTATGTGAACAGAATAATACCGTTTGTGGGACGATCAGGCAAAACAGGGGAGTACCAAAGGACCTTAAGGGCCAACAAAAATGCTTGAAAAGAGGGGAAATGACATTCATATGTGATGGGGAAATTCTTCTTGTCTCATGAATGGATAAGAAAATAATCACAATGATTTCATCCATGCATTCTGCTGAAATGGTTGAAGTCACTTCAAATTTTGGCAGAAAAACAATGAAGCCAGTATCCATTGCAGATTACAGTTAGCACATGCATGGAACAGACACAGCTGGCCAATACCTTGCTCTATATCTCTTCATGAGAAAAACATGTAAATGGCCAAAAAAGGTTTTCTTCTATTTACTACAGTGCACCCTCTTCAGTTCTTTCCATCTCTTCCAGAAGTCCATTACCCAGACAAGAATGACCTATCTACAGTTCATACAGACAGTTTCCAGATACGTTTTTTTGCTATTTGCTTTATGTCGCACCGACCCAGATAGGTCTTATGGCGATGATGGGATAGACCTAGGAATGGGAAGGAAGCGGCCATGGCCTTAATTAAGGTACAGCCGCAGCATTTGCATGGTGTGAAAATGGGAAACCACGGAAAACCATCTTTAGGGCTGCCGACAGTAGGATTCGAACCCACTATCTCCCAATTACTGGATACCGGCCGCACTTAAGCGACTGCAGCTATCGAGCTCGGTAAACAGTTTCCAGGTACTATCTTGAAGGTCATAATACTCCTGCCACTGTCCCAATCTCAGCCCCGACCCAAGTCAGAGCAGCCTCTCCAGCTCTCTCCGACACGTCACCACCAGCATCCACCCCACCGCATTCCATTCACCAGCCCGCCACCCCCACCCACGAAGAGCACCAGATAAAGATCCCCCATTACATCTGGATGGAAAAGTGAATGAACATATTCTGCTCAAGTTTCCACTACTGAAAACTGACCCTTACCCTACAAGAAGATGTAGAGTTTGTCTCAAGAAGAAAAAAGTATGTGACACAAAGTGGTACTGCCGGAAGTGTGACATCTCTCTGCAACCTAGAGCATGGGACACCAGATATCACACCTTTAAATCATACTAAAATCCCTTTCCCAGGTATGTTCTAATTTTCACATTATTTCAAAGCGTAATATAGGAGTAGTAAATATTTTTGTTCCACAGTGCAGAAGGCAGGACTGGCAGGCAAGGACTATTAAAAATGGCTGGGCTGGAGGTTTAAATGCCCTGGCTACTTCCTGGTAGTCAAAGTGTTAAGGTTCTACCATGGCCAGTACAGTTTTGAAACTTGGCATATAAGAAATTTTGAAATTAGAGATCAAGCTTAGAACGTTTCTTTATGGAGAGTTCATTCACAAGGTATTTTGAAGAAAATAATTCTTGAAGTGTTTATGAAGTCTCAGAAGTCTGATCAGCTATGCACAAGGTTGACGGCAAGAGCGGCCGCCACTGCCGATGCCAGGGTGGGGTCCCACGGACCCCTCAAGTACCCTCAGATACCTCTCTCTTGCTACCTTGGGAGGGGTAGCCATGGACCACATTTCATAGTTCTGCCCTATGATGAAGTGGGCTGTTGGGGTTCAGCATCCAAGCCATTACTACTGATGATGGTGCCCAAGTTGGCCATTGAGAAGGAGACTGGGCCGGGACAAGGTGGGCCCCTACCTCGCACCGGCATCTCTCACCAGTTGTTACGACATAGCCTCATATGAAATCAGGGCACTGCAACAATTAATTCCTGGGAAACAGTAACTGATTTTATGGACAGAGTTTTTTTGTTGACGGTGCAGTTAATGTTAGTGCCATGTAGGACAAGTGCACAGAATTCAGTCTCAGACTTGGAGGCAGGTACCAGATAATGGCAGACAGGAAAAGAAATTACTGAAGGGAAGATTTTTACAAGAGAAAAAAATATAATTTGAACCAAACATACTTAAAAATTTTCACCATTACCAGGGGCAGAAGGCCTCCTCCTTTACTTACTTGTGAAAAACGTAAGATTCTAAGCTGCTAAGGAAAGAAATATAATAAAATTGGCAATGCCATCACTTGGTGGCCCATAATGAAAAGCACAGAGTTTATGCAGGTTTTACTTCAGACAGATGAACCCTATAAATCCTCTCTATGTCTGGGTTACTCACCAAGAGGGTGACTGACGTTAAGAAATCCAGAATAACACAAGGACCATGAAATCTGAGGGTGAGCTTGCCTGCAGGAACATTTTTTTTTTTACCATGACTTGATCTCCAAACTTTAAATCATATCTCACTTTCACTTTCTCGTATGAGGCTTTAAGGTTATTTTTAGCTTTTCTCTACAGATACTTGATATTGATAGGGTGTATTGTCTCTGGTAAAATCTCATTAATTGACCACAAATTGGACAACGAAGTGTTAGAAACGAACTTAAACATAAGAGATGCGGGAGAAAACTTGTCATATCAATACCCTGGAGGCAGGTACCAGGTAATGGCAGACAGGAAAATAAATTACTGAAGGGAAGATTTTTACATGAGAAAAAGTATAATTTGAACCAAACATAAATACTAACAAATTTTCACCATTACCAGGGGCAGAAGGCCTCCTCTTTTACTTACTTGTCATATCATACGCATACAGTAAATTGTAATTATATGTATTCTGCATTCATCCCCAATATTTGTATATAAATTTTAAACTGTCTTTGAACTTCGCATCAAATAAGACTTTAAACCACCATTATTGTCAATACTGTACATATGACGGCCTTGTTTTGAGTGAAAATTCACCAACGTGTTCACTAGTGTAACATATTTTTAATCAATTTGGTATTTTGTTAATGATAAGATCTTGTAAATGTTTCTTAATGTATTCACTCATGCAACATATTTTTATAATTTCCAACCGGACGTCTGGTAGGATTTTGAAGTATTGATATGACTGATGATGCCCCACAAAAGGGGCGAAACATGTCCAAACTATTTTTAACGATGTCTAACTAATACATTAACATCTTGTACTGTATTGAATAGGCTGAGTTTAAATACAGTTCTTGTATTATTATAAATTAAGATTCTTTCAATACAGAGAAAATGATTTTCATTACTTGTAAACAGCCATGAAAACCGTGTGAAACCATCTATGCACACAAGGATGAATTTGTTCCAATTCCCCTTAGACTGAGGGAAGGGTCCGACATAATCTATGTATAATCGCTCCGTAGGGCAAGATGCTTGATGAGATGACAATAGCCCTAGCGTAGTAGACAACGTGGGCTTACTAAACAAACAAGATTTACAAGCTTTAACCATCTCCCTAATCTCACCATCCACGCTCCTTCAGATAAACATTTCTCTAATCATCTGTCTAGTTTCGAAAATGCCCAAATGTCCCCCTAATGGAGTCTCATGGTAATACATGAAGATCATGGGCACAAGGACAACTGGAACTACAATTTTTATCCTTTGATCGTGCCTTGAAGGGAAACACAGAACCCTATTCCTCAGAGCATAAGGGACAACATGTTACCCAGAAGGAAGGGTTTCCATAATAGGAGCCAGCACTAGATCTTCACATTGATATTTTGCTATGTCATGAAATAGCATAGGGACATCATTCAAAATGGCATTAGCACTAAGAGGTATAGAAAAAGAAACAGAAGAACTTTCCCCCGGGTCAACAGAATCAACCTCACCAGAAAACATATGGCTTAACCCATCTGCTACCTCATTCTCTGATCCCCAAATGTGTTGCACGTCAAACTGAAATGCTGAGATCTGGATAGCCCAACAGGCTATTTGTTCTATATGATGGGGCCTAGCCAAAACTCAGCTCAGAGCCTAATTCAAACTTAACATGTTCAAGATAAAGGCAGAATGTTTCCGAGGCAAACAGGACAGCAAGTCCTTTTAACTCGTATATGGAGTACTTGGCTTCTTGAGTCAATAAGGTCCTAGGTGCATAGGCAATTGGCCGCCTTCTGAGTTCATATTCCTGAAGAAGAACAGCAGCAATCGCAGAAGATGAGGCATCGGTCTGAACATTGAATTTCTTAGAAAAATCGGGCATTGCTAAGACTGGGGCTTTACAGAGAGCTAGCTCCAGGTCTTCAAACACAGCTTAATATGATGGCCCCCATTCAAACTTGACACCTTTCCTGTGGAGGAAGTTTAAGTGCACCACCCTATTAGCAAAATTGGGAATGAATTACCTAAAGAAATTCGCCATGCCGATGAATCTAGCAATCCCTTTAACATCTTTAGGAGGCTTAAAGTCACGAATTGTCTGTGTTCTGGAATGATCAATTGAAACTCTATCAGGTGACATGATATGCCCTAAGAAGGATGACTTAGTGAAAGATAACTTTGATAACTTGACTGTCAATCCAGCCTTGCAAAAGTGATTTAGGACTTCCTCTAGACGAGCCAAGTGTTCTTCAAAGGTTTCAGAGAAAATAACATCATCTACATAATGGTACAGATTTTCAAACTTGATGCCAGTAAAACTTTGTCTAGCAGTCTAATGAGAACAGCTGCACCTGTGGGTTGCCCGAAAGGCATGTGGTTGTATTCATACAGGTTCCAGTCGGTAGTGAATGCAGTCAGATGTTTGATTCTTCAGCCAGGGGTATCTGGTAATATGCCTGGTTAAGATCTAGGACGGTGAAGAACTTAGCCTTACAAAACCAAGAAAAACATGAATGCAAATCAGGAAGGGGCACTCATTGCAATACAACCTTATATTTTAACACCCTGAAATCAATAACTGGCCTGAAGCCACCTTTAGGTTTCAATACAAGAGAGATGGGTGATGAATACAATGACTTTAAGGGCTGAATGATACCATCCTTCAACATCTGATCAATAATTTCCTTAAGGGCCTTCATTTTAGGTGGAGATAGCCTATATGGAGAAAACCTTACAGGGACCGAATCTGTTACCTCGATCTTATATTCGATTAAATCAGTGACACCAAGAGTTTCCGAAAATACATTGGGAAATGACTAACATAACTTGCAGTTACTATCAGCCTGCTCCTCAGGTAGGTGGCTAACGTCTAACGACATCTCACTCTGGGTAGGCGAAATCACAGAAGATGATGCAGAGCTACAAATAATAGAGGAATATTGAAATTACCCTCAAATTTGAATGTGCAAGATTTACTTTGAAGATCGAGCAGAAGACCAGAATATGACATGAAATCTGCCCCTAATATAACAGGGCATGACAAATGTTTGACAAATGTTTGGCAACAAACCAGGCGACCGCTTTCCCCTATTTCCCCCCTTCGGCCCAGACCAACCTTGGACACTTGATTACTAACACAACACTGCTCGCTAGGTTTCATTGTGCTTCGCATGGACAGCGATCTTTTGAGGTGAGTCACGTAAAAACGTTTACGTTATAAGATGTAATTTTATATTTTGCCTCTTCAGTTAAGCGGTAGTTTATTAGATTCCTATTATTTCAGGTCCGCATTGAACTGGGAACGTTGTACTTGTTAACATCTTAAAGGACCGATTGTTCGTTTCCACCTCACTAGGATTGCTCCATTAAAGCGACTCTGAAGATGTTATTGAATTATTTTAATACGATTCTATGTGATGTTTTAAGAAGTGTGTAAAATTAAGCTAATGTTTCTTCAAGACTATTTTATTTTTTAATTGTGTTCTTTTAAATCCACGTTAGTTTATTAGTGAGCAAACCGGTTTACATATGTTTTCATCAATTTAAGGTTTAAGACTCGCAAATCTCGGACGTGTAGAAAATATGGTCTTTGAAACAGTTTAATTGTAACACAGTCTTAGGTTGTTAATATGGTTTTAAATTGTGTTCAATTTGACGTAGATAAACTTATGTGATTGCCAATTTTTCCAAGAACCTATATCAGCTGATGATGAAGCAAAAAGGGCGTCGAAACTAGTTCTGATTGAAATATATGTTGTAATTTCATCTAAACAACAGTTTTTTTGTATTGAATAAGGTGGATTCAAATTACAATAAATGTTGCAATCTTGGTTCAATACGGACAAACAATGAAATTTATTAATTTAACCATCTGAAACTCAATCAACAGAAAACGCAGATATGAACATGTTATCTGAGAAACCTTGAAACATGCAGGAAGCTGAACCTTGTGTATAGAAGTCACAGATTGGAGCATTATAACAACCCAAAATACATAGGGATAAAATTGTATCATGTCCTAACTGTTAATGTTTAATGACCTTAGGCTGACTAACATTTGTAGATAGATTTTTTCATTTTGTTGAGCCTAAGCTTCAAATAAGGAAGTTACTTTTAATAACTTTTTACTAACATATAAACTCCACTGCAAGGACACAAAGCAAAAGGTATTTACTGGAAATAACCTCCTTCAGGAACTCTTTCACACTAGATCCCAGTGTTCTGCAGATGTCTGTTCTTCATCCATGTTCCTCTCCTGCTGAGTACACTGTTGCTGTCTTCAGGAATTCTGCCCACACTAGCCTAGTAGATATGAAACTTCTTGAGACAGGCTGCATTGTTATGTGCTGCTTCTGATGTACACTACTAAGTAAGATCCTATCTATGCGAAGTACAACACCACCATATGAAAGAAGACAAGTAGGAGAAATTGAAAGTAAAGGAACAAGGGAAAGACCAAGTACACATTTCATCAAGTTTGAAGTCAAGAAAGAGCTCCTCACAACAACAGCATTTGTTCTGTCATCACCTGAAGCTTGTTGTACAGAACTATGGAGGAAAATAACTTCAGTGGCCAGTAATGGGTTACCACCTGCTTTTCAGAACTTGGAAGATGTTCAACTACTTTGGAACTGGTGCAATAAATTTCAAAGTTAGGCTTCAGAAATGGGAGTACACTGGTGACGAACAGTACAAATGTGGCAGAAGACAAGATTTAATACACTTGCTTGTCTGTATCCCTGAGTAAACCATGCATTGCAAATGACAGAGCAATTATGGCTAGTAATGACTGGTTAGGCAAAGTGTGAATATGTAAATGTATTTTTATAATTCTTTAGTGTTTCAGAAAGGGAAAAGTAAATAAAACCCCAAGTGATTGCAATTTTACCTTGATCTTAAAAAAGTATTTAGGTCATTGGAACCTCCTTCTTAACATTATTGTAATAAAGTAGACTCAGGATGGATATGTGTGATTTCATCACATGATGCCATTATTTTCTGTAAAAGAGCCTATTCTGATGAATTAAATGATTGGTTATTATCACACTTTTATTCACCAGAACAAAAGTACTATTTACTGAAATTAGTGAAAATAAGTGAATCAAAGGACACTCGCCTAATCAGTTGCCTTTTTGTTGGAAGGTTTTTCCAAATTTGCTTTGAGAAGTGAATTACTCTGATTTTTAAATTTCTGATTTGAGATTTGTTCAAGTATATCTGTTTCAAGCAGATTATTTTCTTGAATTCTTTGAATGAAGGTGTGTGTAACCTAAGAGGTGTTAATTAGTACCTAAATAAATCCTTTGTAAAATTGTTGATGAAGAATGAACAGACAGGATCATAGCATCAAAATCAAATACTGAAAGAACATTAATGGTTTTTATGAAATTTCACGATTTTATATTGTTTGAATGAGGTAGATTAAAAGATTGATCCCTGACTTCACTACCGAAGTCTGGCTGCTGCTGCTCTTTATCCCGTTGTGTCAGTTTCTCAGTGATCCTTCTGTACTCTGTGTAGTAGACTTTGAAAAATGGTTTTTTTTACTAATTATGGTTTCTGTTCATTTCAGGAAGACTAAACGACGGAAAGGAAGGAAAATAACATATTGCACGGAATGTGGGAAAATGTTTACACGACAGTCCAACCTTAACCAACACATGTTAGTTCATACAGGAGAGCGTCCTTGGCCATGTACAGTGTGCGGTAAAACTTTCACGAACAAATCGAATTTGAAACAACACATGTTAATGCACAGTGGTGTAAAGTCTTACGTTTGCCCGGAGTGCAATAAGGCGTTTACAATCCATTCTCATCTTGTTCGTCACAAGAAAGTTCATACAGGAGAGAAACCATTTACATGTACGGAGTGTCGTCGTTCCTTCACTCAAAAGTCAAATCTTACACAACATTTACTTGTACATTTAGGAGTGAAGCCTCATTCTTGTCCTCAATGTGGGAAGTCCTTCTCATCAAGATCTACCTTGAAACAACATTTACTTTTACATGCGGGTGTTAGACCATGGTCATGTCCTAACTGTGAAAAGACTTTTGCACAAAAATCTAATCTTACTCAGCATATGTTTGTACACCATAAACCTATCATAGATACCTTGGATGTAACGCCATCTATTATAGAAGGCTCAGGCGACATTGAACTAAGAGAAGAACCCTTTGGTGACGATGAGCGATCAGGCACAGACAATTCAGTTGATTATGTGGCATCCACTGCAGAAGATTTGGCTGACAATGTTGACAGACTGCCAAGTCTGTGCTAAGACTGAATACTGAATTGTGACTGCTGTCGACCTCAAGGCATTAATTTAACAGTCTTCCTTTGGAGTGTATTTACCTTTTATTATAATGTGTATCAGGTCACTGCAGGTAGAACAGAGGAACTGGGAAGTGTGGAAGTAAGAGATAGGGAAAAGGTAGGAAAGGGAAATGTACAGTAGAGGATAGGAAATGACAGGTGGAACATGGTCATGGGAGGGAGAAAAGAGAGGAAGAAGTAGCTTCTGCAGTTGTCAGGAAAGGTAGGGCTGACCAGAAAGTGAGGGGATCAAATGAGGTGAGTAAGGTTGAGGCTCTGGTCATGGGAGATTCCGTTGTTAGACATGGGGAAAGTGTGTGGAGGACAAGGAACAAGGGTAGAGTGTTATCTAGGAATTAGGTTAAGGCAAATGTGAGGAAAGTAGAAGAGAAGGAGGAGGGAAATGAGAAGGTGGCAGTGTTTCACATTGGTACCAACAATGTAAGGCAAGCAGGTATGCCATTACAGTTGTTTATTGGATATGTGGAGTATCACAGTAACTATTTCTGAGCTGAAAAATTAAATTTTCATATTTTGAACATTTATGGACTGCTGTACAAAACAACAGTTCTATTGAACTATTCTTCAAAGGTATTGAAATTAAGATTTCCTTGAGCCACCATTTGTTATCACTTCAGAGATGAGGAATATAAATCAGGCTGAAATATGCAATTCAGTAATGTAACTGGAAAGAAGCAAATTTGATCACCTGGTAATAAATAGTTCCAAAACAGTAGTGAATAAACTTCAATGTTTTACTATGAAATGTTAAGATTATATTAATAATTTTAGCATGTCTTTTATTAGCAGGATCACTTATTTTATCTGCTAATTTTTTGGCAGAATACAGCATAATGCCAACTTCCAGCAACCCAAATAAAAGCAAAAGAAATAATTTTTTTAGGTACAGTTGTTACATTTAGTAAGGGGCTCATAAATTATGTAAAAGTTTGAAAAGTTCAACAATACAATACACCAAATAATATGGATTTATAAAATAGTACTGGTAGAATATTAATTGAGTTTATTCGTATCTAGTCTTAAAGGGTATAGATATTAATTTTGTAGTAATTTAAAATGCATTTCATTTTACAGTTATTACACTCTAACTCTAAAATGAAGTATAAATATTTTGTATTGTGTCTCCTACATGCAGCTAGTGGTTTGGAAGTTATTTTGAGTGCATTATGAACATTTTTATTAAACAAATAATATGAACTTTATATTGTATTCCTCAATGTGGTTTAGAATTTGAGGGTGCAGTGAATATATTTTGAGTTCCTAGAGGAATTGTGCAAGAATACTTCATTTTACTATTTTTAATATAGAACTTCCCAAGTTAAATATTTAACATAAGATTATAAATACAGAAAAAAGGAAATTTTACAACAAGCCATTTTCCTGTTGTTGTTGATTTATTGAAGAACTTTTGAATTTGCAGTGTGTATGATGATTAATACAATGTAGGGATGTAAGGAAATCCCTTCCATTATTTCCCTTAAAAGGAAATTCCCTTCATTATTTCTCTTAAAAGGAATTGTACACATGATCAATTAAGAGCTACTTTTAGAGTTAATTTATTGTACAGTGGATAAAATGCAATTAGGTACCACATATTAGTTCAGTCAAAACTATATTTGACAGTTGTTTAATATTTTTAAAACCAAAAATTATATATAATCTGTTATATCTTTTGAACATTTGGGAATGTTTAAAGGAGTAGTTCAGATTTTTAACTGAACCTCAGAAATGAGAGGGAATTCAATTGGAAAGCAAACTAGTTTTGTAACATACAATTCAGTACAAAAATTGCACAGTTATTTGGATATTTCTCCAAAGCCGCTGATGTCACTAGCAGTGAGATTGAGTCTTGCATCAATTCTTCGACCTTTATGCTTAGGCATGTGTTCCTTCTACTGCTGTTATAAGGAGGCAAGTTTGCTGCTGACACAATTATTTATCAGTTACTATGGCTGGTAGATATAAACCATATAAATTCAAACCCATTGCAAACAGAGGTCATAAATAAAAAGTGACTTCCTAGAACTGGAGTAAATTAAAATCTAATTTAAAATGGTGTGAGTGTAGTTTGTGTGTCGATATGCTTACCGGTAATGAATGTATGTGTGTGTTGCCATGATAGTTAAGTAATAAATAAGGTTAGGGATTGTGCAGACTGTATTATGTTGCATGACAATTTTGATACTGTAATCTTGAACCTTGATACATTAAACACTATAAAACTTTTAATAATATGCATATAACTAATAGAGAGTTATGAGAGCAGTTAAAGAAAAATACGCACTGTACATGGTGTCACATTTCATAGAGACACTTTATATATTGGATCAAATCCTAGAATATGCTGTGTAAAAATGTAAGAAACATTATACTTGCCTGTGAAGTTAGCAAAATACAATGAACATTTCCTAAAAGGGGCAACAATTATACTGGCTTGAAGGCAAATGCATCAGGAGAGCTTAGTTACTTTGATTTGAGTGATGACACAAGACTTTATTTTGTTCACTTTTTGTTGTAAATGTTACTTCAAGATTTTAATATTTAATCTCAAATAAACTTGCCTAGTAATACCAGATTACAATGTTTCTATCGAAGAGTGGGATACTGCTGCAATGTTCTGAATAGTCTTGGCCAGGTATGGATCACCAAAGGTAGGTAAACTGTGGCTGTTGGCAACTTCCAAAATGTTTGTCTGAATATATCATCTCTCCGTAGAGAGATCTCTCTTTAGAGAGCAAGTCTTTTTCTTCTCTATCCATTGTTGAGTTGATTGAGAAAACAGCAATATGAGTTTTTTTATGATTAACATTACTCTTGTGATCTAAAATTGCTTGTTTTGTCCTCAACATCAATCCATTGTAAGGAAAATGGATTCTTTTGAGGTTCTATTTCAGACGTTCATTATGAGAGGACTCCAGCATATTTGTATCATAAAAATCATGTGTCTATCGGTCAAAATGTTTCTTAAAACATTCTAATCAGAAGAACTAGGGACAATCCAGTTTTATCTTTCCCAATAGCACTGTTCACATTTTTAGAATTTACTGTCACCATCCTACTCAAACATGTTGGAGAACAGCTGTAGATCTTCAATGAGCTCATCTTTGTCACCCCAACAACTTGCGGATAACCACCACAGATGGTTTACTGTAATATTTTTGCTTCCTTTTGAGCCACTTCGTAAAACTCTTAGCTAAATGTCATACATCAAACTGGCATTCAGTGTTTGGAAAATTTGTTCAGATGAGTTTTCTTATGCCTCCGTGGCAGTCAGAGAGAAAAAGAGTAACATTCAACGTGGTGGTGAGTGATTGTAGCAATGCTTTACAGGTTTCCATGTTCCCTTTCACAATTCTTTTTTTGGATCACTTGAAAATCTATCATCTTGTCAATTTTCAAGTCCACTAAACTGCACATCACAAATTTTCTACTAAAGTCAGGATAAATCCTATAATACATCACCTTGAGACTATTGTATATCAGTGAATCATTAAATTATGTTTATGTTGCATAAAACTATATCTTATAGTTCATTGAACAAATTCTTTAATTATTAAGTAAAATTTAGCTTTTTAAAAATAAAAACACACTTTTAGCATTGCACAGGAATATTGAAACATCCCAAAACTGATTCCACATAAAGTAGTAAAGTAACTGCTATGGCTCCGATATTATGTTATTTAATTCCACGATTCTTATTCCCAAACATTTTTTTAAAAAATGCTATTTGTTCGGAGCGTTGACCTACAAAGATCTTTTGCCCCTGCTTGCACCATATGTTATGAACCTGCATGTATTTGGATATTGCGGAAGTGTAAAGTGTTGAATGTGAGGAAAGGAACGTTAGAGACGACACAAACACCCAGTTCCCAGGCCAGGGATATTAATCATTTACAATCAAAAACCCCTGACCCGGCCAGGAATCGAACCCAGGGCTGCCGGGTGACAGACGGATGCGTTGCCCCCTACACCGCGGGGGCAGACATATTCCCAACCATATTTCTGACCATTCCTGTTATTGGGTAGACACTGTTAGCAATGAACCTGATATGATATAGACAAAGTTGTTTTATATATAAATATATATGTAAACTCTCTTTGCTTGTCCTTTTACCTCTATGGAAGTTAGATAACTATTATAACATTTTTTCTTGGTGGATGTTCGTAGAATATTGTTATTAAAATATCATGCTTCAATAACATTTAATAAAACCTTCAGAAAGCTATATATTTTCTATATTCAGGGACACCTTATTAAGCATAATCTTGTAATAAACAAAATGAAACACACTGTGGTTTGTCTGATATGTCCAGACAAGTTAAACATTGACCTGGAATTGCCCACGGCATTGCAGGAATGGTATCACTGGTATTGAACTTTCAAAATTTTAATAACTAGTCAAGCTAACAATCAAGACAAACTTAGATTCTTTGTCAATCATAATTCTGCCCCAATTTATGACCACATCAGCAACTGTGGAACAGTTAATGATGCTATTATCATCTTAAAGTAGTTCTTTGTGAGGCCAACAAATGAAATGTTTGCTCACCACAGGCTTTCAATTACTAAATATTTTGAGATAATGAAACAACTAAGCGAAGAATATAACTTCAAAGCAGTAACTGCTGAGATAAACAGAGATAAGTCCCTCCAAGACAATTTTATTAGTGGTTTACAAGAGCCCTTCTTACGCCAAAGACTTCTTGAAAGTCCAAACCTCTCACTAAATGCTACCTTCAGTCAGGCACGGGCATTAGAACTAGCTCAGTAACAACCATTTTTTTTTAGCAGACTTGAACACTAGCACCATTAAATTCCGTGTTGGCAGATGAGGAACCTGAGGATGTATCTGCAGCTATTACCATATGTGGCTACTTTTGTGGTTTTGACAAACACCCGAGAATTGTCTGTCCTACTCAGCAAACTATATGAAGAGGATGCAGCAAGAAAACTCATTATACCGGAAGGTATGCTAGCAGCGTTCTGCAAAGATATGAACAGATATTGCTTCTTCTATTCGACCTGTCCTTCCATGCATAGCAATTGTATCTACTGGTTAATCTAGGGCAATTGTATCTGTTTCTCTAAATGGAGAGCTTATCTCGTCCTTAATTGACATAGGGAGTACATCAAGTTCTGTCTGTGAAAAATCTTGTATGTGAACTTCAACTCCCTGCTATATGGAACACCAGCATGGATGCTTGTATGGTGTCAAGCAATCTAAGATCATCTTGCAGGGGAATATGCTATGTAAAGAACACACTTATAAAAGTGTAGTTCTAAACATCCTCTCTAAACTCTGTTCAGATATCATTATCGGTTTTGATATCCTAAAACAACATTCTTGCATTAAGATTCAATTTGGTGGTAACCAGGACCCATTCATTATTTGCACTTTAGCCCCAGTGCTTATTGAACTTGCTTCCTGATTTCAGAACCTAATATGAATCCAGAAATGATTTTCTATTAAATCCCAATGTCATATTAATTTCGATGCCAAGTTCATTGAAATCAAGATAGATAAATGATTGAAGGATGGCTTCATTGAAGAGAGTTGTGCACCCTGGCACACCCAGGTCCTGGTCATGTCTAAAGAACACCATAAAAAATGTATGGTCATGGACTATTCGCAAGCCATAAATCATTACATTCATCATGATACCTATTTGTTACTGTGGCTAGATAATCAATAAAATTACTAATGGTGGGCACTGTCGATCTCCACAGGGTCTATTATTCAAATTAGAGATGAAGATACACTATTTATGGCATTTGAGGCTTGCAATAAATTATATCAATGTACAAGACTTTGCAATAAATTATATCAATGTACAAGACTTCCATTTGGAGTTACTAAGGCAATGACATAGCTGCTTTTCAAAGGATACCCCCTGTGGGTGGGGGATACAGATGAAGAATACACCCACAGTATCCCTTGCCTGTCATAAGCGGTGACTAAAAGGGGCAACCAAGGGATAATTGAATTAGAACCATGAAACTACTCAGGGAAAGCCATGGGACACCTTTACTTGCAAGTAGTACCACTATATTAGGTACACAATAGTACACATAATACACATTAGTAGCAGCAGAGAGTGGTTCACTGTGGGTTTCCATTACCAGTAATTTGTACCACTATATGCGGAACATCACGGGCTTACGTTGCCTGTAATTTGTACCATTAAGTGAGAAACACCACGGGTCTGGGAGTTGCCTGTGATTAGTACCACAATATGGGCAACACTGTTGGTCTGAATTGCCTGTAATGTACCCACTATGTGAAGAACACAACGGGATAGTACGAGTCCCTGTGATTAGTACACCTATGCGAGGTGCACCATGGGTTTGTGTTGCCTACAAGTGGTACCATTGTGTGAGAAACACCATAAGTCTGCATTACCTGTACAACGTACAATACTTGTGATTAGTACCATAATGTTTGGAACACTGTGAGTTTACACTCCGTTTGATTAGTACCACAGCTTGAGAAATGCCATGGTTCAACTTTACTAGCGATAAGTGGCATTATGAAGAACCGTTAACCTGTATATTGAACCCCTTTTAGACAACAAGCATCCTTGATTCAGGATAATGCTTTGGAAGCTGTCTCTTGGTCAGTAATATAGTTTCTGGGAAGGTGAAGCATTGTGGGTTGGATCCACTGATTGTTTTAAATTCATATTCATTCGTTCATTCATTCATTCTTCAACATCACATTTTTTGAATTCTGGTCAGTGGATGAATTTTGTACTTTTAAATTGTCATTGCATTATGTCTCATTTCATTCCATTAGGGGCCACTGTTTGTGGTAAAACTAGGAAGAACATGCTACAAATCTTATTTTAAAAATATATGGAAGCAACTGTGAAATATAGGTTAACAATAAATAAAACCAAGTCAAGTTCCTCTTTTCACTCCTTTCACCACCTTGGTTACATAAGCAATAAAACTATAAGACTGGATCTGGAACGCCTCAAACCACTTCATGAGTTACTTGTGCTGCAAGATAATTCTTCTCTGAGAAGAGTATTCACTATTCAAATTTCATCCCTAAAATCTCCAAGGAAATTCTATTGAAAAGTACATTTCCTTTTAATACTGAAGCTATAGAAATACTCAACAGGGTAAAAAACAGTGGCGTATACTGAGGGCTACCAAGGCTATCAGTGAAGCCCAAACCTCAATTTACCGAGCTCGATAGCTGTAGTCGCTTAAATGCGGCCAGTATCCAGTATTCGGGAGATAGTAGGTTCGAACCCCACTGTCGGCAGCCCTGAAAATGGTTTTCCGTGGTTTCCCATTTTCACACCAGGCAAATGCTGGGGCTGTACCTTAATTAAGGCCACGGCCGCTTTCTTCCCACTCCTAGCCTTTCCCTGTCCCATCGTCGCCATAAGACCTATCTGTGTCGGTACGACGTAAAGCAAAAAAAAAAAAAAAAAAGCAAACCTCAATTGAGAATGATGGAAGTCTAAAGCACATTATAATGTAAGCATCTGAAACATTGTTCCATTTACAAACCTTGAAAGCAATGAAAAAAAAAACGTTACACATATTTCTGAGAGCAAGGCATCGGAGACCGATATTGCTGTCCTGACTCTCGCCCCTCACCCCCCGTCTCACCACACGCGGCTTGCTGCTGTATATCGGTTAAGAGCGAGGACGGTGGAGGATACGTGTGCTAGGCTTCGGTCCGTCAGATCGCCACTGGTAACTATCAACCATGCGTTACTCATCGTATGTAGTTCCTTACCTCATACTTCTCACTTAATGATATAGATAAGAGAGTGCTGGAATTTCATTCCCGTTTACTTCTACATCTTTGTAGGAAGAGACTGCAGGGCTGCTGTTAAAGGAGCAATATAGTTTTATTTTTATTGGTAGATCTGCTAAAATGAAATGCCATCTTTCAGGTTTGGTGTTTTCTTTTGTTGGTTGGAATCGAACCCGTGATCATGGGTCGGACACCACCATTGACCTCCCGAGGAAGCTAATTTACCAGTGAGTGATGGGTACAAATGCTGTAATAATAATAATAATAATAATAATAATAATAATAATAATAATAATAATAATAATAATAATAATAATAATAATAAGAAGAAGAAGAAGAAGAAGAAGAAGAAGAAGAAGAAGAAGAAGAATGGGGCATGGCATCTATATAGGCTTGGTGTTGACCTAATGGCAATAAAATGAAGGACGAAGATGTCATGAACACCCAGTCCCCAAGCCAGGGGAATTAACGGTATGAGGAGCTTGATTCTGGAAACTGAACCGGGGCCTTCGGACCAAAGGCAAACATTCTGTCCATTTACCCACAAAGCTGGACTTCCATTTGCTAAATCTTAGGCTACCATCTCCACTGATCAGGTGGTTGAGCATTGGCAGTAGCAGAGGCCGGGGCAGTAGCCTGTAAAGCAGTCTTGATAACACAGCAGGCTTCTTCGTTTTTTACTGGCTGCAGCTCAAAATGCTGAAGGCTTGACATTCACTAAACCAACCATCGAAAAGAGGTAACATAAGTCTAGTGGTAGCCCATGTCTTAATCCCAGCATATGCCACTGGTAAAAAAAAGATGTTGAAAAATTGCTGTAGTATCCATCTTCAATAGACCCAGGAGCTATGTCCACTGTAGAAAGAGATACTTCAGCCTTTTGGTCATTGCTATGACACTTTTTCAAACTAATTGACTTAAACCATTTTTCCTCCAGATCTCTTCGTTTGACAAAGCAATGCCATGCAGCAGTAGAGAAGAAAGCATGATGCTATTGTTGAAAGCATTCACAAATGGACACACGACTTAATAGGTCATCATTTTCAATTAATTACTGATCATAAATCTGTTTCCTTCATGTTTGACACCTAAATTTCTGGAAAGGCAAGGAATGAGAAAATCTTAAGATGGCAATTGGAATCATCATGCTACAACTTCAAAATCATTTATAGACCTTGTATAGGAAATAATGTGGTGGATATTTTTTCTTGCGAATGTTCTGTCATGACATCTCTTTGAAAAAGTTAACTGAAATTCATTAGTCCTTGTGTCATCTTGGAGATGCACAATTTTACCACTGGCTAAGAAGCAAAAGTCTACTCTACTCTATGGAGGAAGTCAGGCAACTATTTCATCACATCATGTTTGCAGTGAGCCAAGTCATGCTTTTTCAAACACCAGGGGCATCTTATCAAGGCAAGTCAACCATTTGAGTGCCTTAATTTAGACTTCAAGGGACCTCTGCTGTCAAGTTCTAGAAACACATATCTACTAATTACGGTATTTTCCATTTGCCCTCCCTTGCCCTGATCTCTCTTCATCTATGACTGTATCAAAATTGAAAGAACTCATTGCCGCGTTTGGCACCCCTGCATAAATTAATTCAGACCTTCACGGCGGAAGAACTAAAGAAATTTTTGAATTTGTCTGGCATTACTACAAGTCGAATGACTTCATATGATCCCCAATGGAATGGCCAGGCTGAAAGGTATGTTGGCACCATATGGAGGAGAGTTCAGTTAGCAATGAAAAGCCAGGGCATTAATCCCAATCAATGGGAAACAGTATAATAAGATGCTCTAAAGTAAATATGTTCACTTTTGTGTGCTTCAACAAATGAAACCCCACATGAACAAATGTTTAACCATGTGCAAGTTTGTCAACCGGTGTAGAGGATTCCTCCCACCTCGTCCCAAGAAAACCTTAGTAAATTGTCTTTCCTAATTGATCTCAGATTTCTAAAGGAACAATTTTAAGAGCACTAACAGCTCCAAAGCTACTCATAAGTCTAGG
Organism: Anabrus simplex; assembly: GCF_040414725.1. Classification (NCBI taxonomy): domain Eukaryota; kingdom Metazoa; phylum Arthropoda; class Insecta; order Orthoptera; family Tettigoniidae; genus Anabrus; species Anabrus simplex. The sequence continues at coordinate 298,144,515 of NC_090270.1, forward strand.
AGAATTAGGATTACAACTTCCATTACATTTTTAGTTTAACATTTTAAAATGCCAATAGGAATTTCGGATTTGAACCATGATAAAATAAACGTATAAAATAATATCAAGCACATACCTCTAAAATTTAAAATAACTCTGACTTAAAGTATAACAAAACATCTTACATAGAAATATTACAGATTTTGGCTTAAAGCGGCCACCAGTCTTTTGGACGAAACTATCTTTACATTGATTTGTTTTCAGACTGACTTTGCTGTATGAGAGGACTTAGGATATCTTATTTGTAAGTTAGAAGTAGCCAGCATGAATGATTACTGGTAAAAAAAAAAGGAGGGAAGAATGGCAGGAAGGTATACAGTATGAAGAGATAAAGGCTATTTTAGGAATAAATTCAATGGATGAAGCTGTATGTATCAAATGACTTCGCCCATGGAGTCATATGCGAATGGTGAAGTATAGATTACCTAGAAGAATAATGGGCTGGGCCTTGGAGGGTAATAGAAGTGAGAACAAGGCGATGATGGTCAGCCTCAAAATTGTTAACAATTTAATTATAAGAGGTGTGGAACAGGTACACTCGCCGACATAGAAAGTGAGCGTACTGAACAATTCTAAGTCCAACTGTACAGAGACAAGCTTTGTTACTTGAAACCATGATGTTGTGGTTCCTGGTTCGATACTCAGGGGCAATGAAACATTATTCATATAGAAGTTGTCATCTACTACAAGTGTGGGAAGCAATTAGATAGCACCGTTTCCTGTAAATAGCCCTAAATACAAGCAAGGTGGAAGGTAGCAAGCAGACTAATACATGTGTTATGCGTGCATATTAGTGAAGTGCCATATTCCAGTGGGTATGGACCTAGCATCACAGTTGGAAGATGGCTGGTTCAAATCTGCTTGGGATGTATTTCATTCCGCAGGTAGCAATTGCAGGTAAACCAATCAGATTGCAGTATGCCTCCACCACATTTATTACACATTGGGAGGTCATTCTACCAACAGCTACGGCATGCCAAGGATCTCACATAAGTCGGTGGATAGTTGCTCTCATTGAACAAGGAAAGCTAACCACAACAGAGGCTGGATGATGCTATGGCATCCCAGAGTACAGTGAGATGCTGCATAAGACATGTTCAAGAATCAGGAGACAAAAGCTGATGTGGTAGCTCGGCTCGAGTTCATTGCGGCTCTTGAACCAGGAACAGAATGATCGCTTAATTGCTAAGGCCCATTCAGTCATGTCCATGAACGCTATGCAGTTACACCAGGCCATATGCTTTCTCGGCAGCCCAAGAATAGCCTTCAGAAGCCTATGCCTGAATGACAATCCCAGTGAGCAGTTACAATAGGTCGAATGTCATATTCTCCAACAAGAGCATGTTTTCCTTAGTGAAGGATAGGCCATATGTTTGCCCTTTCAGCACCTGACGCAATCAACCATTCATTCAATCAATCAATCAATCATAAATGCTCTGCATTTGGGGCTGTCGCCCAGATGGCAGATTCCCTATCAGTTATTTATCTAGCTTTTCATTGAACATTTTCAAAAACTTGGACACGTATCATACATTTCCCTTGATAATTTATTCCAATTCCTTATTCCTCTTCTTATAAATGAATATTTGCCCCAATTTGTCCTCTTGTATTCCCATGTTATCTTCATACTATGATTTTTCCTACTTTTAAAAGCTCCTCTCAAACTTATTCATCTATTATGTCATTCCATATCAACTCTCCACTGACAGATTGAAACATATCACATAGATTAAGAACTTCATTTTATTTAAAGTGCCCACCTAATCAATACACATCACTTCACAAGTGAAAATACCTGTAATTTTAATGTCTAAGCATAATACAGTACAGGTTTCGTCTTACTGGAAGACTTCTTTAGCCGTAGCATCTAATGAATATATTGAATATATTGAATACATTGAATACTATTGAGTACATCAACTTGTATTCTGAGAAATCTTCAGAAAATATCTGTGCTGGTTACTTTCTACAAAAAATTTTAAGGCTATTTTAAAATGTACACTTGAAAGAACAACTAGAGTACGATTCTTTGTAAAAACTTTGTTAAAAATTTGAATGAAATTTGTCAATTGTAACATACCACATAGTCATGGGCACCCCCCTCCCCCCACTGGAATTCTAAAAAGTTTGATGTTCAATTGTTTAATATCATACCAGATTATTTCATAAACTGAACTTACTGACAGTCATCTAGCATCTGTTTTAACTGGAAATTTCTGTAAACATTGTAAAGTTGCTGGCGTTATGTTGGTTTTTATATTCAAGAAAATTGTTAATGTGCCTCCCCTACTGGAAAAGATCCTGTGAGCGCCCATGCACTTAGTCGAGAATTTTTTCTCCTTACCCCATGTCTTCAGAGCCCAAAGTTTGCAACACTTTTGTAACACTACTCCTTTGTCTGAAATCACCCAGAACAAACTGTGCAGCTTTCCTTTAAATTTTTCCAGTTCTTATATTAAGTATTCCTGGTGAGGATCTCATACACTGGAGCCATACTTTAACTGCAGTCTTACCAGAGATTTATATGCTCTCTCCTTTACATCCTAACTACAACCCCTAAATACTCTCATAACCATGTGAAGAGATCTGTAACCTTTCTTAACAATCTTGTTTATATGTTTTCCTAAATGAAGATCATTCCTTTTATTAACACCTAGGTACTTACAGTGTTCCCTGTGAGGTACTGTCAACCCATCAACACAATAATTAAAACTGATAGGACTTTTCCTCTTGCTGAAACTTACAACTTGACATTTCATCCCAGTTACATTCATACCATTGTCTGCTGTCCATCTCACAACATTGTTTAACATTCCCTGTAGTTGATCACAAACCTACAACTCATTTACTAATCTATATATTTATATAAGGTAAAAAGTAAAACAAAAAATAATTGGTTTAAAGAAGTTCAGAATGATTTAGAAGAGCTGAATATTACAATGAAGCACATTGAAAATAGAGAAGAAAAAAGGATTCTCAAGAACAAACAAATAAGATTGTCATTAAAAACTGTACAACTCAAACAATATGTCATATCTGATGAAGAAAGGGCAGCCAGGTCAGGCAGAATGAAGAGGTTTTGGGAAAAGAAGAAGATGATGCAAGCTAAATCTTCAGTTAATTCTTTGTTATCGTAAATGTATTTGGGTTTGATTTAAGTGCTCCAATGTGGGCGTAAACTATGTAAATAATAAATATATAAGGTAACATAAAGGTCCAATAATAAGTATTTCAGATGTGGCACTATATCCAACCCACAGCCCCCAGAAATCTTATCAATCCCAGTTTTCATCTTTTGTACTTTTTTATAAATGATTATCGTAAGTAAATTTCAGCATTTCACCGGTACCTATTAGTTACTTCCTCTATCAGGACATTATCTATATATCCAACTACCTCCTACAGATTGCTGACTGAATACTTCTACCCTCTGGAAGTCCTAACATATACACTCCTCTTGTTCATTTAGAATCTCTGGAATGTCCTTCCTGGAACCTGTTTCTGTCCTAAAGAATCTATACGTATCCTTCCACAGCTCCTTAAAATTTGTATGGCAGTCAATTATGTTGGCCATCATGTTATCCTTAGCTAATTTTCGCTGAATTCAATTTCGTAGCGAATTCCTTCAATCTCTCCTTATTCCCGCAACCATTCCCAACTCTATTTCTTTCTTATCTGCACCTCCTCATCAATCAATCAATCAATCAATCAATCAATCAATCAATCAATCAATCAATCCTGATCTTCATTTAGGGCAGTCGCCCACTTGGCAGATTCCCTATCTGTTGTTTTCCTACCCTTTTCTTAAATGATCGCAAAGAAATTGGAAATTTATTGAACATCTCCCCTTCCTATAAATGAATATTTTCCCCAATTTGTCCTCTTGAATTCCAACTTTATCTTCTTATTGTGATCTTTCCTACTTTTAAAGACACAACTCAAACTCATTTGTCTACTAATGTCATTCCACGCCATCTCTCCACTGACAGGTCAGAACATACCACTTACAAGTTATAAGAATCACTGTGAAATCCATACTGGAAGTAATTAATATAAAATTATATAAAATTTATTTCTCTTCCACCTATTCAATACAATCAATCATAAAATCAAGGTTTAATCCTCATTAAAATATGAAATGGTACATGTTTTGCCCCTTTTAAAGGGCATCATCAGACACACAGTAGCATCACCCCAAAACTGAACCAGGTATCAATTTAAAATTTAATCTATGACTATTAAAAGAATTATTGAGTACATATAAGAATTTAATTTAATATGTAGTCGTTATGTAAGGAACTAAATTAGATGTGGGAAGCATTAACATGTTGATGGCCAAGGCCATAGTCAAGAGGACAAATTAGGGCAAATATTCATTTATAAGAAGAGGAATAAGGAATTGGAATAAATTATCAAGGGAAATATATGATATGTTTCCAAGTTTTTGAAAATGTTCAATGAAAAGCTAGATAAATAACTGATAGGGAATCTGCCATCTGGGCGATAGCCCCAAATGCAGAGCATTTATGATTGATTGAGTGATTGAATGAATAGTTGATTGCGTCGGGTGCTGAAAGGGCAAACATATGGCCCATCCTTCACTAAGGAAAATGTGCTCTTGTTGGAGAATATGACATTCGACTTACATCAACTCCTTTAAAATAAGAACTGACACAAGAACGTAGTATATGGTTAAATATTCCGCCAAACTTCATGCGTTGGAATGTATTTTCTCCTTAAGTCTTATAAAAGATTTTAACTTGGATCATCACTCATCATTGTCATTTGTACCATTTAGTTTAATGTGATTATAAGTTGTACAATACAGTACAATACAATCAATACTGATCTGCATTTAGGGCAGTCACCCAGGTGGCAGATTCTCTATCTGTTGTTTTCCTAGCCTTTTCCTAAATGATTTCAAAGAAATTGGAAATTTATTGAACATCTCACTTGGCAAGTTATTCCAATCCCTAACTCCCCTTCCTATAAATGAATATTTGCTCCAGTTTGTCCTCTTGAATTCCAACTTTATCTTCATATTGTGATCTTTCCTACTTTCATAAACACCACTCAAACTTATTTGTCTACTAATGTCATTCCACGCCATCTCTCCACTGACAGCTCGGAACATACCACTCAGTCAAGCAGCTCGTCTTCTTTCTCCCAATTCTTCCCAGCCCAAACTTTGCAACATTTTTGTAACCCTACTCTTTTGTCGGAAATCACCCAGAACAAATCGGCTGCTTTTCTTTGGATTTTTTCCAGTTCTTGAATCAGATAATCCTGGTGAGAGTCCCATACACTGGAACCATACTCTAGTTGGGGTCTTACCAGAGACTTATATGCCCTCTCCTTTACATCCTTATTACAGCCCCTAAACATCCTCATAACCATGTGCAGAGATCTGTACCTTCTTTTTACAATCCCATTTATGTGATTACCCCAATGAATATCTCTCCTTATATTAACACCTTGATGCAATGATCCCCGAAAGGAACTTTCTCCCACTGATAACAATCTCTGCTCCTGATAACAATCTCTGCTCCCTTTAACTTTTTCCATGCTGCCATAACCAGATCCCAAATATCCCCAACTATGTTAGTATTTACTCCTGCTTGCCTTATGTTATTGGTAACAACATGAAAACTTACCACCACCACTTTTCCTCAACATCTGCCTTAACCTAATTCCTGGATAACACTCTACTCTGGTTCCCTTTCCTCTACATACTTTCCCCACATGCCTGACAACTGAGTCACCCATTACCAGAGCCTCAACCCCACCCTCATTAGATCCCCTCCACTCCTGATCTCCCTTAACTTCCCTGACGCCTGCCGAACTTACTTCCTCCTTCCGTTTCTCTCTCTCACTACTTTGTTCCACCTCTCTCTTCCTATTATCTGCTCTATGTTTCCCTTTCCTACTGGTCCCTTTTTCCTCTTGCATTGCCCCACTTCTGTAAACTTCCTTGATCTCCATCTTCTCTCTTCTGATCTATGAGTACCTGAGGAAAACGCTTAACCATTGTCGTCCTTAACCTTAAGATATTAGCCCTCCTCTCTTCCACAACATCTTCCCTTCCTTCGCCTCCCTCTCACCTACCTACCGTATCCTGTTCATTGACTGAGAAAGGAAAACGGTTAACTGTTGTTGTCCTTGACCTTAAGACATTAGCCCACCTGTCTTCCACAACATCTTCCCTTCCTTCCCTTCCCTCTCACCTACCTACCGTATCCTGTTCATTGACTGAGAAAGGAAAACAGTTAACCGTTGTTGTCCTTGACCTTAAGACATTAGCCCACCTGTCTTCTACATCTACCCTTCCTTCCCCTCCCTCTCACCTACCTACCGTATCCTGGTCATTGATTGAGAAAGACCTATCTTCATTCCCGTCCTCCATTACAAGTCTAATTATCTCTCTCAAACTTGCTTTCTCTTCTCTTATCATCCTTAGTTCCCACTCATACGAACATCCCTTACACCTCCCCCTCTTGGCCATTCTTTTATCTATTGATTGATTGATTCATTCATTCATTCATATTCGTAAGATGGTATGGATAGGGGTGACAGAGGAAGGTTATGGATCTTCTTCTTTTTTCTACTAACACCCTTATCCAGGGAGATTCTGGGTCAGGCTGTGGTTCATTGACCTCCAGCCACTTCTTGCACCCCTTCGTAAATACAAGGATAGTAACTACAATAGATTACTGTATTTAATTCTCATCAAAAGAAAATGAATAACTGCTGAAGTAGCCAGTTTTTCCTGCTAGGAAATATACATCCTATGGTTGTCATTACTGCAGCTTGTTTCAAGACTGAAAGCATGGTAGCCATTAGCCCCATGTACTTGTTTTAATGGTGAAAGAGTAGGGCATGGTCACAACTTGAGACACTGGAAAAATAAGTTTTTTCTTTTTCTATTTGTTCCCCTAGTGTGAAAAAGTCAAGGTGGGCACCAGGAATATTTATCTTAGAAAACTGTAAAATTTCCAGGGTGTCATGATTTAGTTATAATTTGATCTTCAATGTTATCCCGCCTGAGTATCGGATCTTATGTACTGTAGCAAAGTAATGTTGTTCTACATCTATATGCTTGTTTTGCAAAGAGAGATAATAAAAAAAACTATTTTTTTTAAGTACTGGTACCTACTACCAGTACAAAACATGTTTCCTTTATTGTGCATATATTTTTCTTGAAATTCTGGCAACAGCAAGTAAGAGAGGTGTAAAAAAATAAACATAGAATTTCCAAATTGAGGAAGATTTTGTTGAATAATTAAAATATTACAACATATTTTTACTTTTTTCAGTAATAGTTCTGGAGATTTTTACTTCTCATGCTGTGGACAAAATCAAGAAATTTTTTTGTTTGACAACTCATCTCAAGAAACATTAAGTCAAAAAAATATTAAGAGTATGTATTGTTTGGAAATACTATGCGGTTACATCTTAACACCTAAACATTACCAAGGAGTTCTGAAATATCAGGGTACATGGAAAAAGACTGATTTGACAAGGAATGACCCTTTAACTTTTGTACCTACGCAGTGTGTGCTTTATTACAAAATGACTTTCAGTCCTGGGAGTTGCTGAGGACATATTTGGCTCGCCAGGTGGAGGTCTTTTGATTTGACGGCCATAGGCAATCTGCGCATCTTGTTGAGGATGAAATGAGTGATGAAGCCCCATGCCAGTAAAATTAACCAATGATGGTTAAAATTCCCGACCCTGCAGGAAATTGAACCCTAGTAGGGCCTATTATTACCCAGCATTGGCTGGTAGAGGGGTGAGGGGTGGCCTAGGTCGGAGCAGAGATTCAAATCTCCTTCCTACGTTAGCATGTGTTTCTCACCACATCCACGGCTGCGTTTTTTTCTCTCGGATTCAGCAAGGGATCCCACCTATCGCCTCAAAGGCAGTGTCCTGGGGCTGTAGACTCTGGGTCGGGGGATACAACTAGGGAGGATGACCAGTACCTCGCCCAGGCGGCCTCACCTGCTATGCTGAACAGGGGCCTTGGGAAGATTGGACAGGATAGACAAGTAAGAGGGAAGGAAGCGGCCGTGGCCTTCCAGGATGCCTGAGGTGGGAACCGAACCCATCTCTACTCAGTTGACCTCCCGAGGCTGATTGGACCCCGTTCCAGCCGTCCTACCACTTTTCAAATTTCGTGGCAGAGCCGGGAATTGAACCGGGGCTTCCGGGGCTGGCAGCTAATCACACTAACCACTACACCACAGAGGCGGGCGTTCATATTCAAGATTAATAAAACTTAAAGTAAAATAATGTCCGATACATCGTAAATTTGTTAAACCCTACTACAGTAACTACTATTACGGTTTTCGGAGAGTATATGGTATGACGGCCGCGAATGAAATGTCCACTTGACATTCGTCGATATATGGACGTGCCCAAACAAGATCACGGACTTATTCATTGCAGCGAGTTTTTACGCTACCTCCAGTATTTTTTAAATATGTCGTTGAAGGACATCTCGTCCGGCAGTCCGGGTGACCATAAAGATCCAAAACATAACACAGTGTCCACTTGCCTTGAATACAAGAAGTTTTATACTGTACATATTTTGAAATATCAGAGTCATACGTATATACATGCCAATGTGCAGATCTCACTGGATAGAGCCTATCCCGTTTTTATCCCCGTTTTTTTTCATCTTTCTAAGGATTTTTAGGTAATTTCTGGTTAAGATTACGCTGCTAAGCAATTTGAATGTTGGTATACCTGATTTATTTGAATCATGCTAATCTTCTGGCGGTAGTTCACATGTGATGTAGTATTTGTGTATTGTCCTGTCTCATTAATAAATTTGCTGAAAAACAAAAAGTGAGTAAAACAATGTTCTCTTACTCCACTGCTCCGTAAATGTAAACTTTTCAGAAGGCTTAAGCTAGTCATATTGTAATTATTTCTCTGTATTAATGATTTTCCATTCAGGTGAAAGAACTCGTATTCTTATTTCTACGATTTAATTGACGTGACGTGTATTTTAATTACTATGTCTAGTTTCATTATATGCCCTTGCCTTAAAGGCAGCTAAATGCTGGTTGAAATTAATAAATGGCAATTTTCTCGGTTCTATTGGGTCGTAACGAAGTGCTGATCAGAGTTTGGACTATTATACTTACACTTGACTGTTATACCGGGATATAAGATAATTACTGTGATTTAATAAATTACATTTTTACATTTTTTACTTCATATTGGTGCGGACGATTGAATAACGGCGTTACATTGGGGAGACAGCTGTGAAGTCAGGGTAACTACACAAAGAGACAGCAGGGAGGTTTGGGAAGAAATGATATTCAAAGGAGTATCGGCTTGTTTTTTTTTTTTTTTTTTTTTTTTTTTTTTTTTTCATTTTACGAGTTACTTTACGTCGCAGCGACGCAGATAGGTCTTGCGGCGACGATGGTATAGGAAAGGGCTAAGAGTGGGAAAGAAGCGGCCGTGGCCTTAATTATGGTCAGACCCAGCATTTGCCTGGTGTGAAAATGGGAAACCATCTAAAACCATCTTCGGGGCTGTTGGCAGTGGGGTTTGAACTCACTATCTCTCAAATGCAACTATCAGCTTGTACCCATGCTCAGCATACAATCAAGCAGAGAAGGTGATGAGGTATAACAGTGGAATCAAGATAGTAAGGGCCAGGGTAAAATCACATGGCCAGAAATAGAAAGATGCCTGCATGTAAAACCTGACATTTTGAGTATAACACTTGCAAGGATGTGGGCTGGAGAATCCGGAGGTAGTGTTAGTTAGGAAGATATATCATATACCGATCATAAACATTTTCCTGCAGATTCAGTTATTCAGGGTAATGTATCTGTCTAGGCACTGCAGTGACTAGCACGGGCCAGCTACCAAGCCATGTCACGAGAAATTGTAAGACCTGCACACAGCCTGGTCGCTGTGTGGTCCCTGGGTCTCCAATTCCGGAAAATGCTTATTGGAGTGGGCAGGCACATGGTGGCTAGTATCCTTCCTCTCTGCCTGTGCCATGGCCTGGTAAATGGGGCAATTGCGATGAGAGGCCGGGTGGCCTCCTGCACAATTGGCTCTCACAGGTGCCTGCAGGCTGTATGGTGATGGTCACCAGAACTGCGATTGCAGCATAGTGCGAGCTCACAAGTGGTCTGATGGTGGCTTCTCCTTATGCAACAAAAATGCTGCAAGAGCTGTTGAGGGGCAAATTTACTTCTGACTTGACTGCCCCTTCCGGTTAGGGTCCTCACTTGATTGGTTCCTCGTTCACCTGCCTCTGTGGTTGTAGTCATGGGTTGTTGGTGGGCTGGCTTCTTCTTCTTGGTGAGGTGATGATCTCTGCATGGCTATGTTCTGGTGGCGCCCCACATCGTGGCCTAGGTGCTGCAACAGCATGGGGTCTCCAGTTTAGCCCTGTTGTCTTCTTCTTCTTCCTCTTCCTGGATGGCAGTAGCTGTGTGTACTGGCGCTTTGGTGTGGTCCCTGTTCTGTAGGGCACGCTCAGGCGTCTGTGTCATGGAGGTGGTGCTAGTAGGCTGTGGGACCTATGTAGCAGTAGGCCTTTCCTAGGTGGCCTTTCTGGGTGGCAAATGTCCTTGGTGGGTGACCATTGTTTTCTGTGTCCACTTGGTCAGACAGGGCTGCAGGGCCAGAGTCGCTCTGTCGTGATGCCAGGGTGTGTCCACTTCCACCTTGGTGCTTGTGTGTGTGGCCTTTACTGCAACTGAGGGGCCTGAGTTGGTACCATCAAACTTTGTCCTTCCTAGTGGTCTGCATGCCGGTAGTGGTTATCATTAGTTGGTGGCCTCTGCTTCTTTCCAAGTCCTTGTAAGCGTAGCACCTGAAACGTTCTACAGAGATCTGCTTGATTGTCGTTGATACGCCCTACTTCCCTCCCTGTGCCTAATAATTAGACCTTGTCATAGGTAGCACTCCATGTTTAAAGAAAGGGATGTGGGGAAACGGGTGGCGCAGGTGACTGATGACCAGGTCTCTCTGTTGAACTTTGGCCTATAATAGACCAGGAGCTCGGGCAGCTGTCCATGAACATGAATCCCTCAGGTTGCTTGCATCCTTCTCTAAAGGAGAAATGGTTGTCGTCCTCTTCCATCGTCGTCATGGCGGCTCCTGAAATGAAACCCTGAAAAGTACTAGACAAACGCTCCTGATTGTACGTATTTAATAATACACTGACAAAATTTGCTCCTGACGAGGAAAAAGACTAAACGAAAGGCATGTGTGCCCTTTCACTTTAACAATCAGCTTTCTCCTCCGTTAGCTTGTACCTCATCGTTTACTTTGTTATTCAGGGCTGGGAAATGAAGGAAGAGAAGTTATTAGTTCTGCTGGAATTGCCTAAGACACAAGTTTTAAATACCTTCCCATGTTCAACATGGAGTTTATAATAAGTGCTTGTGAATAGGCCTATTCAATAATAAGTTGCAAATTATGATTCCTTCAAGGAAACCACATGTTTTGAATGTTTCTTATGGTCCGTTCTTTTTGTGGTGCAAATTATTCCTCAATATCATACTAAAATGGCTGACTGTGAACCTATTTACATCTTAGTGTATGATCAAATGACCCAGTGTCAAACTGATTTTATATGTATTTATAAAGGTTTTTGTTTCTAGAATTGTTCATAAGAATAGGTACTGTACGCGCACCTTTTAGTGATACATGCACACCCTACTGCTGAATCGGTCGACCTCGGTTATCTTCGAGATTCGTTTTGGCAACCTTTGAAACACAAACTATGAATCGCTTATGCATCGCTGTGCGACATCTGGCATACACTTTACGTATTGTACGCGCACTTTTTAGTGATAGATTTTTGTACTCTGTTGAGGAGTAAGAAGGGAGCACTGTCGGTTCCGGTAATACTACCAACAGAATGGAAATGAAATCTGAATTGAATCGATAATATGATCGCTCGATATGAATTTTCTAAACATTTATTATCTTACGCCAACAACTGTGTCACACACACAATATATAATATTATATAACATTTCCCGATGTGAAACGTGTTCCTAGCATGAATTCTATAGTTTGGCTTGGCTGTGTAAACAACAACAGTAGGCCTATGAGTACTTAAAGTGTACGCCAGATGTCGCACAGCAATGATAAGTGATCCTTAGTTTGTGTTTCAAAGGTTGCCAATACGAATCTCGAAGATAACCAAAGTCGACCGATTCAGCACTAGGGTGTAAATCTATCACGAAAAAGTGCGCAGATAATACTAGTACTGTTGTTGTTTACACAACAAAGCCAAACTATAGAATTCATGCTAGGAACACGATTCGCATCAAGAAATGTTATATAATGTTAAATAATGTATGTGAGACACTGTTGTTGGCGTAAGATAATAAATGTTTAGAAAATTCATATCGATCGATCCAATTCAGATTTCATTTCATTCAGTTGGCAGTATAACCGGAACTGGGAGAGCTCCCTCCTTACTCCTCACTACGTACAAAGTAATATCGCTAAAAGGTGCGCGGACTCACTTATGCATACATAAAAGCATTATTTGTTAATACTTTCAAAATGTCTCCGTAAAGAAATGGGTCTCGAATTCAGTTACCCTATAAATATCACTTCACTTTACAACTTCGCTTTGATAGTGTTCTGTTCACAGGTTTTGGTCTACAGTATCTTTGCAATTTCATGACATATTTCATGCAGTATCATCCAGCAAAGGGTTTAGTAATTTCTGCAGCAACAATAGTAGCAATGTTTCGTTGTGGCAGATCTTCCATATAAGTTCACTAAAGAAAACTTGTTTTCAAGATATGGCAGTGCATGCAGATTGGTTGATAATGTTTCCTTGGCAGGAAGTGCAACTTAGGGCTTCAATGACAGAATCGTAAGATATTTGTATCGAAACCCTGAACAAAGCATTAGGATGCCCTAACCCTCCCATAATCCTGAAAATGGATTAAATATAGTACATTGCAAGAGACTCAGTTGCATGTAAAGACAATTCTCGTAGCTAGTTTATTTCTCAGCTAAATGTACCCATATTCTTTTTTTTTTCTTTTTTTTTTCAGGTGTACTTTAGTACTGTGGACTTTTATATGATAGATTACTGATTACAGGTGGATGGTCTTCCTCTTCATGGACTGTAGATGTGGTTAGTTTCCCATAATGTTCAAGTTTTTATACAGGTTTTCCATTTTTTTTTTTTTTTTTTTTTTTTTACAATTGGCTCTACGCCACTCCGACCCAGATAGGTCTTATGGCGACGATGGGACAGGAAAGGGCTAGGAGTGGGAAGGAAATGTCCATGGCCTTAATTAAGGTACAGCATTTGCCTGGTGTGAAAATGGGAAATAATGGAAATCCATTTTCAGGGCTGCTGACAGTGGGGTTCGAACCCACTACCTCCCGGACGCAAGTTCATAGCTGCGTGTCCCTAACCACATGGCCAGCTCACCCGGTTTTACAGGGTTTAGCTTACTTTTCCACGTCTGTAGCCTTCCTTTTATATGGTCTTCTTGTTTGTACACATGTCAGTTTGTACTTTGAAAAATCTTCATATACAGATAGAATGACATTCAGGAGTATGATTTTTGTTGATGTGTTGACACTATAGTGCAAATCCCAAAAATGCCTGCTTCAAACAACAGAACATGTACTGTACTTCAGGCTACCGAGGGATTTGGCTGTATGATGCAGGCAAAATAGTCTTAAATTTAAGATGTGTCCTATCATTCCATCTCTTCTCGTCAAATTTAGCCACAACGATCTCCTCTCACCAATCCGACTCAGTATCTCTTCACTCGTGATTCGATCTATCCATCTCACCTTCAGCATTCTTCTGTAACACCACATTTCAAAAGCTTCTATTCTCTTTCTTTCTGGGTGAGTTATCGTCCATGTTTCACTTCCATATAATGCCATGCTCCAAACCAATGTCTTCAAAAACATTTTTCTAATTCCTATATCAATGTTCGAAGTGAGCAAATTTCTTTTCTTAAGAAAGGCCTTCCTTGCTTGTGCTAGCCTGCATTTTATGTCCTCCTTACTTCTGCCATTGTTAGTTATTTTACTACCCAAGTAACAATATTCATCCACTACCTTTAAGACTTCATTTCCTAACTTGATATTTCCTGCATCACCTGCCTTCGTTTGACTGCACTCCATTACTTTTGTTTTGCACTTATTTATTTTCATTTTGTACTCTTCACTCAAGACAGTCCACATCACTTGGCAACTTCTCCAGATCTTCTGCAGTCTTAGTATCATCGGCAAATCTCAGCGTTTTGATTTCCTCTCGTGGATTGTGATTCCCTTTCCAAATTCTTCCTTGATTTCCTTTACTGCCTGTTCTATATAAACATTAAAAAGGAGGGGGGGACAAACTGCAGCCTTGCCTCACCCCTTTCTGGATTGCTGCTGCTTTTTCATAGCCCTCGATTCTTATCACTGCAGACTGGCTTTTATATAGATTATAGATAATTCTTCTTTCTTGGTACCTGATCCCGATCCCATGCCTTTTCTAGATCTACGAATGCCATGTATGTGTGCCTGTCCTTCTTAATTCGTTCCTCTAAGATCAGGCGTAAAGTCAGGATTGCTTCGCGTATTCCTACATTTCTGAAGCCAAATTGATCTTCTCCCAATTCAGTTTCAACTTGTCTTTCCATTCTTCTGTAAATAATACATGTTAGAATTTTTCAGGCATGAGATACTAAACTAATGGTGCGGTAGTTTTCCCACTTGTCAGCACTGGCTTTCTTGGGAATGTGTATAAAAACATTCTGCTGAAATTCGGATGACACTTCTCTTGTCTCATACATCTTGCACACTAAATGGAATAACATCGCTGTGCTGGTTTATCCTAAAGCAGTCAGTAATTCAGAGGGAATGTCATCGATTCCAGGTGCTTTGTTCCTATTTAGGTCTCTCAAAGCTCTGTCGAATTCTGACCTCAAAATTGGGTCACCCATTTCATCAGCATCAACAGATTCTTCTTTTTCCAGATCCATATCATATATGTCCCTACCTTGGTACAACTGTTGGATGTGTTCCTGCCATCTTTCTTCCTTGTCTTCTTTCCCTAGAAGTGGTTTTCCATCTGAGCTCTTAATATTCATACACCTAGTTTTCCTTTCTCCAAAGGTTTTTCTTGATTTTCCTGTATGCAGCATCTACCTCTCCTAGGACCATACAACTTTCAACATCTCTGCACTTTTCCTTCAGCCATTCTTCCTTAGCTGTCCTGCACTTCCTATCCACTTCATTCTTTAATTGCCTGTATTCTTTTCTGCCCTCTTCATTTTTTTTTTTTTTTTTTTTTTTTTTTTTGCATTCTTGTATTTTTGTGATTCATCAATCAGGTCTAGTATCTCTTGAGTTATCCATTGACTCTTTGCTGATCTTTCCTTTCTTCCTAACATCTGTTCAGCAGCCCTACTGAACTCATTCTTCATGACTGTCCATTCTTCTTCTACTGTGTTTCCTTCTGCCTTTCCATTTAGGCCTAGTCCTTGTGCAACATGTTCCTTGAAACAATCCTTCACACTCTTTTCTTTCAACTTGTCTAGATTCCATCTCACTGGATTCCTTCCCTTTTTCAATTTCTTCAACTTCAGATGGCATTTCATGACCAACAAGTTGTGATCAGAGTCCACGTCTGCTCCTGGGGAAGTTTTGCAATCCAACACCTGGTTTCTGAATTTCTGTCTTACCATAATGAAGTCTATTTGACACCTTCCAGTATCTCCAGGTCTCATCCATGTATACAGCCGTCGTTTGTGGTGTTTGAACCAAGTATTAGCAAGGACGAAATTGGGATTGGTGCAGAATTCAACCAGCCGACTTCCTCTTTTCATTCCTTTGTCCCAATCCAAATTCTCCTACTGCATTACCTTCTCTTCCTTGGCCTACCACTGCATGCCAGTCTCCCATCACAATTAGATTCTCATTACCTTTTACATATTATATTAAATCTTCTATCTCTTCATATATATTCTTTCAATTTCCTTATCATCTGCCGAACTAGTAAGCATTTAGACCTGCACTGTTTTAGTAAGCATTGGTTTGGTGTCTATCTTGACAACAATAATCTTTTCACTATGCTGGTCATAGTAGCTTACCCGCTGCCTCATTTTCTTGTTCATTATTAAGTAAACTCCTGCAATTCCCCTGTTTGATTTTGTGTTGATAATTCTGTAGTCGCCTGACCAAAAATCGTGCTCTTCCTGCCAACGTACTTCACTTATACCAACTACATCTAATTTTAGTCTATCCATCTCCCTTGTCAGCCGGCCCCGTGGTGTAGGGGTAGTGTGCCTGCCTCTTACCTGGAGGCCCCGGGTTTGATTTCCGGCCAGGTCAGGGATTTTTACCTGGATCTGAGGGCTGGTTCAAGGTCCACTCAGCCTACATGATTAGAATTGAGGAGCTATCTGACGATGAGATAGCGGCCCTGGACTGGAAAGCCAAGAATAACAGCTGAGAGGATTCGTCGTGCTAACTACACGACACCTCATAATCTGCAGGCCTTCGGGCTGAGCAGCGGTCGCTTGGTAGACCAAGGCCCTTCAAGGGCTGTGGTGCCATGGGGTTTGGTTTGGTTTGGTTTGGTTTGGTTTGGTTTGGTTTGGTTTGGTTTGGATTGGATTAGGCCTACTAGCATTGCTCATACCTCAGTAATGCCATGGGGTTTGGTTTGGTTTGGTTTTATCTCCCTTTTCAGATTCTCTAACCTACCACAATGATTCAAACTTCTAACATTCCACCATGCCTTGACTCGCAAAATGTTAGTATCTCTCTTCCTGATGATCACCCCCTCTCGTGTAGTCCTCACCTGGAGATCTGAATGGGGGACTATTTTACGTCCGAATATTTTACCCGGGAGGAAGCCATAATCAGTACATCATTCATACAGGGAGAGCTGCATGTCCTTGGGAGTTAGTTACGGCTGTAGTTTCCCGTTGCTTTCAGCCGTGCAGCAGTATCAACACAGCTAAGCCATGTTGAGTAGTATTACAAGGCCACATCAGTCAGTCATCTAGACTGCCACCTTTGTAACTTCTGAAAGGCTGCTTTTACCATATAGGTTAATGTTCTCACCAGTATCTGTTGTTGTTCAGTACTTTGATTCTTGGAAAGAGGAACCTGGGTGTAATAGTTGTCCATAGTCACGTTTCTACCAGATCTACTTATGGACTCCAACTGATCTAACCCAGATGGTTGCCCACTTATATAGATCTCCATTTTACATTTGTTGAAGGTCGTGGCACAACAAAGAGAGTAAATTTTGGGCCCATGTTAGAATGTTCTTTTTATACTACACTTTCCACTGAATGGTTTGAGCATTTCATTAATTGTGATGTATTTGCTAATGGAATAAGTTCTAGTGTACTGAGTAACGAAATGTTAAATGATTTTCCTATGGGAATTTGCTTGTCCTATTTCTTATGATCAGTGTATGAATTACCCCCTGTGGGGGTGGGGGACGCAGATGAAGAATACACCCACAGTATCCCCTGCCTGTCATAAGAGGCGACTAAAAGGGGCGAACAAGGGATGAGGGAATTAGAACCATGAGACTACTAGTGATTGGTACCATAGCATGGGGAACACCATGGGTCGACATTACTTGCGATCAGCACCACGATGTGAGGAACACCATGGGTCTACATTATCTAGGGGCAGTACCATTATGTGAGGAACGCCACGGGTCTAGACGTTGCCTATGATTATGGTTAGCGTCAACTCAAGTCCTAAGCAGTCCCTTTCATGTTATACCGGTAGTCAACTGAAAAACTGAGGAAAATATCCTTCCACATGTGCCCTTCTCCAACTTCTTCCTGAACCTGGCGGGTAATGTAAGCGGCTTTTATATAACGTGCATAACATCAAACGGACCGCTCAAGACTTAAGTTGACGCAGAGTATAGTACCATCGTGTGCATCCCACCGAGGTGGGAGAGCAGGCACTTGGCTGCATAGACTAGCATATAGTGGGAATAGGTGCCGAGCGCTGCGCTCAAATGGGTTGGTTCCACTGTGTTCAGAATGGGTCTGCGTTACCTATGAATAGTAACATTATGTGGGGAACACCATGGGTCTGCGTTACCTGTGAATAGTACCATTATATGGGGAAGACCATGGGTTGTGTTGCCTGTGGATGTGCTATTATGCGTGACATACTGTGGGTCTACATTACCTGTGATTAGTACCACCATGTGAGGAATCCATAAGTCTACATTACCTGTGATTAGCACCACTAAAGGAGGAACACCATGGTTCTGCTTTACTAATAATTAGTACTATTATGAGGGGCTGGTGACCTGGATTTTGGATCAGTTTGGAATACAAGCGTCATCCCAGAAAATAAGACATTGTGGATTGGATCCACTGATTGTTTTGGATTTATGGTCATCTTTCATCATTCTTTTTAGATTCTAGTCAGTGGATACAGTTTGAAGTTTTAATTATTGTTTCATTTAGTTGCACCTCATACCATTAGGGGCCGATGACCTAGCTCTTAGGCCCCTTTAAACAACAATCATAATCATCATCACTGTATGAATTGACATTATTGAATCTGAGAACTCTAATCTGGAATTTAATTCTTCTCATATTTAAGCAGGTAAAGATATATTCTACTCCAGTACCATACCAGAAATCACCAAGATTGACATGGGATGCCTGTAGAACTCGGCCTTGTACAGTAGACCAGTAAATGCTCTGTGTCTTTCACATCCTTTGATCTCATAAATTTATAGCGCACCATGTCTATTCTCTGGTAGGTGTATAAACCAATATCATGAAGCATTGAGTCATTAACAAATAAATTCTAGTCTTTTTCGAGTGGCTATGATGATAAAAGGCATTTTTGTAATCAAATCGTATTTGCTTGTTAGTTTGTTCCATGCTGATCAATGAATTTTTCACAAGGTCTCACTGTTCTTGTTAAGGTAATATGGAGAGCAGTGTATTATTACTGCCTTTATTCTTATCCATTCAGATTGATAGTAGTTTCAGCTATTTCTTTTTCTCTTTTCATCTTAATCCAAATCATTAAGTATATTGTTGTCGCCATCACCTTCGTCTTTCAATGACTGTTTGCAAATATTTCGTAACTCGCTCACTTTCACTGTAAGAGAAGTCCTTTTCCACAGTCTGTATTGATCTCTTTCCTTCTTCATTGTTTATATTTTGTCCAATACTGAACAGAACTACTTATTGCCAAGAGTAAGTACTGCAAGAGGACTTGCGCTCTGGAATAAACTGAATTACTACAACATATTTATGACTTGCAAAAGCCTCCGTGGTTCAGGCGGCAGCGCCTCGGCCTCTCACTGCTGGTTTCCATGGTTCAAATCTCAGTCACTCCATGTGAGATTTGTGCTGGACAAAGCGGAGGCAGGACAGGTTTTTCTCTGGATACTCTGGTTTTCCCTGTCATCTTTCATTCCAGCAACACTCTTCAATATCATTTCGTCTGTCAGTCATTCATCATTGCCCCAGAGGAGTGCGACAGGCCTCGGTAGCTGGCACAATTCCTATCCTCGCTGCAAGATGGGGGCTTCATTCATTCAATCCCTGACCTGGTCACTGACTGGAAAACAGGTTGTAGGTTTTCATTTTCATTTAGAATTTGCGAAGAGTCAAAATGACCAGGATTGCAATTGTATCTATAGATTAAAACAATCTAAGATCAACTTATATTAATAATTGCTACAGAGTGGACAATTTCTTTGAAAGTGACAGACACTCAATTGGTTTGAACTGACCTGGCTTGTTGTAACACTCCATTGGTCTAAATTGTCAGGGGTGTATAGTAAAGAGCTTTCCCGCAATTGAAGAGGATGCTTGCTGTGTCATTTTAACAGGGTCCTTAATGGCGTTGGTAATAATTTCTGTCTGTGTTGAGTTTTGGGAGTGCTGCCATATTCAATGTCGTGGTAGTTGACACAGGTGGAATAATTTTTTTATATGATTTATGATATTCTCGTACAAGTAATATGAGGCAAGATTTATGTGATTCGCCTTTGAAATAATGTAATTTATGCTGGCATGCATATACACAAGTTTTGCTATGTTTCTAACTAACTAGGCCTAAGATTGTGAAGAATGCGGTCACGACCTTGAAGAGACAAACAATTTCCTAGGCAGGTCATGGAAAATTCAAGATAACTGATCAGGAGACATGAACTTGTGTCTTCTAATTAAATGGGTTGGGACCCAACTAGAAACTACAGTACCGTATAATATAATGTAGTACAGCATGACTCATCATTTTCAGCTAATTTGAAGGTTTTTAGATGACTGTATGTAGCCAGAATATATTAAATTATTTGAATTAACTTGTTTTCTGTGCATTATGTTTAGGAATATGGAAGATGAAACCGTTGTTGTCGAGTCTGAGTCAGAAGAAGTTCAGAAGCTACAGTCGGTGAGTGCCTCATTAATGATGTATCATTAGTTTTATTTCATCAAAATGCATACTTTTCTATGACGTATTTTCTGGGTTAGTCCCAAGGAAATGATCTATGCAATTACTGTATTGGGTTATTCTTTTCTTGTGATGGCTAAACGAAAAGCCTGGGACAGTAAGACAGGAAGACAGTGTTGAACTCTGCAATTTTGTATTAGCTCCTTTTAGAATCCTTTCACAATTTATTTCTCTGTTAAGTGAGATACATTTTACAAGCCAGAACTCACCAAACAAATAATTCAGTGTGATTGATTGTAACTCCATTTTCAGTTTTTTGGTATTGTAAGAATTGTTTAAATGACATTTATTTTTAAGTAGCACCTCTCAGCATTAATCACATCCATTATAGGTTGTAAAACAGAAGTCGTAACTATTGCTTAGTGGTATATAAAAAAATTAAAAACCCATGGCGCAACAGCCCCCGAAGGGCCATGGCCTACCAAGCGACTGCTGCTCAGCCCGAAGGCCTGCAGATTACGAGGTGTCGTGTGGTCGGCACGACGGATCCTCTCGGCCGTTATTCTTGGCTTTCTAGACCGGGGCCGCCATCTCACCATGGGATAGCTCCTCAATTGTAATCACGTAGGCTGAGTGGACCTTGAACCAGCCCTCAGATGCAGGTAAAAATCCCTGACCTGGCCGGGAATCGAACCCGGGGCCTCCGGGTAAGAGACAGGCATGGTACCCCTACACAGCAGGGCCGGCACGTTTAGTGGTATAGAATAGCAAATCCCATTTACTACTGTAATTATGATAGTACAGTACGTTAATGAATAAAGTAAGTACACTTATAAAGGAATAAATAGCTGAATATCTGTCTGTTAGGTCATCAGCCAAGTGGCTGGTTGGATCCTCAAATAGCCCCACCAAAGGTTAAGCAGTTATAGGGAAACTGTAAAAACCAATGGCGGCACCAAAATGAGGCGTACTAGGCAAGATGAAGAATCGGGTAGTTTGTCATTCCTTTCCTCAAAAAGATAACCATGCATCAGTAATTAGAGCGCAATAAAGTATGTTGCTTCTCTCTTAAAAAGTAATTTCCAAATGGGCAGGCAAAAAAATATCAAAAACTCACAATAACATGTATATATATGTTGAGTCCTCAGCCCGAAGGCTGGTTGGATCCTCAACAGCCCCGCCATCAGCTGTCATAGTAGGCCTAGGCATCATTGAAGAGGCGTACTAGGGAAATGAGGAGTGAGATAGTTTCCCGTTGCTTTCCTCACTGAGCGAGAAGTTGCTATTAATATCAGTCTGCCACGCCCACTAAAATGCATGCAACAACCGACCCTGTGAGCAACAATTTCACACCATTCATAACAGGGATTGGCTGCATAAGGAATGGCATTACCAGCATCACTTATACCTCAGTCACTTTCATATTGTCAAAGCAAAGGATAAGACAGAGACAGATCAATGACAGTAACAAAATTGCTCTAGCCTATAGCAGAAGACATAGTGCACTGTAAACATTAGGTCCCATCAGCAAAGGCCAACAATAACATATTACATAAATTATAAACATGTGCTAACCTGATTATCCCTGGACAGCTGCATGTCGGTAATGTGACTTTGTGTAGTAGCCACCCCATGCATTCCCATTTCTCAGTATATTATCATGAATTGCATTATCAGCATCAATATATTCAATGGAGTTATAACAAACTCGTCCTCTGAATTACTGACCCCGTCATTAATAACAAGTACATTTGTTATTTTTACGTCACCAAAAATTCTGCCAGGACCTGCAAAGTTTACAAACAAACTTGAAATCTGTGCAGCCGAGATTTTCAAAATAAATTACTGCGAATATATGTGACATCTCTTGACAGTAATAGATAGCTCGAAATAGGGCCGATAGTTGCATCTTCCTGCCATCTTACGACAAAGCAAATTACTATCATGAAATCCACATAGCAGGCATTTCAAATGTCACGGCACGCCATTGCACCGTACACGCTGTGACCCTAGCAAACCAGTGGGCATACCGTTGCACTGCACATGCTGGGGGGGTAGTTAATATTAGCTTAGCAAAGACCCATATCCTTAAATGTCCACAAATTCCAGACATGCCAAGTTTAGCATTATATTGATGACAGTATTTGCATGATTTTTTTCATTTTTGGTTTTTATGGCTCAAGATGACCCAGATTATAAAGGGTCAAACTAGTCCCTGTATTAATAAAATATTGTAACATCAAATTAATGGTATTGAATAGATAGACCTTCCTCACCCATGATAGTGATCATTGTCAAATACGAATCCATAATGAAACTTATTAGTTATTACTTATGAAATTCATCGCCTGTTGGTTGGCAGGTCCGAATCAGCCAGGCCATTGGCCCTTCAGTTCTTTTTGAGCTTTTGGCATATTTCATCTACTTTACCTGTGCTGAGTACTGTTATGTGAAGAAGGCCTGCAAACACAGCCATATTTATTTAACGAATCTCAGCATTGGAATTCCACACATGCACCCGCGCGCGCACACACGCGCGCGCGCGCGCACACACACACACACACACACACACACACACACACACATGTTGAAAGTTACCTCAGGTCAGGTACATCTGTGCAGACTGTCTTTCAGAAATCCTTTATTGGATGAATGTACGATATCTGATCATTTCTTGAATATTTAATATGTTGACTGTCTAGCTCCACATTTCACTTCTGGGCAGCTCTAAGTGGTGTTCAGGCTCCAACAGATGTACAGGTAGTCATTAACAAAATGTGTGAACAAAGCCAAGATGGTGATGTGGTAAATATGAAGAAAATCGTGTATGCTACACACAAAATACCATATTTGCTCACATATGACTCGCCACTGCGTATATTTCGCACCCCACTTTTAACATTTGAAATAGCAGGAAGAAATCACCACACATAACTCGCATTAATTTCTGATGTCATAAAGACATACGGTACAGACATGAAATAAAGTTTGGGTATTCCGTGGATGTGCCTACATTAAATATTGGGACTGTACCAATTGTTGTTATGGTACTTTGTATGTGACAGTACAAGAAAAAGCTACATTTCTTTCTACCTGAAGAATGGTTGAGGCTAGCTGTTTTAACAAATATACCTAACTCACAAACCCTTGTCCCAAGGCTGCATTCCTAGCCAGTCAATCACTCTCAGCCATCCCTCTCACTCTTTCATCTTTGTCAATATGCTTATCGCTATCCGTCCGGCAGAGCTGATCACATGAACTGAGAGTGTTTCCCTATCCAGGCAGTCAAGTGATCACGGTATTAGGTATTGTCCATCTGTTGTATTGTCGACAAGTATCAGTATTCTATCGTCACGTTCCATTGTTGTTTCTCAGTTAATCTTTTTTTGATTCGGTCGATCTTTAAGTGATGGAGAAATGTAGGAGTTATACAGCTGGGTTTAAACTCAAAGTGATAAAATATGCTGCAGCACATGGTAACAGAGCTGCTGGTCGAGAATTCAGTGTGACTGAGTTTAATGGTCACTACTGGCGTAAACAGAAAGCTGCTCTAGAAACCACCAACTGAACACATTAGGCATTTAGAGGGCCAAAAACTGGTAAGTTTTCTGAGCTCGTAGACAAGTTGCTTCATTACGTTACAGAGTTGCAAAATAATGGCTTTAGTATCTCGCACGAGATGCTACATTTCAGAGTATGCGAATTAGAGATTAAAGGAGGAATCAGTTGTTTGAATCTGAAAGTGAGCTGGGGTTGGATTCGTAGATTCATGACGCGAAAAGGATTGTGTCTGCGAAGGCGAATATATCTCTGTCAGAGAATGCCATGCGATTTCAACGACAGAATCGTAGATCTTCGTCACCATGTGATAGCAATGCGGAAGAAAAATAACTACCTCTTATCTCAAATTGGCAGTGCAGATCAAAGTCCGATAAACTTCGACATGCCATGCAACACCACAGTCAACATGAATGGAGAATCTAGTGTGCTTATACGTACAACTGGGTGTGAAAAACAGCGTTGCACTGTCATGCTAGCAATAACTGCAGTTGGAAGAAAATTACCACCGTACATTATTTTCAAAAGAAAAAAAAAAAAAAAAACAGTGCCTAAAGCGAAGTTTCCCGAAGGCATTCATGAACGGATTCAAGAGAAAGGATAAATGGATACAGCTCTTGTCCGGGACTGGGTCCGCATGGTGTGAGAAGCACGGCTACGAGCACTGCTTCGATGCCCAGCAGTGCTAGTGTGGGACAGTTTCTGTGGACACTTGGTGGAAGACACAAAGAAACGTCTTCAGGAAATGAAAATGATCTCATTGTAATTCCTGGTGAACTCATACTTTGTCTACAGCTCCTAGATGTTTCTGTCAACAAGCCCTTCAAGGACAGCGTACATAAATTGTACGCCGAATGAATGGCAGGTGGGGAGCAGGAGTTGAAACCAGCAGGCAAAATAAAGAGGCTGTCAGGTGAACTAGTGTATGATTGGATTAGGGTGTCGACAGATGTTATTATGAAAAGTTTCTTGAAGACGGGCATCACAAATGCGTTGGACAGAAGTCAGGATGTTGCAGTATGGGATGGTGACCGGAATGATGATCGCAGGAATAGCTCTGAGATTGAAGGCAGTGATTATGAACAGGGTAAGTATGCCAGTTGTCTTGTTTCAATAGCTTATTGCAAATTTTACATTTTTTCTTGGGAATACGATCTTTTGCACACACATCCCCGCATATATCGCGCACGGAAAATGTTCACACTTATTTATAGTCAAAAAAGTGTGAGTTATATGCGAGCAAATACGGTACTGTTGTTGAATGGCACAACACCTGGGCTACTTTGCTGACATTATTGAAGAACAAATCTTCATAATTAGGTTTTGTTTCTCACTTTATTGTAATATGTTTAAATATTCTCAATAAATTAGGGCTGATGCTTTGACAAGCCACTAGTTTTATGTATAAACTGAATCTATTAGTCCCCGACCAAGTTTCTATGAACTTTTTCATAGTTGTAATGCCCCAGTGGATCATAGATAGTGTGCCCAACTCATGATCTCGTTTTCAATTCCAGCTGAAGTAGTGAATTTTTGAAGGATGGGCAAAAATCCATTGGCATACCATTTTTCTGCCCTTCCCATTCCCTGATTTAGCATTTAATTTATGCGAGTCACAGCTATTTGTAGGTTCTCGTGGGAACTTTAATTTATTTGTTACAGCTATTCATAAGTTCTCATGCAAATCTTCATTTGTAAAATGAAAGAATCATGTATCTTACCATGAATTTACTTTTTTGGCATTTCAGTTATAAATGGTATGGAAAATTCTGAAGCAGTCAAGGATGTGCTAAACCATGAGGCATTTATTACACTCATATCAGGTAAATAAAGGGCATTAATGTATGTATTTTCAAGGCCTTTCCTACACAGACATATCGATAACTCTGCCCTTGGTATTCTATTATAGGCCTTCTTATCAATGAAGATCAGTGACAAGGACTTGTTCTCTTCCATTCACTTCTCTATTCATAGCCTCATAGCAAAAAAAAAAAAAATGACATCTGTAGCTCCTTTGACAGGCATAAAACCCAACTTTTCTTGACTCATCATTTCTTGCTGCCTTATCCACCGTTGTACCAGTCTCCCACAGTTCCATAGTATGGCTCATGAGTTTAATGTCTTTGTAGTTTCCAGAAGCCTATATGTCCCCTTTTATCTTGTAAGTTGATACCAGCACACACATTCTCCATTCATCTGGCACCTTTTCATTCTTCTTTCTGTTGTTGAAGAAATCTGTGGGCCATTCTACTGCTTCCTCTCCTAAAGCTTTCCACACATCCACTGGTATGTTACCTAGCCCCACAGTATTACAATGTCTCATTTTCTTTAATGCATTTTGTAACTATTCCTTATGTTCTGCATGGCTCTTCGTCCTTCCCTACTCTGGGATTTTCTTCATTCACGAGCTTTTCAAAATATTCCTGCCATCTTTCTAAAATTTTCTCATTATCATTCAACAACCTACCATTTAATTGTCCCTAGTTTGTATATGTCTCGGTTTATAGCTATTCATAAAAGAGAGAAAAGCAACAATGAACAGAAAATTCTGAAAATGATGAATGCAGAATTGCACAGTCATGTTGGAGTAAAAAAAGAGCAACAAAAAGAGAAGGCAATGGATAATATTAACGGAGGTAAATGAAAAAATTTGAGTTAGGAAAATTTATTGCAGTTAAGACACTGTCACTAGTTAGTCAAGCATAGGATAAATTTTCCAGTATTACTGAAGAAATTTCAAACAATCTGTTGGATGTGCCCAATGCAACACTCATAAGATGATAATGAGTAGTGTATGAGCCACTTCTGGTTTATTGGACGATGTGTGATCACTAGGGCTCGGAAGTTGAGGAAAAATTCTTATTTTCTCGAGTGTTCGAAAAAGAGGCCCAACAAAATTTATGTTCATTCTGGATCATTGTAGGCCAGAAATTGGTGGGGTTTATTAGTCCTTTTTTGCCTTTGTTGGCTTATAGGTCCTTTTTAGCCTTTTTTATGTCTTGACAGCTTTTTTTTTTTTGCAAAGTTTTCACTTTCTTTCAACTACATCTATACTGCCAGTTCTCAGTTCAAATAATCATTAGTTCATCGATCACCTTTTAAACATCTTTTCTGTAGTAAGAAAAAACAGGGGCATTAAATTATGTGTAAGATAAGTGAAATATTGAAAGGAGATCTTTTGAAGTAAATATTTTGAATAGGAAGATATTTGCTTCAATTACGAACTCTTATCATCTGTTGATGTGGAGGGAAATCTCTCAATGTTTTGCAACATGTTGTCTGAAAACCGATCAGTGTTCTCCCCAGAAATTTTCATCAGCTGGGTGGCAGGAATTAGTAGCCAGGCAGGGAATACTACGTAAAATATGAATACGAAAACTTCAGGGCATTAATAATAATATAACCTAGCTACCGTGTGCAAATATATAATTTGACGCCATCTGGCTGCTTGCTCGTCAATATTGGCGTTCTGTTTTACTCTAGGCCTACTAGATGACATACAGAGTAAACCGAATCTCTCTTGGGCGTCTAGGCTGAGTTTTTATGAATTTTGTTGGATAAACACCAAATATGTCACCAGAGATCTTTTACACGCTGACATCGTACGACATGGAATGTTGCCCTTAAAAAATCCAGCTACCTCTGCTGGGTTCGAACCCACTATATCTACCACTGATCCACGAAGTGCATTAACAGTAATATCAGGCAGGTAAACATTAACTAATTTAGTGTTATTATAACAAACAAGATGTTGTAGTGTTCTACTGCTTGTTCATAATCAAATACCGGGGCTTACTACTCGGTTGCTGTAGATTGCCATATGGGTGTGTGACGTCATGAGGAATCGAATGCTCTCGTGCGATTCCATGCTAATCCAGACACCGCTTGTGCACGACACTACGTTACAGTCAAGCTAAACATTTAAACATTGGTGTAATTGATGCGATATGCTAACAATAATGATTTATCATTTAAATGCACAGTTTTACAGTATTTACATTTTAATTTGGAGCACACAATGATGCGAATATGTATTAATATTACCTAATTAGCATGTATCTGGGTTATGTTAGCTGGGTGGTCTGCAAAAACGGCAGGGCGGTGCGTCCATTAAAATGGTCCTAGGGAGAACACTGACCGATTATCCTTTACACCTAAGAACCTGGAGATGACTATTGTGATGTACTGCAAAGCCAACTGAGGTAAAGTATCAGAATTCCAATTTCTGTAATACTAGTGTGGTTATGCATGCACTTAATGATGACTATCCTGATTGTCTACTGCAGTTTTGCGAATGGTATCACAAATGGTAAGTCAAGGTGAACACTTTCTGACTAAGGTAGTGTGGTGTGAGGAAGCCCAGTTTAAATTTAATGGAACAGTGAATCGACGGTAACTGTGTCTACTGGGCGCCGGAAAACCCGCACGCGTGTTCATGTGGACAAGGTCGTCAATCTACCAGGGGTTAATGTCTGGTGTGGACTGTCATTTAGGGGCTTAGTAGGACCTTTTTTCTTTGATGATACTATCACTGGAAAGGAGTACTTGGAAATATTACACACATTACATTTCTCAGCTGTACGCGCACTTTATGGAGCTGATGATTAAGTCTTCTGCGAAAAGGAAGGGGTACACTACACTACGGTGTAGCAGCATGAACTTTCCTGGATGGCAGTCTGCAGGGACATTGGATTGCACAAAGAGGGCCCATTGAGTTTCCTCCATGGTCGCCAGTTCTTACTTCTATGGACTTTTACTTGTGAGGAACATAAACCACTCACGCTGGAGGCCCTCTGCTCTGTGCTTCAACTCAGATTGATGTCAGGCCTATGAGCGACATATGAAGCAGTGGCTTGATTGTCTAAAAGAAGACATGCCACACACCTGTTTGTCTCCTCATGATGCCCTTAATTAACAGAAAAAAGTGGCGACTGGTGTGCAAAACAGCGGACCCTGTGGCAAAGTGAGATAAGTGCGAAGAAGAAGAAGAAGAAGAAGAAGAAGAAGAAGACTGTCAGAGGTTAATAAAATACAAAAAGTATGTAAAAGAAAAATTTGTATTAATACAATTATAATTTTTGTGTTTACACTTCAGATTTTGCCACATAATTTGTATTTATCTCAGATTAACTATACAAAAGTAAAAAAATAGATTCAGTTCAAGTTTTGTTTATTGGTTTGTGTCGACATCATGGGAATGGGCTAAACAGAACATATCAAAACCTGGTATTAAGGTTCAGGGATAGCTGAGATGTGCACATGTAAAACATACAGCCCGTGAATTTCAAATGACCCATGGCCAGATATGAAGTTTCTGTTAAATTTGGCTCCAATCCATTAGGTTTTAGCTTAATGAGTTATAGGAACCAAACTGAGCAAGTGTCTGCATAGTTTGGGTCACGTAGCTATCAGCTTACATTCGAGATATAGCAGGTTTGAATCCCACTGTTAGCAGACCTGAAGATGGTTTTGTGTGGTTTCCCATTTTCACACCAGGAAAATGCTGTACTTCAATTAAGTCACTGGTTGCTACCTTTCCAATCCCAGCCCTTACCAATCCCATTTTTGCCATAAGACCTATCTGTGTTGGTATGATGTAAAGCAAATTGTAAAAAAAATATAGAATCGGGTATTAAAAAAATAGATTTATAATGCAATGAATGACCTTCTTTCACATATTAGTAATTAATTTTACCGGGCGAGTTGGCCGTGCGCGTAGAGGCGCGCGGCTGTGAGCTTGCATCCGGGAGATAGTAGGTTCGAATCCCACTATCGGCAGCCCTGAAAATGGTTTTCCGTGGTTTTCCATTTTCACACCAGGCAAATGCTGGGGCTGTACCTTAATTAAGGCCACGGCCGCTTCCTTCCAACTCCTAGGCCTTTCCCATCCCATCGTCGCCATAAGACCTATCTGTGTCGGTGCGACGTAAAGCCCCTAGCAAAAAAAAAAAGTAATTAATTTGTCCAACATAAAACAGTGCTTGATTCAAATAAATGCATAAAATCAGCGATGTCATCTTTTATTCTACTCTAAGAGGTAGCATATTTGCTTATAGAAAAACAAGGTTCGTCACTCTGAACACAGCAGGTGGAAACATCTGACTAAAGAGCACCATAGAAAAGTATGAGTATATTATTCTGTATTGGATATTATATAACCTTGATGTCAAGTCTCCAAAATTTTCACAAGAGATTGAAGGATTTCCTTCTTTTTCTTTTTTTTTTACAAGTTGCTTTACGTTGCACCGACACAGATAGGTCTTATGGCAACGATGGGACAGGAAAGGGCTAGGAGTGGTTACGAAGCAGCTGTGGCCTTAATTAAGGTACAGCCTGGTGTGAAAATGGGAAACCACGGAAAACCATCTTCAGGGCTGCCGACAGTGGGGTTTGAACCCACTATCTCCTGAATACTGGCCGCACTTAAGTGACTGCAGCTATCGAGCTCGGTGTTTTCCAATATTTAACATTTCTGTTACTCTGCTCCCTATGCAGTTGATTTTGAAAGTGTTAAATTATTGATTTCCAGTTTGATTCACTCCTTCAGGAAGTATTGTACTCAGAATATTTAGGTAGAAAAAGTAAATTCATGTTCAGCCCAAGGTCGAATGCAGCTCTTCAGGCATACTTCCAGTAGGGTTGGGTAGACTGGAACAGTCAGCTGTTCCAAAACATTAGGAGCTTGATGTGGAGTGTTTTGGTACTCTGTGCTGGCACACGACACAGAACTCTAACTGCGCGGAAGAGATAACTTCGCAAGACAACTTGGCATGCTCTGTGTCAGCAGGAAAGTACCTGTACCGGGTGTACTGTGTGTAATGATGGCCAGTGAAAAGTTGCATGGAGCGTGAAGGAACAGTCGGAACATTGAAATTCATGCCCAGTAACCACGTTTAAAGTCTGATTTTAGGTTAAGATTTTGCAGTCAATATGAAATACACATATCACGGTTACAGTGACAGTACTGGATGTTTTTACCAAGAAATGTATCGGCCCGTACTGTGAGCAATTAGGACCAGGATAAAGTTTCACGGCACATGAAAAAGCAGTTGGAACTCTGAAATATGCACCCAAAAAAATCATGTTTAAATGTTACTTTTAGGATAAGAATGTTTTCATTCATTCTGAAATATATCTGTTACAATTACGCCGACAGTATATGTGTTTATAAATATCACAAACAAAACTCCGGTGTGACATTCTACAAAGTTTACTGCCTTTTGTATGCTGTACAATATGTTACTAAATTTCATTTTTGTTCCGTATTGAAGTGCAGTTATAAGAATAAATTGACAAGAGGGTCCACCTTTTCAAGTAAATGATATTACATAAGTCTTGGAACTAGTTTCAGCCACTTAGTGGCCATCGTCAGCCAAATAAATTTAACAGATTGTGTGTTAACTAAAACATATGTATAACAGACAAAGACAATGTTGCAAGAATAATTATAATATTAAATTACATATAATAACAAAATTTTTGGTTATGATCTTCTTGTCATGATATGCTGACTTAAAGTTCACTTAGGACCTCAGGCAAAAAAGTAAATCTGGAAATGACAGCTAGAATTAGGAACAAATAAACATACAGAAAAGAAATTAAGAGGACAAAAATTATTTAGGAGATTAATAATAATGTTATTTGCTTTACGTCCCACTAACTACTTTTTAAGGTCTTCGGAGATGCCGAGGTGCCGGAATGTAGTCCCGCAGGAGTTCTTTAACGTGCCAGTAAATCTACTGACATGGGGCTGTTGTATTTGAGCACCTTCAAATACCACCGGACTGAGCCAGGATTGAACCTGCCAAGTTGGGGTTAGAAGGCCAGCGCCTTAACCGTCTGAGCCACTCAGCCCGGCATTTAGGAGATTTACCTCTAACGTCTGATGTAGAACAATCTGGAACAACTACTGACCTGCTGTAGGAAGCAGGCAATGTAAACAAAGGAGTAGGTAAGGGGAGGGGGAGGGGAGAAGGGGTGTCTAAGGTGGGGCTAAAGGATGTTGAAAGAAAGACTGCTGCTGAGAGGCAAATTTAAAAAGATTATAAAATAATTCTTTTTATCTGAGACATGATTACTAAAGATAGGAATTAAAAGGTCAAATAAAATGTTTGATTTTTCCGAAATTTCATTTAGATTGAAGTTGGGATTGAAAAACTGTTCCAGATAGATAAAATAATTTTCTGTTATATTTAGCAGGGGGCCTTTTTGTATAACTTTGAGAATGTTCATGTCTTGATTGATATTAGTGAACTTACAGTTATTAACACCCATGTGCTGTCCCTTGGCCGAAAATCTGTTATATTTCAGGGTGTTAACATGCTCTAAATATCTTGTATGGAAGCTCCTACATGTTTGACTGACATAAGATGTGTTACAGTTATTACAATTGAGTCTATAAACACCTGACTTGGTGAACTTAGCGGTTTGTGTTGTTTTTCTAAAAATCTTATAGCTCAATGAACTAGGTTGTCGGATGATCGTTAGATCTAAATAATTGAGTTTCTTATCGTTCTCTGATGCTTCAGGTCATAGTGTGATACTCAAAGAACAATATTAACAACCTACAAAAGCAGAGATTTGGTGACGACTGGAGGAGTAATGATTCATTGCAGTTCTATTCAAGTATCGTTGATAGGCAAATGCAGACATTGATGATAACGCTGATGCTGACTTTAACATGTGTGACTGCCTCGATGAAGGACACAGACTTCAGGTCTGGATGTCAGAGGTAAACTATTGTAAATAACTTTGAAAAATAAAATTATTGGCCAAAGAAAGTCAAGGGCGCCACCAAGGAAATGAAAATGAAGGACCCTCTAGTCCTCGAATTCTCTAATACCGTCGAGGTTGTTAAAAAAAGACTTTACTAAGGAACATCGGATAGGATAGATGAAAGTGAGGAACATGACACTAGTAAGTGGAAGGAGTACCAAGACTCAGGTAAGGGCAACATGGTCGCCAACGCACGCTTCCGTGTTAAGAGCCCCTCAAGGCCCTTTTAGTGAATGTATTCTACCACCGCCATAAGTGGGGGGGCTGCCAATAACTAGAGCTCTGGGCAGATACACAAAATATTATCTGCTCCGCATCCGCACATCCGCTTCTGCGTATGGTTATCCTCATCCGCAAAATGGTTATCTGTAGATGTAAATATTTATCTACAGTATATTACACCCAGGGTATTGGAACGGATAGATCTGTTATCATAATACAATAGGGCTGGTACCTGGCACCAGACCGCCACAGTCACAGGTTTATCCGGGATTTTCTCTTGCAACAACTACCGACGTATTGACCTCTGTTGCTTCCCTCCAATAATTGTGGCCAGGAGTGAGTTAGGCTTACGTCAGTTTTACGGCTTTATGGACTCGATGTTCTTTATATATCATTATTCTCCCATACCAATGTCAAGGGTCACTTAACCACAAG
Organism: Anabrus simplex; assembly: GCF_040414725.1. Classification (NCBI taxonomy): domain Eukaryota; kingdom Metazoa; phylum Arthropoda; class Insecta; order Orthoptera; family Tettigoniidae; genus Anabrus; species Anabrus simplex. Next base: position 298,177,965 of record NC_090270.1, read on the forward strand.
CAAAAATAAGAGTACACTTGAGTGAAAATAAATAAACATCATTATTTAGAAATTATCAGCAAAATTATCCGCACTGTCATACAATTTGTATCCGCCAAAACACTAACTTCAAGGATATCCGCATCCGTGCAGGGCTCTACCAATAACCCCGTACTGTGAGGCTCTGGGCTTTGTAAAGCGGCTGGAAGAATTTATTGTTACAATGCAATGAAAAGGATGTGAATTTTTAGAAGACATAATGAAAATTTAACGTAAGAAATTTCATTATTCCGTATTGAACTAAGAATTACAAATAAATAAAGTTTTGGTATTTCCACCTATTCAATACAAAATTTAATGCTGTATTCAACTACAACATTTATATAATTATACAGTACTAGTTTCAACGCATAATAGTGTCATCCTCAGCTGTAATTGAAAAATAGGCATACATACAATTCATAATAAGACGTAAAGTAAAGTGTGTGGAAAACTATTTAAAACTGTTTTGAAAATATTAACACATTAAAAACATTTATAACAAGTGAAAAACTTGCAAGTCAGTTATATGTTAAAAGAGTTCTGTTGCAGCCTTTGTGTTGGTACTCGCCTGCCGCATTTCATTTTGTCACAGTTGGCAATGTGCTGCTGCGTTTTTGTTTCATACACAGACTCTGAACGTGGCGACCGGCAGCAGTACACGTGTTTTGGTGTACCTCCGAATTTGTTGTACATAATGTGTAAATATGCAGTGTTTTATTCATGTGTAATAAATGTTTGAATCACCTTATGAGTGATGTGTTTATGTCTGCTAGTTTGGGGCAGTCTGGTGCTCCATTTGATTTGTTTCAAAATTGTATTTGTGCGCCTATGAAACTGAACATTGTTATGTGCGGCCGATATGTTATTTCGTCGTTCGCAACAAGTTCATTAAGGTCTCTTCATAGACAGCCGGTTGCGATGTTCTTGAATTTGTGCTTTTGATAAAATGATGCGTTTCATTCATGTGTATAATGCAGCAATATCTTAAAAGTTGTGAAGGCTTGCAATTTTTAGTTTATGTCCTTGGCTTATGAGGTGGAAAACATTCAGATGGCTTCTTAAGATCTTACTAGAGCGTATGTTTCTTAGTTCAATATGGAACCTGTAATGAAATGAAACGCCATTAAAAAACTTATGTTGGAATTGTCTGAATCTGTACAACCTAAATGATAAAGATGAAATTTTTTTAAAGGGGGAAGACTCGCCTCAAACTGCCGTAGGACGAACCTCCTGTTAGCCACACTCTATGACCGACGAGACAGCATTGAGTGTGTGTTCGCAGTCGGACGATGTTAGGAGGGGGAAATAGGGTCGGGCCGAGGCGGCGCGTGTGGATCGCGCATGTGGGGAGAATCAGGTGGGCGTGGGCTGCAGAACGAATAACGAGATAACTTATTGCGTATTATGCGTAAAACATGTTTACTGTTATGCGTAAAATTAAATTCTTGTTTGGAATCTAGACTTTATTAAGAAATGTTATCAAAAAGTTGAAAAGGACTTTCGGAGTTTCAGAAATATCATTAAGATTAAGATTGGCATTAAAGTATTGGTCTATATGAATGTAGCATAATTCCATAGCGTCTAGTAATGGTCCTTTACTCAAAGATTCTAGTATTTGGATATCCTGTTCCAAATTTGTGAAATTATGTTTTAAATCATGTATATGTAGCCCGACAGCGGGAAATCTATTATATTTTACTGCGTTGACATGCTCAGCGTATTTAATCTTAAAGTTGCGCCCTGTTTGCCCTAGGTAGGCGTTGCCGCAGTCATTGCATTGAAATCTGTTGAATATTGTCCGTAAAATATCTCACGCTAACGGCTACAAGACTTCTTTTATTGAAGGCATAATCAATAAGATTAAACATCGCCCACAAACTAAGCTCATTAGGGATAAACAAAGTCATAATTCGTATTCAACCTTTACGTTTAATAATAGCATTCATAGAGTTACCAACATATTTAAAAAGAACAATGTAAAGATTTCTTTTTGAACGGATAATAAAAGTTCCGATGTTTTATACAACATAGCTACCTTAAATAAATCCAACCCTTATCTAAGTTCAGGTGTTTACAGATTTCAATGCAATGACTGCGGCAGCGCCTACCTAGGGGAAACAGGGCGCAACTTTAAGATTAAATATGCTGAGCATGTCAACGCAGTAAAATATAATAGATTTTCCGCTGTCGGGCTACATATACATGATTAAAAACATAATTTCACAAATTTGGAACAGGATATCCAAATACTAGAATCTTTGAGTAAAGGACCATTACTCGACGCTATGGAATTATGCTACATTCATATAGACCAATACTTTAATGCCAATCTTAATCTTAATGATATTTCTGAAACTCCGAAAGTCCTTTTCAACTTTTTGATAACATTTCTTAATAAAGTCTAGATTCCAAACAAGAATTTAATTTTACGCATAACAGTAAATATGTTTTACGCATAATACGCAATAAGTTATCTCGTTATTCGTTCTGCAGCCCACGCCCACCTGATTCTCCCCACATGCGCGATCCACACGCGCCGCCTCGGCCCGACCCTATTTCCCCCTCCTAACATCGTTCAATTGCGAACACACACTCAATGCTGTCTCGCCGGTCATAGCGTGTGGCTAACAGGAGGTTCGTCCTACGGCAGTTTGAGGTGAGTCTTCCCCCTTTAAAAACATTTCATCTTTATCATTTAGGTTGTACAGATTCAGACAATTCCAACATAAGTTTTTTAATGGCGTTTCATTTCATTACAGGTTCCATATTGAACTAAGAAACATACGCTCTAGTAAGATCTTAAGAAGCCATCTGAATGTTTTCCACCTCATAAGCCTAGGACATAAACTAAAAATTGCAAGCCTTCACAACTTTTAAGATATTGCTGCATTATACACATGAATGAAACGCATCATTTTATCAAGAGCACAAATTCAAGAACATCGCAATCGGCTGTCTATAAACAGACCTTAATGAAATCTTTCAACATATAACTGACTTGCAAGTTTTTCACTTGTTATAAATGTTTTTAATGTGTTAATATTTTCTAAACAGTTTTAAATAGTTTTCCACACCCTTTTCTTTAAGTCTTATTATGTCTTATTATGAATTGTATGTATGCCTATTTTTCAATTACTGCTTAGGATGACACTATTATGTGTCGAAACTAGTACTGTATAATTATATAAATGTTGTAGTTGAATACAGCATTAAATTTTGTATTGAATAGGTGGAAATACCAAAACTTTATTTGTAATAATGAAAATATCGGTGCTAAACCAAAATGTACAAAACAAACAACCAGTAAGGATTCTTTCGAGTGTTAGTGTTTTACTGTAGTTTGTTACATGTACATATTGATTTGAAGTTTCAGAGACTGAAATGCTATTCTTAAATTTAGCATAGTGTATGGTAATAGTGTACATTGTGTTCAATAGATGTTTCCATAGAAGTGCTTTTGTCTAGAACTTTTTTTGTATGTGTACAGCACATTGCAGAAATGTAGTACAGTATACTGTAACTGTACACTAATTTGCAAGAGTTTTTGGGTTATTGTGTTCCTACATATTCCTAATGATACTTGTTTCATACCTACCCTTGAGTAGCCACTCCTGTGTAACAGACAAATTTTTCGGTCCTGAAGCTGTCAAGTTTGAATGAACTTGAATGTTTGAATGAACTAACCTTGTAATTAGAGGAATAATTCACCCATGAGAGGGTATACTTGGTATTTGGTATGATTTTCACGATAATTAACTTGTCTTTTTTTTTTTACAGCAGCATAACATTCTATGTAAGGAGCAGCAACCTGACTTGGAGATATCTTCCCCTTTACAAAACCTGTCATTGAAATCTGTACATGAGGTGAGAGTCCTCAAATTGTGTAGTAATTATTTTGAAAAAAAAAGATTTAATTTGTGAGTTATAAGGTACTGAGTGAAGGAGGAAAAGAGTCTTAATATCTCGGTATTCACAATCAGTTAGTCACCACTGATCTGCATTTAGGGCTCTCATCCAGGCAGCAGATTCCCTATCGTTTGTTTAACCTAGTCTTTTCTTAAATGGTTCCAAAGAAGTTGGAAATTATCAAACATCTCCCTTGGGAAATTATTCCAAGGGGCCGATGACCTACAGTAGATCAATGGTATTCAAACTTTTGGTTGGCGTACCCCTAAGTCCAATTTGTTTACCCTCGTACCCGTGAAGTATGAGTATATTACGATCATAAGAAAAAAATGAATGATTGTTGCTGGATGCCAAATAATATTAACTATAATAATAATCATCACCACCATCATCATCCGGAGTTTATCCCGCTTGCTCAGGGTCTCTGCGCGCTTTGAAGCATGAAAGAGTTATGGCTGGGGATTTAGGGTCGCATGCTCTTCTGGACACCACAGTATTTTCAACTGAAAATCCCACCCCATCTACACCGGGAATCAAACCAAGGTTGCTGGAATGAAGGCAAACAGTTACGTCGCTACAACACCATGTTCCCTAATACTAACAATAATGTGTTGTTTATATATATTTCGGTTTGTGTTTTGGGTTTTAAAGGCAGTATGGATTTCCCGTTTTCTTATAGGATTAGTAACTTGGTATATGGCTGGATTAGTAAAAGTAAATGTTGCAAACTTGGATTTTTGGTTTTATAGGGATGAAATTAGTAGCCATTTTCAGTTTCATCTTATTGATGATCTTATTGACCATTTTTGTTTTATAACCATTGATTGAAGGTAGGTTCTTTATGAAATTGGGCTCCTTCCTTAACTGTTGTTTGTAAGAGGAATTTTTAGGGCTCTGTAAACCAAACTGAAAAAAGCTGCTTGTTTGTGAGATTTAGGATGGAGTGATTCATGTTTAATTGTTACAGGGGCATACGTCAGTTTTCTGTAAATTTGAAAATCAAATTTGTTTCCTGTACTCTTTATATTGATGTCCAGAAAATTTATTGAGTTATTGTTTTCGGAGGAAATTTAGTGAATTTCATGTTACGGTCGAGATTATTTAAAGATTTTTATTTAATTTTTTTTTTTCAATCATAATAAGGTAATTCAAACAATAACCAATATCAAGGATCAGGAATGTGTAGAATCACTTGTGCTGAGTGCGAATTTTTGTTCGTTGGCCAAGCTGGTCGAAGGTTTCTTACTAGATACCTAGAATATGTTAATGCGGCAAAGCATAATAAACATTCCGCAATGAGTATTCACATACAAGAAACTGGACACCGTTTCACAACCATAGAGAGAGATTTAAGAATAATAAATAAAAATAGAAAAGTGAAAATTGATGACAGAGTTGGAAAATATTTACATTCATTTAGATCAGCAGTTTAACAAAGATAGAAACCTAAATGATAAGATCGAAGTAAGGAATCTCCTATTGGGCCTATGACCTCGATGTTAGGCCCCTTTAAACAACAAGCAAGAATCCCCTATTAGAACAATTATCAAAATGAATACAAACACTTAAGTCGGATATAAATAAATTTTCCAACATTTTCGTTCCTAAAAATATCAATAATCCCACTACACAAACAAACTCAACCCCTCCCTATGTTTCGTCTAGGCGTTCCCCTCCACAATCCACACCAGCCTTCAATGCACTGCCCAGTTCTACTTCCTCTTCCCACTCCTCACCAAAACGCACTCACTTGTACAATACAAGGAGTGCTAACGGAGCGACAAGCATTTGTCACGAAGTTGTAAACACTACCAGACATATAGGCAGCAGTCGGAGGGGTAAGTGATGATTCCTTTTAAGGCGAGGCTCACACAGACTAATAAAAGATATTTACACGTAATTTTTCCTTGTTACAGATATATCAACAAGCTCAAGTCTAAATTTGGAGTGTTCACATAAAATTTCAGCTTTAAGTTAGAGCGTCCCTTTAGACTAATGCCCCATACAAGCACACAGCACTTTAGGAATAAAAGAACAGACAGACTTCTGACATATAACAAGTCATTCGAGAATTAAGTCAACGATAGGGAGAAACTACAATATCATTTATGGTAGACATACTAAACCCAATTAGTTTTAATTCATAAGATGAAGAAGCATGAAGATTTAAAGACGCCTAAATGTTCTAAAAACATAAACAAAATATTTTAGCCAGATCTTAAGTTTTAATGAGTTCATTAACAGAGTCTTGTTCATTTTCTGTATTTCAGAGAGAATGTTATCTTCAAGATTTTAGACAATTCATGTTTTTAGCTTAAAGAACAAACTTTTTAAATCTGTAATAGATTAAATTGATTATGTACGTATCAGCAAAGCTTTTAGATCCATAGCTATACATACATAAACATTGTAATTAATTAAGATTGTCAAAGAATTTGGTAAAATAGCATATGTTTATAAAGTAGCATAAATTAATTCAAAAGTTGAAGGTCAAGATCTTAATCATCGTAGAGAAATTATAGTGGCTGATGATGCTCAGAAAATGAGCAAAACATGTACCATCTATAACAATTTAGTAAGGATGTAATCCTAACTAAGCTAATTTTATGTATTGAATAGGTGGATTGTAATAAACCATTGTATTTTTACATCATAGTTGATCTTCAATACAGGTTCTAAGATGAGAATAGTTACTAGTAAAATAACATTGTGCTTAGTCGAGGTGTTCATCTCCTTACTCTTTTTTATTGTTCTTTTTCATTCTGCAGACATAATAGTGGTTTAAGTAAGCGTCTTAAATAATATTTTATCGAGTAGTGTTTGTTATATACAGGGTGTAACCTTGATGATGATGTTACAAACTTTCAGGAATGATGGAGGACGGCAAATTAATCAATTTGAGATAATGAACCGTAGTCTGGAAATGATAGAGTCAAAAGTTAAGCCTCTTCTTCTCATCGGGATTCTCCACTATTGTACTCTTAGCATATGTCGGAATTGTCTCCCATATTGTATTCTGTACAGTACAGTCAGAGGTATCAGACTGATTTTTACTTTTGACTGCCGGCTGCAGTGGTATAGTGGATATGGCATTGGTCTACTAATCCCAAGTTAATGGGTTCAAATCCGACAGGTCGATGGCTTTTAAGGATGTTTAAAGGTGAGAGCTCCATGTCATTGGCTTCCAGCACGTTAAAGAACTACTGGGGTACAAAATTCCAACATCCCGGCTTCTGTTAAGAACTGATGGATGTTAAACAACTTGGATCATTAATAACTTTTTTATGTTATACCATTGGGTTAGCTCTGGCTCTAGGGCTTATTTGTGATTGATACAATATTTCAGTTTTCTGAGCGTTTACCATGATGTAGTCCCTTTCCCTATTGACTACTGTAAGCCCTATGCTTGTAATAACCATCATTCTTCAAAATCCTCTGTTATTATTCCATAATCAAATAACATTAACCCTCTCAGGTTATCAGGTTATGTCAGTCATTCTAGCACAATGATGAATCTTAATCTAAATATCTCTACTCGGATTCCCATGACTTCCTTAAACAACAAATCTTTAAAAATCAGTGATGTCTTGAATAGAAAACCATGTCTTCATTCCAGTCAACTGGGTAAAGATCTGGGATTCCGTATTATTAAAGCTCATCCAGAACATTACTGCAAATCCCTTACTGCTTCCCATTCTCAGTAATTTATAACTGACACACCTACTGCAGAAAGAGATACCTTACCACAAAATAATGACTACACTCATGTTTTATGGTCATCTCTCTCAAATGCCTAACTCTGGAATATCACAGAATTCTTGAGCTTCTAACAACTTGGAAATGTACAACCCCTTTGGTAACCTCAGGATCTGACCAGTGCCATTGAGGTAATGGTTCAAGAAAGAAGTAAGTTCAGGGCCTGGATAAAAAGGATAAAGGATCTTCCAGAAAGAGGAGAGGAATATCTGGCACAAAGTGATCTGAAGAGCAAAGAACCGCATTCTTCACGAAACTGAAAGGGTACTGGAAATCTAGTTAGGCTGAGGAGTGTTAATCATGGTCCTAAGTGGGTGAAACTGTATGTTAAAATATTTTATTACCATCATCATCATTGTGACTAGTACGGCCTCTCCCTGAGTTTTAATTCTCACTTATCTGCCTGCAGTGAAATCTAACAGAAACTCTTCGAACTTTACCATATCTACAAAGTTTAATATATCTTCACAAGATGTGTCACCACTGTTGATTCTAAGTGCCACCAAGTGGGTCGAAGTGTAATCAACTTGATCAGGAATATTCATATTTTAGGGTTTGATAACTTGATCCCCCCTTCAGTTGTTTTTGACTTATGTTTGAGTTATCACTCTGGAACTTTGATCAACCAATCATATTTCTGCCTAATGACGTAATGTTCCACCAATCAAACAGTTTAATTATGTCATTGTTGTAGAACAGTCAGCCAGCCCCCTACATATAGCTGTGAGTTTGAACCTAAAGTGTCAATCTTCATCGGGACTTCGAGAGTGCTATGTTAATTGAGGAGATCTCCTTCAGGACTCGGTTGTCGAGGCTGGGGCTGGCATATGGTAAAGCAGAACTATCATCTAACTATGTGAACTTCATCTATGTGTGACAGAGGGAAGATTCCAGCGTTCCCCTTAGCATGTAATGGTTAAGTTGATTTGCATTTCCTGTAAATTAAATGTAGGGTTTGCTTCTTTTGTTAGGATTTAAAATGTAAGTTTTCTAGGCAGTCTACAGACTTAATGTAATACTCCGAAAGGGGACTACGTAAAATATATGGACGCACGAGTGGGTACCCTTGTTTTTCCCTTATTCACTTTCTTTTCTGGTGACTAAGTTTTCAATTTCTAAATTACCATGTAGCATGGCTTATCCTCTGTGTCATTGGGCCTTAAGCCCTACTAGGTTTTGTCATTACCGAGCTCGATAGCTGCAGTCGCGTAAGTGCGGCCAGTATCCAGTATTTGGGAGATAGTAGGTTCGAACCCCACTGTCGGCAGCCCTGAAAATGGTTTTCTGTGGTTTTCCATTTTCACACCAGGCAAATGCTGGGGCTGTACATTAATTAAGGCCACGGCCGCTTCCTTCCCACTCCTAGCCCTTTTCTGTCCCGTTGTCGCCATAAGACCTATCTGTGTCGGTGCGACGTAAAGCAACTAGCAAAAAAAAAGTTTTGTCATTAGTCTTGTACTCGGAGTGCTTGAGTGGGTTCAGCCTCCATTTCATTTTTAATCTTGGCCTTTCCATTTAACCTTTGTTTACCATTTCTTGGCTCGTAGTGTGGGCTTTGGCTCCTGTATTTTCTGGATCTTTCGATCTGCCTTTCCGGTGTGGCTCCCCTATGAAATAAGGGTAGCAAGTGTGAAAGCTGTTTAAGCTTTTAGAGCAGAAAAGGAATTCTGCAAAATGTAACTAGAGGTGTCTTGATGTGAATTCATTAAACTAATGTGAGTTGGAGGCCCATGAAGGCATTGTAAATTGTAAACTATAACTTGTTCAGAATTCAAGACCGTTCTTAATGTAACTCCGAAGTTGAGGGTTCGAATCCCTTCGTGGTGATTTGTTCTGGAAGCTTCTGCTTCTTTTTATTATAGAAACAAGTACTATTTTGTATTCCCTTTGTTAAGGAACTTCTTGTGTAAAGGCTAGTGCCTCACCTAATTAATGCCAAAGATTTGTGAAATTATAAGACCTATTGATCTGATTTTTGACTCTAGGTCTTGTGTAAAATGGGAATCCTTACTCTCCTGTTGTGAATTTACCAAGATTTTAAGCTTGTCCATTTGTTTCCTGTTGTTAAATTTCTGTCACTTTTGTTATTTCTGAAAATATTTTCCTTCAATAAAGAAAAGAAAATTTAACTATATATTGTCAAAATTTAATCTTTGGTTCATGCTTTGTCCAGCCATTTACCCCTCACGCTTCTTTTCCTCTCTGGACCGTGGAAATTCACGAAACAATTATCATTCACTGCCTATTAGTGATGGTCTTTAAATATGTATTTTATGGTAGATACTCTATTGTATTGTTGGTTATTTAGTTCAGTTGTGTGACCAAATCAAAGCAAAATAGTTATTTTTAACATAGCTCTATACCTAATACCAAATTGAGTTATGTGAATGTGTGGGCAAATTTTGATTTCCAGTGGAGATGAAATTAAATTTTGTACTTGTACTACATGAATTTCAGGAGCAGATGGTGATCCTTAAAGAAGAGTGCAAGCCATTCAATCATGCAGGAATAAAAATAGAAGATGGAGTAGAAAATATAAAACAAGAAGAGTTGACATATGAGAAGATTTCTGTCAATCCTTCACCCTTTATTGAAACTCTACCAATAGCCAATTTACATGAGGTAAGAATAAAGGCATGTATGTTAAATTTATGCCGTTGTGAGCTTAGATATTTGTGCAATCCATACTGAATGGATTTGCAGTATTGTTGGCATTTCAGCATATCAGTTTCATTATCAAGAACTGATTTGCAGTCTTGTTATTTAGAGAGTTTGGTTTATTTATTTATTTGTGTTGGAAACTCCTACATATAAATTATATTAGGGTCGTAATATATAAAATAATTAAATTAAATGACATTTGCCCATTAATGTTATTGGCTTTACATCCTACTAACTACGTTTATGGTTTTCGGAGATGGAGAGGTGCCGGAATTTAGTCCCGCAGGAGTTCTTTAACGTGCCAGTAAATCTACCGCACAAGGCTGATGTATTTCAGCACCTTCAAATACCACTGGACTGAGCCAGGATCGAACCTGTCAAGCTGGTGTCAGAAGGCCAGCGCCTTAACAGTCTGAGCCACTCAGCCTGGCCACTTGTCTAGTAAAATACAGCATCCAATTCCTGAAATGCAGCAAAAATTATTTCCTCAGTAGAGCAGGATGAAGGACAAGGAGAAGAGTTGCACATGTGCTCAACGGTCTGTAACTCTCTGCAGTCACACAGGTGGCAGATGTAGTAGAGGAACCCCATTTCTGCAAGGTGGTCTTCGATCTTCCTCTCCGGTTCTCAGATGATAGTTACTTCCAGACTGACCACTTCTCTTCATGTGCTGGGGGTAGCTCTTCCAATGGCTCAGTCCAATTTTTTGTTGGACTATAATTGATTCCTAGTTTTCTTTGGGGGAATATCCAATATAGTAGACATTTAAACAAAACTCTTCCTCAATTTAAGCCTTTCTTTAGCAACTTGATGACTGTGGAGAGGCTGAAACTGGAGATGAGAAACCTTGTATCTCTCCACATTTGCAGCTACGTCCATTCTGATGTCATGGGGGTGATGCTTGCCAGGAGGTTGAGTTTAACAACAGATACAGGTTTTAAGCACCCTGTAATCAACTTAACATGTCTCATTAAGAGACTTGTCCACTTCTTTACATGGGCAGATATATACCAAACTGGACTAGCATACTCTGCTGCAGAAGAACACAAAGTGCAGTGGTCTTCACTGTAGGTAGGTGTGCTCTCCAGGTAGAACCTGTTGTCTTTTGAAGAATGCTGTTCCTTGCACTTACTTTAAGCTTTGGGTTCAGGCAGTGTTGCTTGTACGTGAGAGTACACTCCAGTGTGACTCCTAAATATTTGGATTTGCAGTGTTTTCTAAACATACTCCTCCTTGACTTAAGCATTTCTTCAGCCTCCTCTATCTGGACGTTATCTTTATATCTAACTAACTTTGCATACTGCTGACTGAATACTACTGCCTTCTGTAAGTCCTCACATATATACTCCCCTTGTTCATTAATGATCCCTGGAATGCCCTTCCTTGAACCTGTTTCTGCCTTAAAGTATCTATATACATCCTTCCATTGCTCCCTGAAATTCATATGGCTGCCAATCATGTTTGCCATCAAGTTATCCTTAACTGATTTTTTTTGCTAAATTCAATTTCCCAATAAACTTCTTCAATCTCTCCTTACTCCTGCAACAATTCCTATATCTATTTCTTTCTAATTTGCATCTCCTCCTTAATCCCTTTATTTTCCTGTTATCATATAATGGGTCCTTACCATTCCTTACCTCTTTTGAAGGTGCATATCTGTTTTCACACTCCTCAACAAATTGCGTTAAACCCATCCCATAGGCTGTTTACATTTTTATTTACCATTTTCCATTGATCATAATTGCTTTTTAAACATTTTCTCATGCATCTCTTATCAGCCATATGGTATTACCTATTAGTCCTAATTTTATGACATCCCTTTCCAACACAGTAATATTTAACTACAAAAACAGCTTCATGGTGACTTATACCATCTATCACTTCAGTTTGTCTATAGAGCTAACGTGGTTTTATCAGCTCCACATCTAGAATATTTTACCCTCTGGTTAATTCCATCACTTTCTGATTCAGCTGTCCTTCCCATATTAACTTGCCATTTGTTGTTCATACTTTCTGTCATTCGCGTTCCATTCTCAGTTAACATTCAGTTAGTTCAGATCACCCGCTACAGTAACATTCTGTGAATAGGATAGCTCTGTACTTAATACCAAATTGAATTGTGTGAATATGTGGGCGAATTTTGATTTCATGTGGAGATGAAATTAAATTGTATACTACATGAATTTCAGGAGCAGATGGTGATCCTTAAAGAAGAGTGCAAGTCATTGAATCATGCAGGAATGAAAGTAGAAGATGATGTAGAAAATATAAAACAAGAAGAGTTGGCGAATGAGAAGATTTCTGTCAATCCTTCACCCTTTGTTGAAACCATACAAATAGCCAATTTACATGAGGTAGGAATAAAAGCATGTATGTTAAATTTATGCTTTTGTGAGCTTCGATATTTGTGTACAGCATATTGAACAGATTTGCAGTATTGTTCATTTCGGCATACCAGTTTCATTACCAAGAATTGATTCTTAGTCTTGTTATTTAGAGAGGTTTGTTTGTTTGTTTGTTTGTTTGTTTGTTTGTTTGTTTGTTTGTTTGTTTGTTTATGTATTTATTTATTTATTTATTTATTTATTTATTTGAGAAACATCATACAGATAACAAAGTACTTTAGAGTGGTAATATATAAAATAAAATAAATTACATTTGCCCAACAACGTACAGCATCCAGTGCCTGAGGTGTAACAAAAATTATTTCTTCAGTAGAGCAGGGTGAAGGACAAGGAGAACTGTTGCACATATGCTCAACGGTCTGTAACTCTCCGCAGTCACACAGAGTGGTAGATGTAGAGAAACCCCGTTTCTGAAAGGTGGTTTTCAATCTTCCTACTCCAGTTCTCGGATTGTTGGGTGACTTCCAGATTGACCACTTTTTTCATGTCCTGGGGGTAGCTCTTCCAATGGCTCAGTTCAGTTTGGTATGTTGGACAGTAATGGAATCCTGGTTTTCTTTGGGGGAATACAGTAAAACCTTTCTAAGACGTTTCTGCAGAGGACAACAAAGTGTTTTCATAGCGCCACGCATTGATTGTGGTTCCATGCTCAAGGAGGTCAATAAGCAGAGAACCCTCTGCAGTCAAAGAAGGAGGTCATCATGACTTCACCGGAACTTGTGTGAACAGCTTTGGATTTCTTAGGCGGGGGAGAATTGAGATGTTTCCATCGTTGGCTTTGCCGTTTGCTCTCGGGCTCGAAATGGTGGCACTAAGTTTCGGCCCCTGTGATACGGGACAGAAACGCATACTCTTCCTTGTGGTACCGCTGCAGATGACTCGGAAATGACACTTTTCTGTCAGTCTTTTGTCCCTCCGTCAGTTGATGCGGAATCCACTGCGTGCAAATTTTGCAGAAGTGCAAATGATCTAAACACAAATTTCTATCTCCGTGATTCGTCAGTTTTCCCAGATAAGGCCATCAGTCTGACCTATCACATCAGGAGTAACGGCTCGATTGCCCTGTCCTGGGCATGTATCATCTTGCAGTGATGTGCGCCCTTCTCGTGCACACTCGTCATGGACATGCAGTGTTCACCATACATAGCAGACATGTGACAATGAGTTTTGCATTTTCCGGCACTCTCAGCCACCAGAAAATGAACCTCACTTCTTTGCTCTTCTTTACTTGCCTCCGTTTCTACAACTGGATGAACATATTAGAGCAGTTTGCGCACCAACAAAGACATAACCCAACAACTACATGCACCTACGAGTTGTCACTGTGCACTGGCAGTATCGATATGTAACAACGGTGACCTGTAGCGTGGAATGTGTGTTATGGCGAGTGTTCGGTTTTCATTTGAGTGCCCTATATATATTGTGCATCCCTAAGCACTTGAATAATAATTTTGCTACATTGTCCAAATATATTTGATGAATCAAAACTGGTTTTACATATGAAAAATGAATGACTCTGAAGTTTATTGTATGATTTTGTAGGTATTAAGTTGTGTAAAGTTGTTTTGCCTTTCTGCCTTACATACACTTTGTATAGGGTAGAATTGTCAATATTCTCAGAAGATACAGTATCAAAACTATGTTCAAGACTAATATTCACGATTAGTTATTGATCCATTTTGTCATAACTGTGCTCCAATATACTGTATATATATGTTTCCATGTCCCTGTATTATCTGCGCACTTTTTAGTGATAGATTTACACCCTAGTGCTGAAGTGGTCGACTTCGGTTATCTTCGAGATTCGTATTGGCAACCTTTGAAACACATCGCTTATCATCGCTGTGCGACATCTGGCGTACACTTTACGTACTCGTACTGTTGTTGTTTACACAGCAAAGCCAAACTATAGAATTCATGCTAGGAACACGTTTCGCAACGGAAAATGTTATATAGTATTATATATTGTGTGTGTGACACAGTTGTTTGCTTAAAATAATAAAGGTTTATAAAAGTCATATCGATCGATCATATTATCGATTCAATTCATATTTCATTTCCATTCAGTTGGCAGTATTAACGGAACCCTTCTTACTTCTCCAACGAGTACAAAAATCTATCACTAAAAAGTGCGCAGATAATATATGTATAAGGGCCTGTACCAAGACTCAGATAAACAGCCAGACATGTAGGCTGCAGTTTTTCAAACTATAAGTTACATATTTTCTTGCATACTACCAACGGATTTTAACTACGGTATTGTTATGCGGAAGATGTAGTAACACTTTTAGATAGTTTATTGCTTCCACCATCAAGTGCAGAAAATTTACACTAAGTATTGTCAGTATTAATAAAAATAATCTATAGACATTATCTCAGCCATAATGCCTGAGTCATTAGAAAAATTATTTTAGCTACCTATATTAGAGCAGTTTTTGAAATACCACATTCTAGATACTCTTCTACACTATAAAATGCCTTTTTCCTTAAAAATTGTGACAGTACCCTGTTAAATGCACTATTGTCTAATGTTCAAATTGATAGTGGAAACTTATTGTATATCTCAAGTTGTTGATAACAGTGGCTGTTTGTGCTTTTACTAAGCCTGGAGTGAGGAGTATCCAGATCATTCTTGTATTTTGCATGTGAACTGTAGATCTTTCTTTAAATTCAGAAAGATTGTCTTTCACATGCATAATATTTGTAAGAAAATGTAAATAGGAAACTGTCATAATTTTTAGACTCACAAAGGAAGTTTTACAGGAGTCTCTAAATTCTATTCCAGCAGTTAGACGGGTCTGCCTTTTTCTGCCAAATAAATACATTATTTGATGTAGGACAATTGCCCCACAACCTGATCCCATACAGTATATGAGGGTGGAAGAAAGCATGATAGGATACAAGTAGCATATCTCGACTGATGCAGGTTTTCAGTTTTCGCAACAGATACCACACCCTGGCTAATCTCTTACAGAGTTCTGATGTATGTATTTCCCAGGTAAGTCTTGTATCTACATGTAGGCCTAATAATTTAACACAATTACGGCAGCCATTATTTACAGTGTTATCCAAGGTAAATAGGATATTTTCTGTTTTGGCGACATTAATAGTTAATTTATTGTGATGAAACCAGTTTTCAGCAATTTTAACAGATGTGTTGACTTGGTTTTGTAGTGTTGTGATATCAACATTACTATTTAGGAAAGTTGTCTCATCAGCATATAGAACTGATGTGCAGGGAACATTACATGCTAGGTCACTGATATAGACCAAAAACAGGAAAGGTCCCGAAACAGACCCTTGCGGGACACCTGCTTTAACCTTATTGCATTGGCAATAAGTTTACTGAAAATGTAGTTAAATTTAGCATGGTGGTATGCCTGTTCCCTTGTGTTTTCCTTTGTTTAGAACTATTCCTTTTGAAATTGTATTACTAGAGTCCAATATTGGATTGTTCTTGGGCTATAATGTAGAAGTTCAGGTCAAGAAAAGAATTAGGACTGACATATACACATATGAAGAAATTTTAAAATTAATTAAACGTGTAATTAAACTCAGAAATTGTTGTAGAAAATAAAAAGACTGAAAATGTTACATGGACACAAAAGGTAAGATTCAGGTTATGTACCTTGTCAGTCTTATCACATAATTCCTACCACATGATATAATTGTGTTTTTCATCTAATACCAATTACGAGGATGTGCGTTACGGTAAAAGTAAAGATTATATTCATAATAAATGCCACCGCAGGCGGTAGAGGAAATATCATTTTATTATTATTCAATTTATTGTTGCGAATTTAATAAGTAGTTACTTTATTTTGTTTTCCAAGACAATATTAGAATAGTATTTGGCAAGCATTTATCTCACTTTAATGTAAATACTTGTTATGAAGTCAAAGAAATATAACCTTAACGTCCCATTCAACGGATGAACCGCCATGAACCACGTCATGTACCCTTACTCCATATGAACGCCGCAGAGAGGTTTGGAATAGAACCCAATCTTTTCGCACACACTCTAGTGATTAGGAAATATATACTATCACCTCTAGTACCCTGCTGACTAATATTTAGAAGGTAAAGAATATACAGTAAAACCTCGTTAATTCGAAGTCGTTGGGACTCAACAATCGGACTTCGAATTACATGATTTCGAATTAACCGCCAATTCGCAATTCAGAAGTACCAACCCTTGCCGCGTTACAAAATATTCTAAGGCCCGTTACTGCATGCAGTTGACCTTGATTCACAGTTTATACCGTTCAAAATGCCATTAAAAAAAGAACTATTTCCAAAATGTATCCAAGAAGGTGCATTTACAGTATTCAAATAATGCACTTGGATATCTCACTGGCAAACATAACCTCACCCAATGAAAGAAAGAAAAGAAGGAAAAAAAAAAGCACGATTCTAAGACAAAGAGAAATCTGCTGGCTCCCATATGCAAGTGCTTTATTCATTGGATTACTGTACTGTATGCATTTTAGATGCCTTGTATTTACACAGAAAGTACCCGATGCCTTTAAAATCGAACTTTGCTATGACTATCCTTGTACGATTTTCCGCCGTGTCACTTCTCTCGTACTTCAGAAATGTAAACACTTGCCGCGTCACAAAGTATTCCAAGACCCATTAATACATGCAATCACCTCGATTCACAGTTTAAACCTTTCAAATGCCATGGAAAAAACTATTTCCGAAATGTATCCAACAAGGTGCATTTACAATGTTCAAATAATGCACTTGGATAAATCACTGACAAACATAACCTCACGCAACGAAAAAAACTCACACAATTCGAAGACGAGGATATATTACACTGGTTCCCCTGTGCAAATACATTTTAAAAAAATTTTTTTTTTGATTTCTGTACTGTTTGCATTTTTAGATGCTTTGTACTGGCATGGAAAGTGTCCGACGCCCTTAAAACATTGTGGCTTACCGAATTTTCCTATGACGAGGGGATAAAGTTTCTCGCTTCCATGTGCATTGCAACGCACTACAATGACCCCCATTCCCCACCCTTGTACGATTCTCCGGCTGTCACTTTCTCCTTTAAAACCATAAGACTGTTTGGGCTCGCATTAAAATAAGCAATGCAGTTTCATCGGCAATGACAATATTGTTCGGTGCCTACGAATTTATTATATAAGCCAAGTTTTTCGTCAACTGTCGGCATCGCCATTGTTCGCAGATTGTGTTTTTCCGCATTCTGCCTGTTGCGTGATATTATGGCGTTCCTTAAAAGGTTGAATACGAAAGAATTCTGATTTAATTCAACTTAGCTATCATGAAGCGCACTGTAGACCTACCGAAGTGAGTGTAAGTGCAGAAAGCTACCCCTCCACGTTCTGGAACACGCGGTCTATTATGACGCGGATAAATTTAGAGTTGAAATTACTCTGTAACACACTATTGTTTTAAAATGTAAAGGCAGTTTCAAATTAAAAGTTTGAATTTCAGTAATGGGGCCGACATTGTACTTCGTATTACGAATTATCCGTATTTCAAATTAAACAATTTAAATAACATGCAAAACTGTATCTCATGTTTCTGGGACTGCAAGCTTCTTCGAATTAGGTGGGATTTTGAATTAACCTATTTCGAATTATCGAGGTTGTACTGTACTCCACTAACTGGACTCGAACCGATCAAGCAATGACACCATAATGACTATGGCTGCCTAAGAAGCTTGTTGTTGTAGTGCTTGTGTGTAACTCATATAGTCAGTGGCAACAACTTGCTAGCTTGGGAAGTCTTTAAAAATTCTGCTCCGAGCTCGGTAGCTGCAATCGCTTACGTGCGGTTAGTATCCAGTATTCGGGAGATAGTGGGTTCGAACCTCACTGTCGGCAGCCCTGAAGATGGTTTTCCGTGGTTTCCCATTTTCACACCAGGCAAATGCTGGGGCCGTACCTTAATTAAGGCCATGGCCGCTTCCTTCCTACTCCTGGCCCTTTCCTGTCTCATTGTCGCCATAAGATCCATCTAAAAATTCTCCGATAGCTAGCCTGGAAGTATGATATATGTGTTATATATACAGATTACATTCTTCTTAATCGGTTTACCCTCCAGGGGTCAGATTTTCCCTCGGACTCTGCAAGGGATCCCACCTATACCGCCTCAATGCAGTGTCCTGGAGTGCGAGACATTGGGTCGGGGGATATAACTTGGAGGAGGACCAGTACGTTGCCCAGGTGGCCTCACCTGCTATGCTGAACAGGGGCCTTGTGGAGGGATGGGAAGATTGGAAGGGACAGGCAAGGAAGAGGGAAGGAGGCGGCCGTAGCCTTAAGTTAGGTACCATCCCGGCATTTGCCTGGAGGAGATGTGGGAAACCACGGAAAACCACTTTGAGGATGGCTGAGGTGGGAATTGAACCCAGCTCTATTCGTTTGACTTCCCGAGGCTGAGTGGACCCCATTCCAGCACTCATACCACTTTTTCAAATTTCGTGGCAGAGCCGGGAATCGAAACCGGGCCTCCGGGGGTGGCAGCTAATCACGATAACCACTACACCACAGAGGCAAATACACAGATTACATTATAATAGCTTACTTTTCGTTTAGAATAATGCAGATGCAGATTCATCACGATGCGTAGTCATCTTGATTCTTTCAGCAGAGTCCCAGATGGGAGCAAAGTTCCAGTTAAGAGCGTTAACTGTCCTTGCAACTTCGGCATATCTAAAATAGAGAATATTCTCCCAGATTTCACATAAACAAAAGTCACAGTATGCGTATTCAACCGAACTTCCAAATAAATGTGCAAACTACTGCATAAATTTGAACCATGCTTTTATCTGGCTGTAGTGGTACAGGCCCTAAATACAATGAGAAGTAAACATATAATCATTATTTTCCGCTGTCTGACTCTATGGCTAAATGGTTAGCATGCTGGCCTTTGGTTGCAGGGGTCCCGGGTTCGATTCCTGGCCAAGTTGGGGATTTTAACTTTTATTAGTTAATTCCTATGGCTTGAGGGCTGGGTGTTTGTACCATCTTCAGCATTAGAAATCATTTTAGTTGGGACCCCATCCTCACAGACGCGCAGGTCACCTATATGGCGTCAACTCGAAGGAGCTGCATCGGGTCTCTCCGTTGGCCAAATGACATTATTATTATTATTATTATTATTATTATTATTATTATTATTATTATTATTATTATTATTATTATTATTATTTGTCCAACCCTTGTCCCATTTTGCTACGGGGTCGGGTATGAGGCGAGATGAGATGAATCTGACCGGATGCCCTTCCTGACGTGAACCTCATCAGAGGAGTTAATGAGATGAAATAATTGACGTGATATATGATAGTAGGGAGAGGGTGAAACATGGTGCCGGCACATAGCCTACTCCTGTCGAATAGCACCAAGGGGTCTGCTCAAGGCTTAACATCCCCATCCGACGGACGAATCACCATCAACAGCGTCATATGCCCTCACTCCATATGAGCACTGCGGAGAGGTTTGAAACTTAATCCAGGCTTTTGGCAGCAATCTAGTGATTAGAAATTATATACCACCACCTCCCCTACCCTGCCGACCAACATTCTGATGGTGAAATCTTTTTCGACCAATGGGACTCGAACCGGCTAACCTCGGTGTCAGATCGTTTAGACTTCAGCACCTTAACGATCATGGCCACCAGGCAGGCTGCTATTATTATTATTATTATTATTATTATTATTATTATTATTATTATTATCATCCACCAAGGAACTCCCAATGTTGCATCAGTACAACATTATAAATAATGTTTTGTTGAATTTTAATGGAAACTCAAAGAAAGAAGTATTTTTATGCTTGAGAAGAGATGAGTTATAATGATGATGATAAAAAATAATAAGGGTGTATGGTCTCTAGGAGAGGCCTGGTGCCGGTCTTTCAAGTTGATGCCCTGTACCATAGGTAACCTTTGCATCTGTGAGAATGGGGCCCAACCTAAACTGAATTCTAATGATGAAGGCGTCACAAACAACCAGCCCCAAATGCAGAGTAATTAGCCGATGAAAGTTACGATCCCCAGCTCAGGACATCTCGGGCCAAAGTGTAACCACTTAGCCGTGAAGCCAGACAAGTGATGAGTTAATAAACATATATGAGAATGCACACTTCAAGACAGGGAATATCACGAGAGAAGTACAGTCGAACCTCGATACCTCGAACCTGCATTACTCAAATTTTCAGTATCTCAAAGTAACTTAAATATCCCGGCCGTTTGTCCTATTCTTCACATGTATTTATTTCTCTATTATTCGAAATTTGGTTACACAAATTTCTCGATTTCTCGAAGCAAACATTTCCTCCCTTGGAGCAATAAATACTCTGTAACTCGAATTTTGTGCAGCATTGTCTGTGCAATATGGCGTTTCTGGTTTGTTAGGAATAGTTAACGAATAAAGAAAGGTTTACAGTGATGGTGGGAGGTAATATGACAGGAACCGAAAAACTAAAACTTCTTATGACCGAAAAATCGGCGAAGCCTCGCTGTTTCTCGGGCGTGAATTAATTATTGGTCGTGTACGAAAGCAAACCCCGAAGTCGCGGTTGACAAGCTTCATTTACGAATCTTGGCTGCGTGGCATTCACGAGAAGTTTCATTGTGAAGGGAGGAGAGATTAACAGTAACAAACAGAAGAGACTAACGGATTTTTTTCCAAAGGTGTTAACCAAGGTATGTTTCTTGTTTCACTACTCTATCTACTGTATCCTGTCTTCTAAAAAGTTACTGTAATAAGGGTTATAATTAAAGAGTGCCATAAAATAGACTTCGTTTGTGTATTTTTAAATACTCTTAAAAATAATATATTCAGTATAAGCCCGTAGATACATACGATTCAATTATGTGCTATATATGCTCAAAACGGCATTCTCTTGATCATGAAATTTCGATAACTCTAAATAAAATTTAGCTCCCGAGGTGATTCCAGATATCGAGGTTCCACTGTATTACCTTCAAGTTCCCAGTGCTGTATTTGTCCTTCCACATTTTATTCGCTGTTTATGCACCATACTATTTTGGTAGTAGAAAAGGTTCACTCAAAATCTCAGACTTTTGAGTGAATGACACCATAGTTTTTTATTATGTTTGCTAAACATCTGAGGAAATAAGTTTGCAAGTTTGGTCTGTATGACTCATCATCATGTGCTTAAGTGTATTTAGAGGTTCATAAAACAAATTGTTGTTGCAGGACATCAAGCATGAAGTTACTGTAGAAGATGATAGCCATGCAAAACAAAATGCTCCTCAAACAGATATCAGGTGAAGACTCTTACTTGGCCTAGACTTTTCTTTTTGGAAATTCCTTAATTAGTATGTTCTGGAGGTTTAGTTGCTTGAAGTAAGGGTGAGGGACTTCTTCTTCAGTAGTGTCATGACTTTATATAAAATAGAAAGAGTAGACAAGTATCTGAATATACACCAAACGTAGAAAGCGAACAGTGGGAGATGAACACATACAAACAATAAACAAAACAAAAAAAGAACTAAGACAACAGTTATGATTTCACACAGTCATCTTCACAGACTGGCTCTCTCCTAATCAAAACCAGGTTTCTGAAATGCATTTTTCCCAGTCTCTGATAAGCTTGTTTCTTCATCCCAGGTCCTTTAGCGAGTTGGGTTTTTCTCTCCTATATTTCATGCTTTCTGTCTCCTTATCCTATTCCTGTCCTAGTATTTGTCCATCTTTTTCCTTATTCTACACCTCTGAAGAGCAAGAATCTCTCAAGAGTAACTCCTTCAGTTAGTCTTTACGCTTTATCAGTCCCTCCAACCCCAATTCCACTCTACTGAAGATGGGAAGCGGAAACAAGTTCTTTCATGTTTGAGGAGAAATAGGGTCAATAAGGACTGGAAGTGACAAGGAAAGAGCTGTTTGAAAATGTCAGTGTGTAAAATTTTTAGATTTTGTATCCATTTTCCTTCTCACTTTCTTTGTATTTGTTTGTACAGTAAAACCTCGTTAAGACGTTTCTGCAGGGGACAACAAAAACGAACGTGTTAAGTGAGAAATGGTACTACTGAATATATGAATAAAAACTGACAGGGATATGGAAACCACTGGATACGATTATTTCCGACATGAAGGCATTTTACGTTGTGTATTCACGGGTACAGTGAAAACTATATCTACCATTTCTCAAGATGAGTGGAAAGTATTAAAAGGTGTGAAAAACACGAGAGAACAAATATGAAAACCTTTTCTGCTGGGGCTTATAAAATAACAAGTGCACTGAACTGTGTGAAGTACAACAATAATATGAAAACATATGCACGGGGGCCAATAAAAATATCTAAGTATTATTGGAAATCACACTCTTTCTAAAACAAATGTTAGTAGAAACCTTTTATTTCAGAGCATTAAGTTATAAAACATTAGAGCCTCCGTAGCTCAGACGGCAGTGCGTCAGCCTCTCACCGCTGGATACCGTGGTTCAAATCCCGGTGACACCATGTGAGATTTGTGCTGGACAAAGCGGAGGTGGGACAGGTTTTTCTCCAGGTACTCCGGTTTTCCCTGTCATATTTCATTCCAGCAACACTCTCCATTATCATTTCATCGCATTTATCACTCATTAATAAAAATCACCTTGGGAGTGGCGACCCCATTGTAATAACAGCCTATATATGTTTCATTCATTACATCCCTGACCCGGTCAATGACTGGAAAACAGGTTGTAGGTTTTCATTTTCAAGTTATAAAACATTATTTTCTGGTCACACTCTTAGACAATGATTAGGAGGTTATACTCGGCCATGTCCAACTGTGACAGAATGACTTTGGCCACCATTTTGAAAATTTCAACCAAGTCAAATCGATTGAGTCGAAACTCGAAGATGCGAGTTCAAAATTCACAACTTTTGCACACTTAAAGATGCGTATGCCAGTCCACTTTCTGAAAGATTTTAATTTTGTCTTCATTAGAAAGGAATTTCACTTTTTCTACACGTTAACCATATCTAGGCTATCACTAGACAAAATAATATGCTCTACGCTAGTTAGTTTCACACGATTATGTTCCTAATCTAGATATAAGCTACTGTATCATGCGAAAGAACTTCACTGTACCACTCAACACAAAATTAATTTCTAACTTCTGAATGGAATACAAGACAAATTAGGTTCACTTTTTCTGTAATCACGCAACTGTGACAACGGATTTTACCCGAGTTGGAAATCACATTTGTTTCACAAGGGATGACAAATAACATTTTGAGGGCTAGGAAAAATATGATCGTACTAAGTGGTAATAGCGAAAATTTGTGATGCCATAAGTGAGGTATGTTTAATATAAATTTAATACGATGAGAATTGGGACTTCGAATTTATCACGTGCTAAGCGGGAAAACATGTTTATGAGGAACGCACTAATGAGGTTTCACTGTATATGTGTTCCTTTCTTTTTAATGTCCTATCTTCGGAGTAGATCTTAAGTTTGTGTACAAAACATATTCAGTAAATTTTGTTATAGTAGTGGGTAGCATTTGGAACTGTAATTGTTTGGTTTTAGAATTGACTGGTGGTGAGGAAGATAAAATATTATTCATATCATAGGACTGCTGCCAAAAGTCTTTGTTTTGCTGGAATCCTGTCAGTAAGAGAAAATGCTGTGGGTCTCATAATTTGGACAGAGCTTGAAGGTTAGTATTTTAAGCTGTCTAT
This sequence comes from Anabrus simplex, assembly GCF_040414725.1. Taxonomy (NCBI): domain Eukaryota; kingdom Metazoa; phylum Arthropoda; class Insecta; order Orthoptera; family Tettigoniidae; genus Anabrus; species Anabrus simplex. The sequence continues at coordinate 298,202,388 of NC_090270.1, forward strand.
ACACATTATTTGATAAGCACTTTCCTGGTAATTGAAATAGTGAGATGGCGGGCGGGTGTGATAGCTGAGTGGCATAGTGTCGTGGTGCCTGTTTGATTGCCGTATGGATTCCTTCCAGAACACATCAGCCTGATCCAGCCGATGATAGTTCAGTTTGTGAGTCATCGGCTGTGTCACCGCTGCAGCTTCAAAGCTCTACTGACCGGAACTGATGATTCACGTCTCGACAAACACTCCAGAAGATGCGCGTAGAGATGCGCTTGCCCTGTTTAACCTTGGCGTGTACGTTACAGAGTTCGGCGCATATGTCTGTACCCACCTTAAGGCATTACAGGTTCCACGTACTATTAACAGATGGCAGCACTAGACTTAAAACCAAAATCCTGTATATGTGAAATCGCAGATAACAAATCCATGTATAACGGGGCTTACCTGTATGTGAAAATTCATTGTTTGATCATTTTTATAATTAATTTTGTGTCCCATATTTGGAATGAACTCGCTGAGTTTGAATTTAAAACTTTATTAGCAGAAAGATAGGTGTGTTTACTTTGGTATTGTCAGTGGAGTGAAACCCAAAACAAGTTTTTTCAACTAGAACTATAGTAAACTACAGGGTTTTTCATTCAGAGTGGGGCCGGCCGGGTGGAAGGGCGAGCTGGTCAGACATGCACATGGCAACTCACTAAGCTTCGGACCGAGAGAGCACCCGAACGAATCACATTTAAATAACAAGCACACACAATAACACATAATCAAAGTAAAATAATCACTCACCTTGTCACAGAAGATGTTGAAAATGTCCTCCACCTGCATTACACATTTCTGGCATCGTCTAAGGAAATTTTCATTCACACGCATTAGTTCATCTAGCGAGATAGCCTCAGTTTCTCTCGTGATATTTTGAGGTCATCTAGAGTGAGAGGATTTGTTGCATAAACCTTATTTTTCTATTTTCCCCATAAATAAAAATTGCAAGCCATAAGATTTGGGGATCTTGGAGGCCACAGTGGTTGCTAATCACCCTGTTGTCGAAAATTTCCTCAAGTAATAAACTTCATTCTGGTTCCGTATTGACTTTGAATATCTAAGACGAAATTCTAAAAGTATTTGATTATATTAGGTCCACCTATTCAATACATTTCTGCTGCCATTTATTAAATGCTCAGTTTACCATTACCAATGCTCAACTTTCCTCAAGTTTTTAACAACACGCCATTTGACAATTAAATGGAATGTGCTTTCTGATTTTTATCTTTATTGTAATATCTTTTAATATCAAGAACCAATCTCCTATGTCATAATCCTCAAATAATTGTCATGTTTTTAGACTTAAATATTAACACAAATATTGTTTAGTAATAGTATACTACATTTTATATTGTAATAGTTGTTTAACGATCTCTAAATCCATTTTACAAGACATAGTTTTTAACAGTATTCATAAGTCATTTCCAATCAGGTACCTGATCTATTCCTAAGGTAAAAAATATGGCTGATGATGCCTACTATTGATAGGCAAAACATGTACCATCCAATGTATTAATTTTATGTTAACAATTTTGATAAGGACAAGGTCCTAAGTTTTAAGATTGTATTGTATTGAATAGATGGGTGAACAATAAAAACATACTAGTGTTATTAGATTTTTAGAAGAGTTTGGCTAATCAAAGTTGCTGAACTGAAAGAAGTTTTCACAGGAAACTGACGAAGTTTCACAAACTGAATATGAAGTATCGAGATTTTCAACGTGCATACCGGTAATTAATGTTTGATACCGGTTTCACAGTCTAACTTGCCTGCCTCTCATCCGGAGGGCTCGGGTTCGATTCTTGGCCAAGTCAGGCATTTTTGCCTGGGTATAAGGGCTGGTTCCAGGTCCACTCAGCCTGCGTGATTACCTTTAATTGAGGAGCTATCTAATGGTGAGATGGTGACTCCGGTCTAGGGAGCCACCAGGAATAACGGTCGACAGGGTTCGTCACACTGACTATGCGTCCCCTCGTAATCTGCAGGCCTTTGAGCTGAGCAGCAGTCACTTGGCAGGCAAAGGCCCATTGGGGCTGTAGTTTGGTTTGGTTTGGTTTAGGAGTGTTGTAAGATTATAATTATACATATTTCATTTTTGTGATGTTTTGCCAAATTGCTGATGGCTTTAATTCATTCCCGGATTTTCCCTTTTCCCGTATTGTACGTTTTATTTGAATGGTCCCTCCAAACATGGAGAATCAAGGTTCCACTGTAGATGAAAAGCTTGAAGCCTTTCATGGAAGATGCCGGTTTAAGCAGTATATCGCATCAAAACCAGCCAAATACAGGATAAAAATATATGCTCTAGTGGATGCAAAAACTTTCTATTGTCATAATTTGGAAATTTCCCGAGGGAAACAGCCAGAGGGGCCGTTTCATATCAGTAATAAACCATCAGATGTTGTTAAGCGGTTCGCACAGCCTATCTATAACACAGGTCGTAATATTACGGCGGATAATTGGTTCACAGACTTTGACTTGATAGTTGACTTGAAGAAGATGGAGAAGAAGAAGAAGAGAACCAGCAAGATTTTTGCGGCAAAGCATCTGATATGTGATTTTAACTAAATAAGGTCTCCTGATTTCAGAAATGTCATTGGTTCTATTGTATCACATCTAGTTTTCGTGTTATTTGCCATTTACTGTCTGAAAATGTGTCATTGTGGCACAGTGCTGCTTTGTGATAACAGCGAATCGGCTGTTGTTAGAGTGGTCATGGTTTGCTTTGTTAATGTTGCATACGTTTGCCAATCCAAACCTCCTCCACCGACTATGTCCCCTCCATTGAATTAGTCAGATAACAGTCTATTTTTAGCTCGTGATAGCGGCAATGCGGTGAAGCCAGTCAGTTGTGTCATGAGTGTGGCAGAAGTCTGACCTTTTTATACTGTGTTGTGAAAATGGCAAGTGTGTCATGAATTAGAAGATGTGTGAATAAGCCAGACTCATTCTGTTACATGTGTGGGTGTTATATTATAAAGGAACAGAGTAGGCCAATATCTGCATCAGTGAAACATTTATATTATGCATATTTTAAGGTAAAATTAGAAGACTTGGACAAGTCGTGGGCTCCCCACGTAATTTGTAAAATGTGCCTTGAAAGCCTACGACAGTGGAGCATTGGAAAAAGTAAGGCCCTTCCATTTGGGATAGGAATGGTTTGGCGCGAGCCCCAGGACCATACCACGGACTGTTACTTTTGCCTGTGTAAAGTAGCGGGATTCAGTAAGAGAAACAAGGGTATTGTGTACCCGAATTTAAAGTCGGTGATGAGACTTGTTCCTCATGGACCGGAAATTCCAATACCTACTCCTCCTACCAGTTTACCTGATTGACGGTTCTTCAAATTCTGATAACGAGCAAGTTGATTTGGATTTTTCACCTGCCGCAGATGCAGTAGGTCCACAACTATTTTCAACAGTCAGAGTTGAGTGATCTGATACGGGACCTTGGTCTCACAAAGGAAAAAATTGAACTGCTAGGGTCACGATTGAAAGAAAAACACCTTCTTGTGCCTAGAACTACCTTTTCTTGGTATAGACATAGAGGTAAGGAGTTCAGGAAGTATTTCAAGAAGGGAGATGATCTGACCTACTGCTGTGACATTCCAGGATTGATAGAACAGCTAGGGAGGGATTACAATCCTGAAGAATGGAGATCGTTTGTGGATTTCTCTAAGAGGAGCTTAAAGGCTGTACTACTTCATAACGGAAACATTCTAGGTGTGTGGTATTCTATTAGGACAACAAGCAGGCTACACTAAATTCCCTTGTTATTTATGTGAATGGGACAGCAGAGCTAGGGACAAACACTGGTCTATACCTTCCTGGCTCAAGAGAAAAGTTTTGACACCTGGTGTGAGAAATGTTACAAATGCTGCCTTAGTTGACCCACAAAAAATTATTTTGCCACCGGTACACATCAAACTGGGAATCATGAAGCAGTTCGTTAAGGCTTTGGACAAAAATAGCCCCTGTTTCAAGTGCATTGCAAGCAAATTTCTACATTTATCTGATGCAAAAGTCATGGAATGCATTTTTAATGGACCACAAATTAGAAAGCTTCTGAAAGACAAACTTTGAACAGACGATGAATACCGTGGAACTTCCTGCATGGAATTCAGTAAGAGACATCATAACGAAGTACCTAGGAAATCTAAAGGATGAACAATAGTGAAAACGATGTTGGATGATATGTAAGAGTTGGGGTGTAGAATGAGTCTGAAACTGCACTTCCTTCATTCTCATCTTGATCACTTTCCAGAAAATTTTGGAGCTGTTAGTGAAGAGATGGGAGAGAGGTTCCACCAGGACATCAAGGAGGCAGAAAGAAGATACCAGGGGAGGTGGGATGAACCAATGATGGCCGACTACTGGTGATGTTTGAAACGAGAAGACAAACTTCATGCAGTCAGATGCTGGGCAGCCAAGCGTTCATTCCAAGGGGACATCTAGGACTGTTAAAATTTACTTAGTTCACATTTATGAATTCATAAAGATACTGAATAAAAGTTACATTGTTAGCTTGTAAATCATGTTTAATTTTCAACATAAATTGCTTTCATTGCCTCAGAGTTGTTTGTTTATATGTTTTTGTGTAAATCAGTATTATATTACAATAAATGCTAAATATTTCATTGTAATTTTATACTCAGTAATTATTCATTGTATATAATAATTCAAGACAACATGCAACTATTTCAAAATATATATAATAATACAAGAAATTATAAATATTTCCAACATTATCAACATTTTTCAGTACTTTTATATTCAATATTCTGGTCTGTCTCTTATTTTGACATACCTATTGTGAGAAAACATGACGTGATATGTAGAAACGAACAACGGATCGTGTTCAGCGACCCAAAATTAGTTAAGATCACCTATCACACCTGCCGCAAAAAAAAAAGTTTGAAAATGCTGCGTTGTGTTATGTCGGCACAATTAGAAAGAATAAAAGATGTCTGCCAGCTGAACTTACGAATGTGAAACGAAGGACAGTAAAGTTATTAATGTTTGGTTTCAATGAACATGCCACTGTAGTCTCCTATGTTCCTAAGAAAAACAGAATTGTCCTGCTTGTTTCCAGTCATCCTTTAGATGGCGACTCGATTGATGATGAAACTGGAGAAAATGCCAAACCTATAATTATGACATGCTATAACGGGACAAAGGGTGGAGTAGATGTTGTGGATAAAATGTGTGATAGTTGCAATGTAGCCCGAAATACCACAGGTTGGCCACTAGTTATTTTCTTTGCTATGTTGAATGTAGCTGGCATAAATGCTCAAGTAGTGGCTATTGGGAACGGAATGAATGTTGGTAGAATGAGACTGTTTCTGAGAACACTACCTGAGCAGTTAGTGTCAGAAGAGATTAGGCTAAGGAGCATGAATCCAACAGGTCTCCATTCGACACTGCGTTTTCAACTTGGAAAGTACCGACCTACAGAGCAAGACAAAGAAGCAATAGCCACTGGAACTACCCTTCCTCCACTTGCTGAAAAGAAACGATGTGACACTTGCAAGCTCACTAAACCGAAGAGGATCACTAGAATGACAAGGCACAGCTGCAGGAAGTGCAAGAAACATTTCTGCCTGGAACACACAAGAATGATTTGTCATGAATGCTTCAAAAATCTGGACTTGGGAAAATAAAAGGAAAAATGAACAGTTTATTCTGTATTTTTTCTTTAGTTCTGTACTACATTGCATACTTTTCTGTTTTTACATTATTATTACTTCAAATTCTTTGAACAAGGTTATGGTCTATCATGCTATAGTTCTTATTGTTGAGTATATTATTGTGTGTGAAATAAATACTACCTAAGTGATATGACACTGAGCATTCTTGTAATATCTGAAACGAGATAAAACAACGTACAGGACTTCATTGTTGCTGTTAACAATGGAAATAAGAGTAAAAGGAATGTCAACATTATTTAACTCAATTATATCCAAATTTGTCTACAGGAAATGTATTTTTAAAACTAATAACACAATGGCGCCTCCTAGATTTCGTGCGACTTATGTCGAAAACAGAGCGCGACCTACGGAGGGTTAATAGATATACAGGGTGAAGAGTAATTCGCGCACTCGGGCGCTGCAGCGCGACTCCTCACATGTCAGCAATTATTAAATTTCTCTCACAAAATTTCGTCCTGCGAGTATATCCGGCAGAAAAAGGACGTTGAAGAGTGGCAGTCTGACAACACTGTAACCACATGTATGGTAACTACCTCTTTCATTACATCTTAGTCGTGCTGTACAGTTGGTGCAGTGGATAGAGTTTTGGGTTAGCATGCAGGAGGTCGAGGGTTCGATCCTGGGTTGAGGAGCATTTTTTTATTTGCTAATTTCCATCGGACATTTCATACTGTAATACAGTAAGACACCGTTTCTTAGGTCACATGTATCCCACATTTACAATATTTTGTAATGCTGAACACAACAAATACGTGGTTAGACAAATAAGAAATTAGACAGTTGAAACAAATGACCTGTCATAGGACAGAATAACTACACAAACAATATCACTTTCGAGATGCTAAAGATGATAGCACAGTAGAATAACAACATTTCCTTGTCTTTTACATACAACATGGAATATGAGCGCTCAGATGTAGCACATTAGCAATAATAATGTCCATATCAATGACCTTCACAACAGAATACGTTGTCCTCAGAACAACAGATGCACAAATCAACCTCCCTGCACGTCCAAGCATTGCGTAACCCGCCAGATCATACAGCTCTGGACCCTTCGAAGCATAGCTGCGTCCACAGTAACAAGAGTAGCATGAACACTCGCTAACAATTCTTCCACATTTGTTGGCGGAGTAGATTACATGTGCTCCTTCAGTTGTCCCCAGAGGAAGTAATCCAGGGGATTTAGGTCAGGTGAACGCGGTGGCCATACAACTAGACCTCCGAGTCCGAGCCATTTCCCTGGAAATATTCTGTCCAAATACTTTCGCACATTAATTCCTGAGTGTGGAGGTTCACCATCATGTTGGAACCACGTCCTCTGCCGAACATGTAGTGGAACATCTTCTAGCGGATCAGACAGATAGTTTAAAAGAAATGCATGATACCTTCGTGCTGTCAACCAGTGAGGTAAGATGTAGGGGCGTAAACACCTGTCGCCCAATATTCCGGCCCAGATGTTGATACCAAAGTGAACTTGATATCCACAGTCGTAGGCGACGTGCAGGTTAAACTCACACCAATGGTGGGCATTGTGCGTATTGAAGACACCCTCACAAGTGAATACTACTTCATCCGACCATAGTACGGTGTTCACGAAGTCATCGTTTGCTTCCTGTTGTTGTTGGAACCATACACAGAATTGCATCCGCTGTAAGCAAGCTGCAGGATGTAGGTGTTGGGTGAAAGAATAATGATAGGGGTGCAGCACGTTAACGACCGTGCGTTGCGAGACACACAGCTGCCTTACTGCGCTACCTGTACTTCGCTGAGGTTCTTGGTGTACGACGTCCAGAATAGTTTCCTCAGTAGGTGGAGTACGGCGAGTCCGTAGACGACCTTTGTCATGCAGTGGTGGAAGGACAGAACCTGACTCCCGAAGGCGCAGCTCCAGACGACGAAACGCATTTTTATTTGGATGGCGTCGACGAGGATATCTCGCAACATATTCATGAGCGGGAACACCAGCCCGGTTATCAGATGCACCAAGGACCAGAAGCATATCTACACAGTCATCGTTTGTGTATGCCATACGTCTGCCGCACTGTTTAGAAGTTCACAAGAAGGACATTCGATACATGTACGCATCCACATTGGAGGCTGTTACGGGCGTGTTACTCCGCTCGCCACTAGTCCTTGTCTGGTGGACAGCGCATACACTTCGTAATAAACACGCCGTCAGTCCTGCGCGCTGTTCCACCTGATGCGCATTACCCCTCTGACAGATATTGCTCTGCATGTTTCATCCCGACACCGCTACTTGTGAAATGATCGGTTTCGAATCACACTGTTTCCCTAACAGTAACAGACGTGATGTTTCCACAATCCCATCGATAGAATAATAATGATAAAATATAATGAAATGAAAATCCACAGCCGGTTTCCAGACATTTGACTGGGTCAGGTATGGAATTAATGAAGCCCCATCCATCGGCGAGGATGGGAATTGTGCCGGCTGACGAAGCCTGTCGCACTCCTCTGCGGCAGTGATTAATGAATGAAAGATGAAATGAAATGCTATAGGAGAGTGTTGCTGGAATGAAATATGACAGAAAACCGGAGTCCCCGGAGAAAAACCTGTCCCCCTCCGCTTTGTCCAGCACAAATCTCACATGGAGTGAACGGGATTTGAACCACGGAACCCAGCGGTGAGAGGCCGGCACACTGCCGCCTGAGCCACGGAGGCTCTTCGATGATGATGATGATAATAATAATAATAATGCATTGAGATAAGTACTAAACAGCATGTGGTTACCAGACGCAATGTTGAAAGGCATAATTAGTGGGCCCATGGTGATAACACATACAAATTGTAACCGTTGTTGACGATTGCAGCCAAACCAGATACCATACCACCTGGACTACCTTTACGAAAGAAAAACATACGCCTCAACCAAGGATCGACCCCTCGACCTCCTGCATGCCAACCCAAAACGCTATCCACTGCACCAACTGTATAGGACGATTAATGTGTGCTGACAGAGGTAGTTACCATACATGTGGTTACAGTGTTGCCAGATTGCCACTCTTCAACGCCCTTTTTCTGCCGGATATACTCGCAGGTCGAACTTTTGTGAGAGACATTTTTTTATTGGTGGCATGTGAGGAGTCGCGCTGCGACGCCCGAGTGTGCGAATTTCGCTTCACCCTGTATATTAACCAGATATGTTGTAATAAGAATTGGCCGAGAAGTGTTATTATGGATGTAGAAATTTTCTCAGCGAATTGGAGTGGTTATCACAGAGACAGGATAGGAACTGTAGGAGGGCGGGGTTATTCATTCTGGTGAAAAATGGATTTGTAGGCTACGAAAAAGTTAAGAATGAGAATTTTGAAATTCTAGATGTAAGGCTCATCTCTGAAGATGCTAGACAACTTGATGTTTATTTTTCAGGTGTACAGACCTGGAAGGCATGACCCTGGCACTGTTGTGGAATTATTTGATAAGCAAAATCACTTATGTGACGAAAGACACAGAAAGGAATCTTTTTGCGGTTGATATAAATTTATTCAGTGTTAATTTGGAAGGTAAATGTTAAGCAAGTAATCTGGGAAGGGCAGCTGAATCAGAAAGTGATGGGAGGGAAGAATATTCTTAACATGGTGCTGACAAAACCAGATGAGCTTTCTAGAGAAACAGAAGTGATAGATGGTACAAGTAATCCCAAAGCTGTTATTGTCATAAAAATAAATGACTTGAAAGGAAGGTTGTAAAAGTAGGACTATTAGGCAATACCATATGGTTGATAAGAGAGGCGTGGGTGAGTTTAAAAGAAAGTATTAACAATCTATGGAAAATAAAAATGTGAACAGCCGATGGGAAGGATTTAAAGCTATTTTTGAGGAGTATGAAAACCATTCCTTTAAAGGTGTTAAGGAATGGTAAAGACCTACTATAACAGCAATACAAAAGCGTAAGGAAGAGGTGCAGACTAGAAAGAAATAGAGTTGTTGCGGTAGTAAGGAGAGATTGAAGGACTTACTAGAAAACTGAATGTAGCAAAAAAGTCACCTAAGGATAACATGATGGCAAGCATAAGGCCGGCCGCAAAATGAGACGCAGGGTGACTCACGGTGTGTTTCTGCGAACCACAGAACTGACTGGACCCGCGCATGTTACGGCGCAGGGTGACGTGACGCAGTTCCTGCCCGTGGTGACCCTGCGGACCGCAGTCTCTCTTCCGCAGTTTACTGCAAGACTCACGGTGATTTTGGTTGTTCATGTTGTGTTTTGTAGTTCGAAATGGAATAAAAACTCATTGAAGCCGTGCATGTTCGCGAAGTTCTGTATGACACAAGCCACGAAGATTACTTGAAAACGAAGCTGAAGGCAGGCAGCCATCCTCTATATAACACTAATCAGAAAAAATGGAAGGGATCCAACATTTCGAAGAATAAAGGTATAGGCCAAAGGAGGACAAGGGCCACGAAGGGTGTGAAAATGAAAGACTCCCTAGGCCTCGAGTGCTATAATACCGTCGGGGTCGGTAAAAAACAAGAGTTGACCAAGGGTGGTCAGATAGAATAGGTAAAAGTGAGGAGCCTGACACAAGAAAGTGGAAGCAATGCCAGGACTCAGCTAAGGGCCCCATGGTCGCCAACCCACGCTCCCAAGTTCAGAGACCCTGGGGCCCTCTTTAGTCGCCTCTAACGACAGAAGATACCGTGGGTGTTATTCTACCGCCCCCACTCACAGGGGGACTCTTTGTTAACCTTTCATGTGGTTGTTATTAAAACTCCCAATGCTAAACCATTTTACTGACTCAGGAATTCTTTTTGAAAAATCATATTAAAAGTATTTTTTGTCTAAACCACCATAAACTATATATTGTGTTTCGAGGAAGAAATAATGTACAATATAAAGCAACAAAATATCAATTTATTGAAGTTAAATGTTTTATCTATTGATGAATGCAAAAATAATTGTACTGGGCAAGTTGGTCGTGTGGTTAGGAGCGCGCAGCTGTGAGCTTGCATCCGGGAGATAGTGGGTTCGAATCCCACTGTCGGCAGCCCTGAAGATGGTTTTCCGTGGTTTCCCATTTTCACACCAGGCAAATGCTGCGGATGTACCTTAATTAAGGTCACGGCCGCTTCCTCCCAACTCCTAGCCCTTTCCATATCCCATCGTCGCCATAAGACCTATCTGTGTCGGTGCAACGTAAAGCCACTAGCAAAAAAAAATTCTGAAATGAGAAATTCCAACAATAAACTCATGTGACAAATACAAATTATTTTAATGGCTAAACTGAGATATACAAATTGGAAACAACTTATTTCCATATACAAAAAGTGAGTTTTGGTGAGCCAGAGCTGAAGTTCTGTGGTGAACTGCGTACTGAAACTGCAATCCAACTTGCGACGATTGTCGCCGTGACTCACTCTGCCGTGAAGAATTCGACGTGAGCCACCCTGCGTCACCTCATGGACCTGCATCTCGTTTTGCGGCCGGGCTAATTGGCAGTGAACTGAGCTAGTGGCAACGTGGTTGGGGTCACATAGCTGTTAGTTTGATTTTGGGAAGATAGTGGGTTTGAACCGCACTGTCAGCAATCCTGAAGATGTTTTTTCATGGTTTTTCCATTTTCACACCAGGCAAATGCTGGGGATGTATTTTCCTTAAGATCACAGATACTTCCTTTCCAGTCCTAGCCCTTTCCCATCCCATTATTGCCAAACAACTTGTCTGTGTCTGTGTGACATTAAAGAAATAGTATAGAAAAGAAAAATTAGAACAAGAAAATGTTATTGTAAAATGGAACGGTATGCATAGGTACTTTCAGGCAGAAACAGGTTCCTGAAAGGACATTCCAGGAATCATTATTGAACAAGAGTGTATATGTGAGGATTTGCAGAAGACAGAACGATTTTATCAGCAATATGTAAAGACTTTTGGACACAAGAATAATGTGCATGTAGAGGCGGTGGCTAATAATTTTACTGAAATTTACCTATGATAATAAAGATATTTACAAAAGGATACAAAAGTTAAAAGCTAAAAATAAGAAGCTGGAATTAATAAGATTTCTGAGGATATTCTAACTGCAGTGGTTTGGGATATAGTACCATATTTGAAGTACAGTAGAAGTCTGTTATAGCGAGGTTTCGTAACGGTGAAAAATTTACTCGCTGTAGCGGATTGTCGTTATCTCCGATTTTTCGTAAAAGTCGGGAAAAGCCATGTACACATTAAAATCAGTATGTAACAGCAGCCAGTTTGCTCAAAGCTTGCATTTTTGCAGATTTCCATACTACGTCATACTCATTAGTATTTTTCTAATTCTGAGATGATGTGAACGTGTATGTTCAATTTAATTCTGAAAAATTGGAGTAATAGTGCTCCATTGGCTTCTGTGGTAAATGTTTCACTTTTCTCATTCAAACAGAGTCACCTAACTTAACCTTATATGACACATGAAGACATATTTCAAGTGCCAGCAGAGTAATGAGACGTGATAAAATACAGTGAAAGCTCATTAACATGTTCCTCACTAAGACTATTTCTCACTTAAAACATCGTAAACCGGGCGAGTTGGCCGTGCGGTTAGAGGTGCGCGACTGTAAGCTTGCATCTGAGAGATAGTGGGTTCGAATCCCACTGTCGGCAGCCCTGAAGATCTTTTTCTGTGGTTTCCTATTTTCACACCAGGCAAATGCTGGGGCTGTACCTTAATTAAGGCCACGACCGCTTCCTTCCCATTCCTAGGCCATTCCTGTCTCATAGTCGCCATAAGACCTATCTGTGTCGGTGCGACGTAAAGTCACTAGCAAAAAAAAAAAAAAAAATTGTAAATTCGAAGCCCCTGTTCACGTCAAATGTGAACACCTTTGACAACAGGTCAACACGGGCCAAGGGGAGCATCCACTTTTCTTCTTCAACCTGCATTCATACAATAGTCGGTCAGCGCTTCCTGATCTAATTTCTATGCAGCCATTGATATACGAAAAATGAGCAGTAGCAGTAAAGGATGTTCCCTCGCAAAATAATAGCCCTGTGTTATGTCAATTTAGTAATAACACATTAACATCAAAATAAGGGTGTGTGTACAGAGCCTAAATACAGAATTAATTTTCCAACAAACATAATCAAAAGGACTTTATAATAGATTTTATATGAGCAAGTGTATACCTATTCATTAACAAAGAATTTTTTCACAATACATTATTTATACATCAACTTCAATAGGTTTTAGGTTTTTAAGAACACTACTAGACCAACGAACAATATCAAAGACACATTTTCCATAGATGTGAATGTGAGAACATACCCCGTTAATTAGAGAAACTATTTTTTCACAACATGATGAACAATAAATTGCAAGAAACACATTATGGACACATCAGTGATTGACATTTTTGTCAAGTATTCTGTGTTTATGATTAAACAAAATTTTAGTTAAATGTAAATTTTTAAAGAATTTTAAATATTAAGTTTTTGTATGTTTGTGCTATTTATAAGTTTTTAAAGTTTATGTATGTTAGCTGAAGATGGTCCTAAACAGGGACCAAAACTAATCCTGAAATAATAAAACAGGCTATTTAATACAACTGATATAGTGCTGATTAGGTGCAACATCCTTAAAGTTAAGGCCATGGCCGCTTCCTTCCAACTCCTAAGCCTTTCCTATCCCATCGTCGCCATAAGACCTATCTGTGTCGGTGCGACGTAAAGCCCCTAGCAAGAAAACATCCTTAAAGGGACCTTCATTGAAATTAGGGACATGAAAATCTTAAATTACGATGTGATTCGACCAACTCGTGGCTGCGTCCAATCATTGTCCCATTGCTGATCGTTCCAAATTGGGTAATTTGGCCTCGCTTTAACCTGCTCCGGCAGGTAGCTCTCGCAGGCTAGAAAAAAAATTAAGATTCCTGCCCTTCCATTCAATGTCGGCATGTCAAAAATTTCTGATGGCACATTTCATGTTTACCCGATAAAATTAATTAGAAACTCAGTCATATGTTATCTAATAGAGTTTTGGTTCACTATTGGGATCTGGCAGAGTAAAATGGGATACCGAATTTGACATGCTGACAGCCTAGGTAGCGTCACCTCAACATGCTGGTGGCTGGGGCCATTTAATTATTATTTTAATTATTATTTGACTAAATTTTCTGCTAGTGCTAATACTTCTATTTGCAATTAAAATATATTGATTGCCTAATTAATTAACTTTCTGGCATCTGGAAGCACTTTCAAAGTGTTAGGTTAATTATATTTTGTGATTACCCTGAACCCCTCCTCCTGCCAAATTTTCATACCCTTTAGGGCTGATGGTTGAAGTGGTTTCCCCACCCCTACCCGCAGTAAAAACCTATTCCTTGGATCCGCCCCTGATCTGATTCCATATTGCAAACAGCTCTAAGAAATAATGCGAAAACATCCATTTTCATGCAAAGCCCCAGAATAATGTTATCCAATCATAATTTTCTCAGTGGATCTGTTAATATTCTTTTTGTTGCAGTGTTGGCAGCATTACGAAGCTGAAGACAACTGACTGTCCTATTTGCACAAAGGTATTTAGGACGTTGCGAGAGCTGAGAATTCACTTGTATGCTCACAAGAAGGAAGATCAAGTGTCCTGCTTGATATGTGGAATGTCTTTTGGAACACAAATATCCCTTACAAGACATGCAGCAATCCATGCAGAAAGAATATCGCTTTCTTGTTCTGTGTGTGATTTAACTTTAAATGACAAAATGGAACTTGAACAGCATTGGGCAACTCATCCTGTAAAAAAACCTTTTTCTTGCTCCTTGTGTAAAGGAACATATTCAACTAAGTTTAAGCTTAAGCGTCATCTCAGGAAAGTACATTGTGAGGTGGATTCTGATTCTTGTAAGCCAGATGAAGTCTATTCTTTTGTTATAAATTATAAGAGCAAGCTGAGAATTATGAGATTGTTCCACTGTAAGGACTGTCCAAAGTTCTTCAGAAAATCATTCAAACTTGGAAACCATTACATCATTGATCACTTAAAGAAAAACACTATGGCAACACAGTATGCTTGTCGTGAATGCTCTAAACCATACTATAAGATTTCACGCCTTGCGGATCATTATCAGCGCACACACTTTTAAAATTAGGCTTTTAACTTTTTTTCTTTCTTTTAATGTGTAGTGTTACTGTGCACCAGCAATCTTTGATGCAAAACTGTACAAATCTGTTTTAAATAAATCAAGAGAATGATAAGGCATTTAGTTTGTTATAACCAGGACCTGGACTTTAATGGCCAATAAATGTCAAGAAATGATCCATAAAATGAAAAAGAAATCCTCAAAATATATATATATCTAATTCTGTCATTCACAGCAATATTGAGAAAACGAGAAGTTTTCAACAGCTGAAATTGGTACTAGTTATAAACTGTTATGTCATCTTCACAAGAAAAATATAATGAACTTCTCATGACCACGACTTTTGTACTCTTTTAGAGAACAATTTCTATCAACGAAGTTGTTGCATATTCGCTACGATAACATAGGCACACGGCTATAACTATCGGCGTGATGTTGAACCGCGTATATCCTGGGCTTCTGTTGTCTTCCAGAGATATAATTGAGAGACTTAAACTGGTACCAGTTATGGGTTACAAGAACAATGCAATGATGACCAACTGTTAAATGAAATTAATGAATAATTTTTTCCGTTCTGGGGTTTATCTGTATTGATAAGCATGAAATAGATCAGCTCACATGTTGGCCATGGTCATTAACACATTAAGTCTATAAGGTCTGACACCATGGTTAGCAGGTTTGAGTCCCATTCGTTGAAATATTTTTACCATCAGAATGGTGGCCGGCAGGGTAGAGGAAGTGGTGTTATAGAATTACTAATCACTAGAATGCATGCCAAAAGCTTCGATTAAATTCCAAACCTCTCCGCAGTGCTCATACGGAGTGAGAGCACATGATGCTGTTGATGGCGATTCGTTTTGGACAGATGTATGTTAACTTCCTCAAGAGTATGCAGATCCATAGACGTCAAAGTACAACTCGTGCTACAACTACACACAACATGGTTTGTACGGAAATACTACAATACCTGTTTCGATTCCATTCGAATGCCATATAAAACCTCTAAAGTTAAACTTTTATTCATTATATATTAATAGTCCATTTACAGTTTTCAATTACTTATAGATAGTAATTTCAACTTTCACAGAGAGGCTTACGTACTAATGATCTGTAATGAGCAAAATGCAACCCAAATCTTTCGTCACATGGCGACAAAAATATAAACTAGCGAGAAGTCTACAAGATGAGATAGTCATCTCGCTCATCAAATACTCCGTTTCGATTCTTCGTCACCATTTATATGGAGTTCATGCCATTTAACATGGTAAATTGTAACCTATCATTTTTAAACATTAATCTTTTTTATCTTCACTCAAAATTGTTATTGTGTATTATTCTGTGTCTTATGGCAAATCTAGGGTGTCCTGGATCAGACTAAATAAATAAATGAAAATATTTACTCAATATATTTATTTGAACTTCCCTCACCCCCTCTGGGTGCGAGACGCAGACGAAGAATACACCCACGGTAGCCTCTGCCTGTCGTAAGAGGCGACCAAGGGGTGATTGTCTTGGAACCATGAAAGTACTTGTGATTAGTACCACCGTATGAGCAAGACCATGGGATGATAGCTACCATGGTTCTGCCTTGCCTATGATTAGTACCCACTATATGAGGAACACCACGGGATAGTGCAGGTCCCTGCGGTTAGTACTCTTATGTGATGAACACCCTAGGATTTTCTTGCCTGTAAATGGCGCCACAGTGTGAGAAAAACCATAGGTCTGTATTATATGTCGCATTTCATAACCTGCGAGTAGTACCATAATGTGTGAAATACCGCGAGTCTCTGCTACTTTCAATTAGTACCGCCACATGACACATACCATGGTTCTACTTTCCTAGTGATAAGTACTGATATGAGGGGCCAATAACTTGGATTTTGGAACCCCTTTAGACTGCAAGCATCATCGATTCGGTGTTATGCTACAGCAGCAGTCCCTTGGTCAGGAATCCTATTGTTTTCCGTCAGTTTCTGTGAATGTAAGGCATTGCGGGTCACATCCACTGATTGTTTTAAATTCATATCCATCCAATCATTCTTCGTCCTCACATTTTGAATTCTGGTCAGTGGAGAAAATTGGATTTTTAATTTGTCATTCCATTTCGTCTCATTTCGTACCATTAGGGGCCGATGATCTCGATGTTAGGCCCCTTTAAACAACAAGTATCATCATCATCATTTGGGGCCTGTTGTACCACAACGTATAGTGTATATAAACAATTATCTAACTTTAAAAAATTAATACATTTGTAATATTAACCATAGTTATTACAGGCTATAAGGATAGTTCCTCAGAAGAAAAATAGATTGTCTGAAGGAAGTGGGGGCAAGTAAATTTATCAGTTCCTTGTCCATATCTTGGCTCTTCCAAAACTGCTGTAACAGTTTTATCACCGTTCCCCACGCACCAATCGTGGGTCCCTTAATAGTTATATCTTGAAGACCATACTTCTCCTTGTAATGTTTGTTGGTTGATTCATAAATGGCTTTCTTTACAGCATCTACTTCTTCGGGCTGACCACTGTGACTCAAAACGAAAAGTAGGATCAGTGATCACTTTGTTCTTGTATGTTTGTTTGAAAGCAATCATGTCAATGTGGCCAGTCCATGCACCTCCTCATAAACCAGGAAGGCTTTTGCCTTCATGCCTTCTGCCACCATACTTCGAACTTGATGGTCTTTACTGTTACTCAGACCTTCTCCATATGGACCGGCACCCAGATGTGTGCAAAGGTTTCATGCTTTCTACCACAGCAGCGGCAGAGGGTATTATTCTGGAACCTCCCCAGCAGGGACCACTTGGTAACAATGGACTAGCGGGGCAAGTTGGCTTGGTTTTTTAGGAAAAAACTCTCAAGGGGCTTTGGTAAATTTAAAAAATATGAATTTTTATACTCAAACAAGGCGAAATACGTGAATATTGACTAGTTACATTAAAATGGGTGCACCCTAAATGAATTTTAGAAGGTTACAAATACTGAAAATAATCAGGAATGACAAAATGAAAATCAAACACTAAACGGAAATTTATATTAAATAACTATGTTAAGAAATGCACAATTTGCCTTTCCAGTATGGAAAATTTTCAAAGGATGCACCTAATGTCTACCATGGTCACATTTCAGTATGCACTAACAATATACTAATTTCCACCTAATATTTCTGCATGCACAAGAGGTAAATGATTACCAGAACAGCAGACAAATTAATTGAGAGAAAGGGAGGAATGCACAATTACCTTTCAACATTAATGAAATAGATTATGTACCTGCGTAGGCACCAAGAAACGTTAAGCAAGCTTCACCTAAAATAGGTGTAAAATCGACATCAGCTGAAAATTGAACTGCACCACTGCTGACAGGAAAGTTCTTGACAAAGGCTTTGTTACCAACTGCCAGTTTGGTGAGCCTCCTTCCATAGTTGTACCTTTCTTTAATTCTCTTGTAAGATGTTTTGAAATTTTCTCTGGCTTTCTGCGACACCTTAATCTTGTTAGGATATACTGTCTTTGACAAGAAGTCATTGATGGACCACAAATTGGACAACGGGGAGGTAGGAATGAAAGCAATCATCAAAGACAAGAGAGAGAGAGAGAGAGAGTGTGTGTGTGTGTGTGTGTGTGTGTAGATTCATGAACTGCTGAATTGAAATGAAAGACGTATCCCAATGGGAGTGATTATCATGATGAAATGCAATTCACTCTCCATATGGGGGTTGAGGGTAATACGCAGTGATGGTAACATTAGAAATAGAGTACTCAAAGCAGAATTTATGGAACAGGTTGGAAGAAAAGGCCTTAGTACTGTCTGAAAAGAAACTGACATGAACCAAAAGATGGAATTTTACCAGTTCATTGTAGTTTGGGCAGTAGCTATGCTAGTTGGAAATATCTAGATAAAGTGGATAAACCCGTCAAGGTACGCAAGCGCAAACCTATTTCCATTCTTTGACCGGAAAAATGCTCGATATAATATTTAATCGCTCCATTGGTTGGGTTGCCTGCTGGGAAGACAGTAACCCTAATTGAGTATTTTATGGAGGCTTACTAATATGACAAATTCAGTAAGCTAAGTTCATTAATCTCACTATCCATGGCTTTCCACATAAAATACAGCCTGATTTTCTCAGGAGTTTTAAGATTCGTGGTAGTACTTAATAATATGTTCCGAACCAAAAACAAGTTAAATTACAATTTTGTGTTTCTGGCCCTCTTAAGGATAATAAAGAACACCATTTCTTGATGAAAAAATTTGATCTGTCTTCCCAGAAGGAAGGTTATTATTGAGGATACAGGCAGTTTAAGCTATCAGCTACCACATTATCTGAACCTCTAACGTGGTACACATCAAACTGAAAGGTAGAAATTCTAATAGCCCAGAATGACAAGATCTTCCTAACACCCAACTAAGAACTTGATTGTCAGCCCCAAGTTAAAATTTGACATGTTCCATGAACATTCTGAATTTCTCCAGAATGAAAAAACAACTAGGACTTCTAATTCATCAAGTGAATATTTGGCTTGCTGAGAACAGAGAATCCTCAAAGCACAAACTATGGGGCGCCTTCCTCAGGCAGAATCCTGGAGCAAAACAACTGCAACTGCTGATGAAGAAGCATCAGTATGCCCAATGGACCCATTTGAAGAGTCAGAAATAGTGAGAACAGGGGCATTGCATAAGGCATGTTCGAGGTAGTCAAATGCCACTTGTTGGGAATGACCCCACACAAATTTCACTCCCTCACGACGTAGACGATTAAGAGGAGCAGCAAATTTAGGAATATATTCTCTAAAAATCATACCCATAAATCAAGCTACTCCTTTTACATCAACAGAAGATTTAAATCCCACATTCTGGTCTGATCAATTGAAATGCCATCAGGTGGAACTATATGATCTAAGAATGACATTAGTCTTGGCAGAAGAAATTTTGGACAATTTCACAGTTAGGCCAGCATTCCTAAGGTTCTTTAGAACTTCATTGATGTGAACAAGATGTCCTTCAAATGACTCGCAATATATCGCAAAGTCATCTAGATAGTGGTAGCTGAAATTAAATTTCACGTCAGATAAGATTCGATCAAGCAACCTAGTAAGAACTGCTGCTCCAGTTCAAAATATAAATGGAGCCCTGTAGAATTCATATATGTTTCAATATGCACCAAATGTGGTTAGAAGCTTGTATTCCTCTACTGATGGAATTTGTTTAAAGTCCAAAGTAATAAAATACCTTGCTTTGAGAAACCATGAAAAGTATGGCTGAAGGCCAGATAGAGGTACATATTGAAGGTGAACCTTTTTGTTAAGAGTATGATAGTCAACAGCTGGCCGAAAATCATCTTGTGTTCACGGCACAAGAAAAATGGGATAGGCTTCACATTACCCAAGAATTTTATCAGCCTGGTCATGAGGTAAATTACTAAGATCGAAAGGCACATTATCCTGATTTTGTACTTCAAGGGATGAAACAGCAAAGAATGATACATAATTATGTGAAAGAAAAGTGATTATTCAATTAGGATGAAATGTGAACCAAAACACTAGGTTTTGCTGGTCTAACATTAGACCAACATGGGATATGAAATTGGCACCTATTGTAACCTTTCCAAGGCATCAGTACATGAACCAGTTACCATTGTTCATAAATATGACGTTAGGATGGAGCACCATCGGTGAGCTTCGAACTCAGCCCGGTTTGTCGAAGCGTCACCCTCCCGTACTAGAATAGTTCGCTAGCTGAGTCGGTATCGCATTTTCGGGTCTGTGGACTGTCCGATGGGGCGGTAAGTCCTTTAGTAATAGTCTCTATAGTAGGGGGAAAAGTTAATTATGAGAGGAATACCATTTCATTACTAATGAGAAGAGAGACAATATCTTGTATAACAAATTTTTACTTATACTAGTGAAACACATTATTTACATGGGTATGCCATACAAACACCTTACATATAGTAACTTGGGTGATCTTGACGTTTAAATGTTCGGTAGTCCTTTTCTACACTTCATTATACGTTTAAATATTCAAACTTAAGAAGGCGTTCCCTCTCGAACTATTACACTACCTCAGACTTAGAGAGGCGTTTCTTCTCTAATTATTTCACTCTACACTTATATTACATCGCACACATATTTAATCATTATGGACACACCCCGCTGTAAATCTGTTTACCTGCCAAGAATTAATATATTCAATTTGCATCAAATTATGATATAAGTTTGCTAGTATCGTATGAACTGAAATAGGCAATTTACACTCCCAATCCTTTGAAAGTCGCGTTACAACACTACCTTAAGTTAAACGTTGCCAAACATGCACTATGATAAACACGCTCATTTCATTAGGATTTTTATCAACACATATATCAGGACATTATTTACACAACGATGTTACCTATGGACAAGCATTTAGCGACTTCAATACCAGACATCATAAACAAATTATTATAGCACTACCTGCAACAAATGGACAAGAATATATGCTTTTCACATACACACAATGAGCCGCAGATGGCCTTATTCACCTGCCGCTTGTGACAGTAAGCTTTACTGTCTCCTGCAATGAACTCAGGACCTTCTGAGACAGGGTATATCTGACCTGGAATTCCCTATACGCTGTGAATAATTAAAGAAATAAATTGGAGGGATCCTTCATTCAATGCTCATTTGGAATCTCTGCGACGTTGGCTCTATTTAAATTAACACGCGTAATCTTTGTGCCGAAAGGAAAAGAAACTCGCCACTTGTATCTGTTCTATTTCACTGAAGAAAACGCCTTCACTCCCCCGTTTAAAGGGGCTCATAAAACTCCAGCTGTGAGCTGCCCGTGCCACACTTTCAAAGAGCGGTCCACTAAGCCTTCTCGGGCAATGGCTTCACGGCAAATAATCTATTCACTTCTTTCAATACAAATCACGGCCCTATATCCGGCCGTAATCAACATATTCACATCGCGATATGCGCCTCGCGTGTCTTAATGACAGATTCCAAGGGAATTTCACATTTCATTTCACAATATATATTATGGCTACAGCCTGTTCAGCCATTTCATTTCCTCTCGGTACATTGACCACGATGCAGATCTAATGATGATCTCCTGCCACCAGGGTCCAAATTAACTTGCGCATTCGCGAACTAATTAGCAATGTAAGATATATACCCCAATCTCATGCTCCATTCGTTGTTCCAGCAGTTTTAATTTCTAGTAAGGAGGATTTCCTAAGAGCTCGTGAAGTACAAAAAAAAATTTAAAAAAATCAGTTACTGAGATATCCTTGAGGACTCCTATTGGCTGTAGAAAGATGATAACTGGAGTCGTTTACGTAGAATATTTAAGCCCTTTTACTTGACAGTACTTCACACATAATTAATCTGAGGTCCTTAAATTTACGTCATGCATTATCAAACCCTTGTAAAAAAAATGGAAGTAAAATATGGTCGTTCCCAAACCATGAAGAAAGTATTCTATAAAAGACCCAAATAAAAATGAAATTATAATTATTATCCCTCTGAAATGGCGTGCTTGCAGTCTACGTTATATCTAAGTGAAAAATCTACAGTTACAATGGGACACGACCTTCAAAGATATAAATACTTGGAAATGTACTCAGCCTTCCGGATACCACGTTCACAGCTTTACAGGAGGGCACTCCATGGATTTAAGCTGCTTGCATCACGTTATCGGCGATGTGAAGACCCATGATGACTTCCTGGCAGGTCATACACATGACAGCGACGTTCCAGACGTTCTCGGCTACCAGACGAAATTCCGGCAAACAGCTAGATGACTCGTTCACTCCGGTACACAGGCAAAATTCTGGCATTCAACTGGACGTCGGCGTTCACTCCGGCGTTCTCGTAGACATGTAAATGAGGGGAAATTATCTCAAGTGAATGCGTTAGTTTATTACACACCACAATTTGAACATATGGTTGGATTTGCTCAATAGCACGAGCATTCCAACCCAATGTCGGTAATGTCCCAGAAGCCCGACATTAATCCCTTCTCATTTATCTATTCTTCTTGTAGGCAGCGATTACAGGCCCAGAAATTTCACTAGTTTCCCTAGAAACGACAGTGGTTAGGCCACTAATGTATTAGCATTCTCGTATTCATGATACTAGTTCAGGCCTGTTCTAATGCACTTAGCCGTAAGTCGAGCTCTCAACTGTACTACGGATTACTTTAACGTGGCGCTGTCCTCAATTAGGTCTACACTGAGCCGTTCACTGACTTTCTTGGTAATTCATATTGATATCAAGCACGTTCGCTCCACCCACTTCGCTAAGTTAACTGAGCCGTATTAACTTAGACACATAGGAGGCTCGATGTACGACCTTTTCTACACACGGACATCGGTTATTACGGTTTCGTACCGTTCCTATTTATTAATTTGCGGCACACTGTACACGCTAACATCTCACTCAGAGGGTGATTTTTTCCACATACTCACGGACTTTAATGAATCACTGTATTACACTGCTCAAATTACAAGATTATTTCTTCACAAACGACTCACACACAAACCACGACGAAATACTACCGTACTGGCGTTACACTGAGAATGCACTGGGTAGTGTCTCCTCCTCAGCTCATGAATTTATAGGCGCGCTACGCTAGAGACCCGAATGCTGAGGGTGGGGGAAAAAATGCAATCCTTTCTCACACGTTGGTCCGTTACTACGCAACGTACAGTGACGAACAGGGTATCAAAATGTAGCTCCTGTATTCCCATCTCCACTGAGTGACTGTTATTAAAATAACTTCGTAGGTTCTGAAGCAATCTTAAAAGCGTCCTTTAGTCTCTGGCGGAGAATGACGACGAGCACAGGGGATTCCTTGTGTTCGCTCTCACGGTTAGGGTCCAACATCTGTTAGTCATTAAGACGCGCCCTTGTTTACAGCGTAGTTACCGCTCTGTCAGTTAAGTAGAGCACTTCTCGGTCTCATAATTATGCGTAAAATTCCCTGATTCAAATGAATGTTTGCGTTTAATTATCCATTGTATTTTGCGATTTATAAAAATTAACAGAAATAAAACAGTTGAATGCGTTAAGTTGGCAGTGGTGAATAAGCGAGGAAAACAGGGTATAATGTTAGTTTTCACGTTGGATGTACTCTCTGGGCTCAGCTAGTGACCTAGATTCTTTGTCACGTGATAACGCGTATCGTTTCATCTCGCTCGCGGTGGGAGCGAGAAAACTTCGAGTACAAGCGCTCTTGCACCGCCTTGCTGCTAATTACCAGCAACTAGAGCTGGGTCGCGCGACTCTGGATATTGCTAATCGAGTCCTGGAGCGGGCAGAAAAATTCTAACTTGGGCAGTTTTTATCGTAAAATGACGCGGAAAACGGCATATTTCATCTCCTGGATATCATGACATACCATAGGTGACGTTGTGAACGGTCACACTATATATATACTTTTTTCAAAAACATTACCCCCTGTAGGTGAGGGACGCAGACGAAGGATACACCCACGGTATCCCCTGCCTGTCGTAAGAGGCGACCAAGGGATGATTGAATTAGAACCATGAAACTACTTGTGATTAGTACTATCACGCGGGGAACACCATGGGTCGCCTTTACTTGCGAGTAGTACTCCTAAGTTAGGTACACAATAGGTTTGTGATTAGTAGCAGCAGAGAGCGGTTCACTGTGGGTTTCCAGTACCTGTGATTAGTACCATTAAGTGAGAAACACCACGGGTCTCGGCGTTGCCTGTGATTTGTACCACTATATGAACAACACTGTTGGTCTGCGTTGCCTGTGATTTGTACCCACTATGTGAAGAATTCCACGGGATAGTACGAGTCCCTGTGATTAGTACACCTATGTGAGGTGCACCTTGGGTTTGTGTTGCCTATGAATGGCGCCATTATGTGAGAAACACCATAGGTCTGCATTACCTGTGCAACGCACGATACTTGTAAGTAGTACCATGATGTTTGGAACACCGTGAGTTTACGCTACTTTTGATTAGTATCGCAACTTGAGAAATACCTTGGTTCCACTTTACTAGCGATAAGTACCTTTATGAGGAACCGTTGACCTGGATTTTGAACCCCTTTAGATTACAAGCATCATCGATTCAGAATTGTGCTTTGGAAGCAGTCCCTTTGTCAGTAATATAGTTTCTGGAAAGGTGAGGCATTACGGGTCGGATCCACTGATAGTTTGAAATTCATATTCATCCATTCATTCTTCATCGTCACGTTTTGAATTCTGGTCAGTGGATGAATTTTATACTTTTAAATTGTCATTGCATTTCATACCATTAGGGACTGATGACCTAGATGTTAGGCCCCTTTAAATTCATCATCATCATCAAAAGACATCAGTTCACAAAGTGCGAATGACTGCAAGGATCCTGAATTTTCACAATTAAGGCGATGATAACCGAAAATATTAAAATTATTGTATAGTATGGAAACACTGGATGATTTGTCATTTAGGAGTAATCTAAGTGATGATTTAAGATTGTCACTGAATCTTTTAAAATGTCCACTATAATTTATTCCAAAGTCATGTGCTGGATTCCAAGCTTGTTCAATACTTTCCAGGTATGCTTAGGAACACTACTTCTGCTTCCAAATAGCAGACCTATCACGGACTAGTTTTGTGGGCAAATGTTGTGTGTCTCCCTCAGATATGGGTTGCATGGTTCATAAATGCTCTTCTTTTCCTGGTCAACTTCCTTGGCCTGGGATAAGTCTGTTTTGAACTGGATTTTTGGATCAAGAATAACAGCTGTTCGAGTCTCCTTGTAGATGGCAACAATATCTGCTCTTCTGTTGGACGCTGGGTAAGAGATACAGTGTACTCCTTCATAAACTCTCCACTTAAAATATCTCAGTGCAGAGGCTAAGGTTGCTTTCAGTCTGTGATGATGGGTGTTTCTTAGCAATTCTCCTTTGTGGCAGTATCCTAACACACAACAAAGAGTTTTATTCTCGTTGCAGTCTGGATGATGGCAGCAGATTGTGTCAGGGCATTTGTCAGGAACTGCTGGAACCGCCGAGATGTTGCATGACATTTTGAGACCATTTGCCCGTTCAGAGTTTGACAGTCCTTTCCTGTTACAACCTTCTAATTACAAGGTGATATTTCAGGTGAAGTTGTGAATTCTGACCTTAGTCACAAATGAACCTAATATTTCAAGGTTAGTAGAATTAGGAGAAATACAAACTTGAGATGAGAGAGTATATTCATGAAATATACAAACATTTTTTTCAACTTGCTTTACGTCACACTGACACAGATAGGTCTTATGGCGACGATGGAACAGGAAAGGTCTAGCTAGGAATGGGAAGGAAGTGGGTGTGGCCTTAATTAAGTTGTGTGAAAATGGGAAACCACAGAAAACCATATTCAGGGCTGCCGACAGTGGGGTTTGAACCCACTATCTCCGAGATGCAAGCTCACAGCTGCGCGCCCCTAACCGCACGGTCAACTCGCCTGGTCACCAATAACTAGGATCAGGATTTATAGACACTAAAAACATTGAAATAGGCAGGCATATAGGCACGAAAAATAGCCAGGCACCATTGTGCAACCAAATAGTCATGGAAGATTACTTATAATGACTATGAAAGAAATTTTTTTTCAAAATGGCGCCCGGTAATGACGACGTAGTGTTTTATTCTCCGAGTAAATTAACCGTAAAATGTGACGAAAAGTGCGAAAAATGTCGAAAATGAGTGAAAAATGGAATGTTGTGTGATTCATGTGATCGATGGTGGCATTATAAGTGCGGAAATTGCCCTAGAGACGTAAAAACTAATGAAAATGTTGACTGGATTTGTGAGCAGTGTGTTCGGAATGTTGTTGTTGGGGACGGCGTTGACGAAGCACCGAAAACAGTCGATGAGGAATATAAAAGTGCATTAGAAATTATGAACATTCTAAAAAAGGACAATGAGACTCTTAAAGTTGAAAATCAAGAATTAAAAGAAAGACTGCGATCGCTAGAATTTGGGACTGACCATTCTTCGAGTGATATACCGGTACAAGTAACAAACTCGAGCACGTGGTGTCAAGTAGTTCGTGGATGGCCGGCTAAGAAGAAATCTACAACTGAATTTCCGGAAATAAACATTAGAAATAGGTTTTCTGCCCTAAATAATTTAATCCTGGAAGAAAGTGATCGCGCGCGTGAAACCAAATCATCGCGATCCGTTGCCGTGCCGAGTTTAAAATTTAGGCCTAGAATTCATATTCAAGACCCAGTTAGGCCTAAATCAGCGAAGGTAGCTGTGTTTGGTGATAGCCAAGGAAGGGGAATTGCGGGAGTGATTAACGACGAGAATATAGCAGCAACCGGAGAAATATATCCAGGAGCTTCTATCAGCAGTGTTGTGGAAAATGTAGAAGCAGCAACTAGGCGGTGGGACGAACGACGTAGCTCGCGACGACGCCAAGAATGTAAGATCACAACTTAAACATACACTAGGGAAGCTGACCCACACTAACGTTTTTGTAGTGAACGTGCCCCACAGGCATGATTTGAGTAGAGACTCGTGTGTGAACATTGAAGTGGACAAGGTCAATACAGATATTGTTAAAATTTGTAAACATTTTCGGAATACTCAGGTTATTGAATGCAGCAGTTTTGAGAGATACTGTTATACAAAACATGGCCTCCATCTAAACAATTCAGGTAAACGAAAGATAGCAAATATTGTTCTAGATTTTATTAATCTTAAGATATGTACTGTAAAACAGGCAACTCCCTTGAGTTATAATACTGACCAGGAAAACTAGTAGAAAGAGCCAGCTGTACTTCAAGCTGGCTCAGTCAACTAGAAAAAGAAACTCAGGATAGTAAGGAATTTCAAGTTACCCAATTGGGAACATGCATAATTTTCAAAAATATTTTTTTTGAAAAGTACACCAATGAAATAGTACGTAAACGTATTACATTGTGGTATGTTGCCTTGTTTTCTACCATTAAAAAAATGTTTAATAGTGCCTTTCCGCAAGGCGAGTGAAACGGCCTCTGACGTAAGCGGCGCGCTGTGACGTCACGATCCAGTACCGCATGGAGCTCTACCAGCCGTTGTGCATCAGCCGTTGCTAAAAGCCGATTGTTTATTATTCATGATCGCGAGTAACTTCGAAATGACAGAAGAAAGGTTCGAAACAGCACAGTCAGACAATCTACCCTGTGTAGATGTCATCATTCTTGAAAAATGTGACTTTTGTGGCCGCAGAAATTCGCGGATAACAAGCAAGTTTGTAAGTGGCGTCTTTTATATACGTGCAATGTACTGTAACCCATAGTATTAGGATAACAACGAACCTGGATAGATATCACATCACTTTCAACATTTCCTTCTAGACTGATTCCCCTATTAAAGAATAACATTACATTTTCGGGCTTTCAGCATTAGTAAAGTAAGAAATCGGATTTCAGCACTAACATAAACATATAGGTAGCATTATAGTACTAGTCCGCTTCTGTGGTGTAGTGGTTAATGTGTGCCACTCCCGGAGGCCCGGTTTCGATTCCCGGCTCTGCCATGAAAGTTGAAAACAAATAGTACGAGGACTGGAACGGGGTCTACTCAGCCTCGGGAGGTCAACTGAGTAGAAGGGTTTCGAATCCCACCTCAGCCATCCTCGAAGTGGTTTTTCGTATTTTCCTACTTCTCCTCCAGGCACCTAAGGCCACGGCCGTTTCCTTCCCTCTTCCTTGTCTATCCCTTCCGATCCTCCCATCCTCCAACAAGGCCCCTGTTGAGCATAACAGGTGAGGCCGCCTGGCCGAGGTAATGGCCCTCCTCACCAGTTTCATCACCATACTCAAAGTCTCAACGTTTCAGGACACTGCCCTTGAAGTGGTAGAGGTGAAATCCCTCGCTGAGTCCGAGAGAAAACCAACCCTGAAGGATAAACTGATTAAGAAAGAAAGAAAGAAAGAAAGAAAGAAAGAAAGAAAGATCATAGTACTATAGGGCTATAATCTATCATTCCCAAAAAAATATATATTTATGGTTGGGACAACTGGCCTACCCACTTCCAGGGCCCATGAAAGAGAATTAAATATCTTTGTGGAGGGAAAAAGTTAAACATGATAAAGATAAATATGACTTCACAAGTCGGGCTGAGTGGTTCAGACTGTTGAGGTGCTGGCCTTCTGACCCCAACTTGGTTCAGTCCGGTGGTAGTTGAAGGTGCTCAAATACGTCAGCCTCGTGTCCAAGACGTAATTGAAGCATTTAAATAAAGCATTATACATTACAATTTAAAGTTTTACCACTAGAACAGCTGACATGGAAAAGTGATTTGAAAATTCCAACAAATTCATCTTACGTTAAAATATTAAAAAAAAAAAAAATATATATATATATATATATATAAACTGTAAACTTTTCCGATATATCACCAGCATTTCTCCGGCTCGCCAAAATCCATTTCTTCCTAGTTTTAGCGTCTTTGGAACATTTATAAACAATTTGTTTGGTATGGTATGCGATGTGCTATTGCACATCGGAACTCTACACCATTTATAAGTTTTCTGCCTCACTGTCTGCGCAGGATTCATTTTAAGTCTAAAATATACCACTCAGATTATTATCAAATGTATAGACCTCGAATTTAACCATACTAGACACTAACGTAAAGTAGAAACACGCGAAGTGTATCCTGCTTCTCACAGCACACTGTGTTATTTCGTCTGCTAATTCAGTCAACCTGTACGATGACGTCAGACCAATGAGATCGCGTGCTTGCGTGCCGTGACATTTTCGTAGATTTATCACGTTTGGAGTTATTATTTGTACATTCTGATCACATTTTTGAATTCTGCATGAAATTTTGAATCAGATTAGCATATTTTTAATTAAAACCCCGGATCATGCATGTTCCCTATTGCAGCAGTCAAGTTTTAGGGAGGAAGGGGGTCTGAGATTGCTCTTGGTAAACTGTCAAAGTGTAGTAAATAAACAATTAAAATTCGGTACATTGATAGAATCTTATGAGACTGATGTGGTGATAGGAGTGGAATCGTGGTTGAAAGAAGGGGTGGGTAATAGAGAAGTATTTCCAGAAGGGTACACAGTCTATCGTAGAGACCGAGGAGATAAAAAGGGAGGGGGGCTGTTTATTCTGGTGAAGGAAACTTACTGTTCACATGAATGGTTTACCGATGAAAGGGATGAAATATTAGGGATAAAATTAGTTTGTGATAATATGAAGGAGGTGGGAATTATAGGAACATACAGGCCTGGAAGAGAGGAAAGAGACATGGAAATCTTTGAAAAAATAATAGATTATACTTATAAAAACAATAATAATGATATGGTAATAATTGGGGGAGATCTAAATTTGCCTGAAGTTGAATGGAAAGGAGCTGCAAGTGAAGCCCATGAACAGAAACTGGCAAATAAGTTAATTTGGGAGGGAGGATTTACACAAGTAGTACAAGAACCGACTCGTCTCAATAACTTACTAGATGTATTCTTGGTTAAACCATGGGAAATTGTTGATAAAACTGAGGTAATTGAAGGAATAGGAGACCATAAGGCTGTAATAATGGATGTAGGACTCGTACCAAAAAGGCTTAATAAGAGGGTTACACAAGACAAGAAATTGTACAGAAAAACTAAAGTTGATGAATTTGGGACTTACCTTAAATCACAATTCAGTTGTTGGATAAGTGAAGGGAGTAACGTGGATACACTTTGGGCTAAATTTAAAGGAATTATTTAGGAAGGAGAGAAGAGATTTGTACCTGTTAAGAAGGGTAAAATGACCTCAGACCCTGTTTATTATACAAGGGAAATAAGAAAATTAAAAAGAAAATGTAGAATAGTAAACAGGAAAATCAAAGAGGGTAGGGAGAGTAGAGAAACTAGAAAACAGCTAATGAGGGAACTGAATAGAGTGAAAAAGGAAGCAAAAGAGAATTATATGAATGGCATACTTCAAGAGGGTAATGACCACAAAGGGAAATGGAAAAAGCTGTATTCATATATTAGGAATCGAAAAGGAAAAGGAGTCCAAATTCCTACAATGGTGGGAGAAGGGGGTGAACGCTATTTAACAGATACTGAGAAAGCAAACCTATTTAGTAGGGAATTTAGAGATTCAGTAGATGATTGTCAAGAGTTGGAAACCGAAACAGAAGATAGAGAGGGAGAGAGACAGAGGGAAACAAGAAGCTTCTCATTCACAAACGAAGATATTTTCAGAGAAATCCAACTGCTTCAGCAAGGAAAAGCTGCAGGAAGTGATCAAATTACTGGGAAGGTATTAAAGACAATGGGGTGGTACATAGTGCCTTATTTAAAATTTCTCTTTGACTATGTCATAAATAATAGTGTAATACCAAAGGAATGGAAGGAATCTATAATAATACCAATTTATAAAGGAAAGGGTGATAAAAGGAAACCAGAGAACTACAGACCAATCAGCCTGACCAGTATAGTTTGTAAAATTCTGGAGAGTTTAATATCGAAGTACATCAGAGGGATATGTGATGATAAAAATTGGTTCATGAGGAGCCAGTATGGATTTAGAAAGAAATTTTCTTGTGAGGCACAACTGGTGGGATTTCAGCAGGACATATCAGATCAGTTGGATTCAGGAGGTCAGTTAGATTGCATAGCCATAGATCTTTCCAAAGCCTTTGATAGAGTGGAACATGGAATATTATTAAAGAAATTGGAGGGAATAGGATTGGACGTAAGGGTTACACTTGGATAAAAGCATTTCTAAATTGAAGGGTTCAGAAAGTCAAAGTAGGAAATAATGTATCGCAGGAAGAGAAAGTTTGGAAGGGAATTGCACAGGGTAGTATAATCGGTCCGTTACTTTTCTTAATATACGCAAATGATTTAGGGAACAATATAACATCAAAAATAAGATTGTATGCAGATGACATAATTGTTTATTGAGAAATAAACAACATTGAGGATTGTTCAGAATTACAAAGGGACCTTGAAAGTATCCAACAATGGGTTGAAGAAAATAATATGAAGGTTAATGGAGGCAAATCAGCTGTTACAACTTTTACAAACAGGAGCTTTAAAACTGAATTTGAATATACTTTGGATGAGGTAGTTATCCCAAAAGATGGCAAGTGCAAATACTTAGGTGTGAGATTTGAAAGTAATTTGCACTGGAAGGGTCATATTGATGACATTGTTGGGAAAGCATACAGATCATTACATGTCATAATGAGGCTACTTAAAGGATGCAACAAAGAATTAAAAGAAAAAAGTTACTTGAGTATGGTTCGTCCATTATTGGAATATGCAAACAGTGTTTGGGATCCTCACCAAGAATTCCTAATAAAAGAAATAGATAGTGTGCAGAGGAAAGCAGCAAGATTTGTAACAGGGGATTTCAGGAGAAAGAGTAGTGTATCAGAAATGTTAAAGGAACTTGGGTGGGAAACTTTAAGTAAGAGAAGGGAGAAAACTAGACTTAGAGGATTATATAGAGCCTATACAGGAGAAGAAGCATGGGGAGATATCCGCGAGAGGCTTCAGTTGGAAAATAATTATATCGGCAGGACTGACCACAAATATAAAATTAGAAGGAATTTTAGCAGAAGCGATTGGGGTAAATTTTCATTCATTGGGAAGGGTGTGAAGGAGTGGAACAGTTTACCAGGGGTAGTGTTTGATCCTTTTCCAAAATCTGTACAGATATTCAAGAAGAGAATAAAGAGCAACAGAGAAAATAAATGAAGTGTTAGAGGGCATTCGACCGGTGCAGGTTATTGTAAATAAAAAAATGTGTGTGAATTAATTAATTCCATCCCCTGGTCTAAGGAGTTTGGACAGCCAAAGTAGGGGACTGCCTGTAGGGGTGAAGTACAGTGGGGACTTCGAGGGCCCTGGGACCGCTACGGTAGCTGTGAAGGCCCTTCAGGAACTCTGAAAAGTGGTGGCAAAAGGGGCTCTGGTTAAGACGCAGCAGGTCGTTATGCTACTTAGGATCCAGAACGGGTAAAAAAAAAAGTAAATAAATAAATGCAATGTAAATATTAATGTTATACCAGTTTTATAGTATCATTTGAAGCAATTCCACATACTGTATATCAGTTGACTATATTTGTAAGTAGTACAGGAGATATTATAATTAGAATTTTGTAAACAATATAAATTTATTAAGGATGAGCTGTGTGTTTAATAGAAAACATTGTTAGCGTAAATTGTATAATATTGTATTATAGGAAAAATTTTCTTCTCTTGTTAATTTAATATTTAGTGCTTGACAATAATGTATTTTAGTGTACCATTTGCCACCGAGGTAGACACCTCATTTGCAAATAAAGAGATTTTGATTTGATTTGATTTGATTTGAAATTTACAACTAACAACTTTTCAATATTTTCAGGTAACAATCATGATTATTGTGAAAACCTGAGAAACTTGATTAACCCAACGCATCATTTGACGACCCTAGCTCGCAAAAGTTATTCGTGGCATACGGTATGAATCCAATGACGAGCTCAGCTCGCAGCGATGCACTGTATACATGTAGTTCAGTTACTAACTCACAACTGCCACTTGTACGCATTCTGAGCTGAAGTTTAGACACGTGGCTTCGGTTATTTCCCACACTCCAGGTTATCACACACTTCTGGAACAAGAGATAAAAGAATCTTTGTTCATATTATTTCGCTCACGTCAGTTGCAATCATGGCGTCAAGCAGATGTGTTGGTGTTGATGAAAATGGAATACGAAAGCTTATAGTGTTTTAGAGAGTGATTATGAAGACAGTGATGATTGTGACAACGAAATAGACCCTGAATGTCTTGGTTCGAGTTATGCGTGTAGTAGTGCTGATGACACAGAAAGTGATACAAATGATGACGGTGGTCAAGTCTACGGCGAGACCACGTGACCTCCCGAGAGGCCGTAGTTTTGTGTAGGCTGTTATGTGGTGTACACTGTGTATGTCGATAACACAATAAATATGCTGCATTTCCGACCATCGGTACCCTATCTCAATATAATCAGTTGTGGTCTCACTATCACCCGTTTCAATTGACCCAGAAGGTTTGAGCCGCGTCAACATTTTTATTTTAGTTGTGTTTTCTATACGTCTGGCCATCTGGAGTTCCCAATTCGGGTACTTTCATTTCTAGACAAGCCCTGCATGTTCTATAAATTTGAGCAAAATCGATGGTGACGAGTAGGGAATGTTCCCTTGTAAGTTTACACAAGGAGTAATTTATTGGTAATTCTGGTAATTTCTATGTGCATTTGACCACACAACAGTGGAATAAATTGTATTGAATAAGTGGTATTATAAACTACTCCTTGTGTAAACTTAGTGATATAGCTATTTCAGTACGGAATAATGGTTTGTAACACCTTGTATAACCAATCCTGTAGGCTAGCAAATATAATGGGGATGTGATAGCTTCTTATAGGAAGATGAATACCTTTACTATCTATATGACATGAAGTCTTGGGATAAAACTTGAATTAAATCATTTCGTCCGGTTTTAGGTCTACTGTTTCACCTACCTGATGAAGAGTGTGAAAATGAAAAGACTCTCTAGGCCTGCACATATTATACTGTCGGGGTAGAAAAGAACAAGAGTTGACCAAGTGGTGTGGGATAGGATAGATTAAAGTGAGGAACCTGGCACAAGGGGAAGCAATGCTAAGACTCAGCTAAGGGCCCATCATTGCCAACTCATGCTCCCAAGTTGAGAGCTTCTGGGGACCCATTTAGTTACCTGTTAAGACAAGCAGAGTATACCGTGGATGTTATTCTACCGTTCCCACTCATAGGGGGGAGGAAAGAGAAACCTCCATGCAATTAGAGTTAGATTCTAATACTTCAGAAATAGCTGTTTCATTGCTGGTTATGTTAGCTATAAAGTAAGCAGTACAAATAAGTGAATTTCCTGTCATGATATGCTTGTATGTGTACTTTCCTCCAAAATGGAATACCTGAACAATAGAGATGGGCAATGCTCTCACTTGAGACTCTTGAGACTAACGTCACAGATCTCGAGAATCTCAAGACCGATTCTCCTGTGCTTCGATCTGTGTGAATTCCCAATAATTACGAGCATAAGCTTAATAGTGTATCACCAGCATTGCTCATATAGAAATGTGTGTGCCGATAAATTTTGTCAAAAGTATCCAGTAATCGGGAGATAGTGGGTTCAAGCCCCACTGTCGGCAGCCCTGAGAATGGTTTCCTGTTGTTTCCCATTTTCACATCAGGCAAATGCCGGGGCTGTGGCTTAAGCCCACGGCCGCTTCCTCCCAATTCCTAGGCCTTTCCTATCCCATCGTCGCCGTAAGACATATCGGTGTCGGTGCGACGTAAAGCAAATAGCAAAAAAAAAAAAAAATGTCAAAAGCCTAGGAAACTACTACATGTTGAACTATGAGCCCCTTAATACCATTAACAAAAGTGAAAATAGAATGTCAGTATCTTAAACTGTTCACGACTTATTTGAGGTGGACATCTTAGCTGAATAACCCTTATAATTTGTGAATAACTGCAGATAGGAAGTACACCTACCTGGATACTAGAGACGTTCATTATTCGAACTTGAGATGGGGTAAGATGTGGCTTACTGCATATGCAGCCACCATTACGCGTGAGTGGAACGTGTAATCTAAATTGCCTGAGTTTTCTCCAATTATTTCGACAGGTGTGATGGGCAGTGCTCTCGATACCAGTTCTCATGTGCTGCGATCTGTGCGACGTACCAGTAACTACGAGTTAAAGTTTGATAGTGTATCATCAGCAGTTCTCATATGGAAACGTGTGTGCCGATAAATTTTGTCAAAAACCTAGGAAAGCACTACATGTTGAAGTATGAGCTCCTTAATACCATTAACGAAAGTGAAAACAGAATGTCAGTATCTTAAATGGTTCTTGAGTTATTTGAGGTGGACATCTTAGCTGAATAACCCTGTAGATAACTATAGATAGGATGTACATCTACCTGGATGCCTTGCAATTGTCAAAAGGGTGGCTTCTTGTGATGTAGACTGGGCCGGAGGTGTTCTGTGACGTTTCCTCTTTATTGATATTGTGTGTTTCTAAGTGCTGGATCATCCCAGAAGTATTTCTGCCAACGTATTTTACTTCTTTGGAACAAACAACACACCAGGCTGTGTGCTATGTGGCATCTCTTGAAAATAAACGACATCCATGACTTACGTTGAGTTTTGGACATCATCTTAAAGTTTTCGCATACAATTAGACACAATTACACATTGCACTGTCTTATACCGATGTATCTAATTATGACGCGAATACTCTATAACATTGTAAGGAATTATTTCCTTTGCCGCCATAATATCTGTAAACACAAGCAGTGGTCATATGATATTGAATGTGGGGTCTGATAACGATGTATACCTACCTGTCGAAAGAACTGGAGCACACTCAGGCATTTTAGATTACACGTTTCACTAATGCGTAACGGTGGTTGCATAAGCATCAAGGCGCATCTTGCCAGTCTCGAGTTAGAATAATGCATGCCTCTAATATCCAGGTAGGTGCACCTGAAGTAGCCATCAGTTTCTGTATTTAGTCCACTCATTTGTATACTTACCACTGCATACAATGCCATTATGTTATACTGTGTCAAAATAACCTCGAAAGAAATGAACGCTCTTGTCGCTTGTTGACCGGTATTTACAGAATGGGGAAGGCCCTTGGTTGGCTATTTGCATATTTGGAACAAACAACAATCAGCTCTGTCTACCTGTAGACCTATGACACGCTGCTTGCCACACAATGCGGGGACAACGCTCTTGAGATATCTCATGAGAAATAGTGCCTGCACTTGAGAAATCTTGAGGCCTCGTCTCAGACTGCCCATCACTACTGAACAACATAAATTGTGGATGTCTGAAACAACCTTCTGAAGTGTCTATCCGGATGTTGACTTCAGAAAAGTATAAATATTTGCTTTTTAACAGCAAGAAACCTCCCAAAATTGTAAATTCTGCAGTGATTGATAATTCAAATATTAAACATGTTCCTGATAAGTGTGATTTTGTGAAATCGTTAGTTAATTTTATGCTCTACATACATAATTGGATCGTTGTTATGCTAAATAATTACTCTAAAGCAACAACATGTGTTTGTAATAAGAATTTGATGAAAGGAAAATGAGGAAATCAATCAAAAAATAGTAGTTCAAGAAAGGCTACTACATACACTGCCAATTAAGAACGAATGGGTAGGCTATTGAGTACTAATTCTGGTTTATATTCAATTCTGGCCTGTTTCATAAAAATACATCTTTACCCTTCTCAGCATTTTATGACTTTGAAATGTTATTAAATTTTGTCTCTATTTATGTGTTATAAAGTTTAAAATTTCATGTTGTACATTTAATCATGTACTATTAACCCACTAAGCCTCCATGGCTCAGGCGGCAGTGCGTCGGCCTCTCACCGCAGGGTTCAGTGGTTCAAATCCCGGTCGCTCCATGTGACATTTGTGTTGGACAAAGCGGTGGCGGGACAGGTTTTTCTCCAGGTCCTCCGGTTTTCTCTGTCATCTTTCATTCCAGCAACACTCTCCAATATCATTTCATTTCATCTGTCAGTCATAAATCATTGCCCCAGAGGAGTGCGATAGGCCTAGGCAACCGGCACAATTCCTATCCTCGTCACAAGATGGGGGCTTCGTTCATTCCATCTCCGATCCAGTCACTGACTGGAGAACAGGTTGTAGATTTTTTTATTAACCCACTTTCATGTTAAACACTTAACCAGTCCTGCAGTGGACAGCACTGGCCACATGCCCGACCAGAGACGCCATCAAACCTACCTGATGGACTGGTGTATGTAAGATCATGATGGTAGTGTATAGGCCTTTTCTGTGTTGAGCAATGTTGGCTACCATTGTTTTTATTTGTATGTACCAGTGTTTGGAAAATTTTAATGGTATAGTATTAAATACAGATTTCTATAAAACTGGCAATTTGTTTACGTGTGCACACACAATTACTTTCTTATCCTGATTCTTCATTGAAATTTATGCTGGCAAGCATATACCAAAGTTTTGTCTGTTGTTGCTTCTTGTGTTTCTGCCATATTAGTCGGTAACCACAAAGAGAACAGCTGTAATCCGCTAGCCGACTTTCCCAGTTTGAGAAAGATCAGTTAGGTTTGTGGGGTATATAGGAGATACATTGCAATAAATAAACATAGCTAAAGTATATGTTGAATTTATTTTGATTATATTTACAGGATGAAATATATGAAGATATGTTTTGATTCTAAAGAACGTTGTATGTGATGACTGATAAGTAAAGACAATGGATTTCTGTTGCTGTGCTTTTGGAGTACTTCTGCCGAAGAACTATGCTGCTGGAACTTGTTTTATTCTGGTGAATCTCAAAGGTATTCCATCCTTTGTGCCGAGAAGTGAGTTGCGTGGATCGAACACAATAGGAAATGGTGTTCCTTGACATGACTTTACCTCGTAGTTGGCAAGTATGTGCACCAGACCTACCTTGGACTGCATCAACCCCATACGGTCACCTGTGAAATAAAACAATCATATTGTTATACCGGTAATCTATTTAACTGTTCATGTGTGGAGGCAAGAAATGTTGTCCGCTGTTCTCCAGCGTTATGAGTATTTGACAAACCTTGCTCATCTTCCACAATATTAGGCTATGTTGACATAGTGATGTAGACTACTATTCACTATTAGGAAAGCAGACCTGTTCCAGGAATCATTAATGAACAAGAGGAGTGTATATGTGAGGACTTACAGAAGGCAGAAGTATTCGATCAGCATTATGTAAAGATATAAGAATAATGCCCAGGTAGAGGAGGTGAGTAATACTGGAGAAGTAATGAAATTTACCTGTGATAATAAAGACATTTATGAAAATGTTGGAAGCTAGAATAGCAGCTGAGATTGATAAGATTTCTGGTGATACACTAAAGGCAGTGTGTTGAGATATGGTGTCATATCTGAAATACTTGCGTGAAGGAGCTATGCCATATGAATGGAGAGAGAAAGGTGGATAAATGTAAAACATCAAGTTGACATGTGTTGTATGCATCATACCTGCCAACCCTTCCGATTTACTCAGTTTTTTTTTAACTCGACTTCCGATTTTCTGATTTATTTTTTTACTTCTTCCTAATTTTGACCAATATAACCTCGAGTACAGTCAATACTCTTCCCTTAGGATAAATTATTGTGTGCTTGTGTAATTTACACAACCTCATATTCAAGTGTATTTATTCCATCGCCTTCCTGTATTGTATTTCCCACTCATTACAGCATTGTGTGTGTTTTGCAGCTGAGAATTCAGGATGGCAATCATCCTACAAATGAGAGAGGCTAGCATGCGCTAACGACTCCATTAATCGGGACAAAATATTGAGTTTCTTGTTTGTGCGCTGTTAACATCGTTTCTGTGCGTAGTTTCATTGGAGTTGTAGGCCACATGATTTTCCTTGCGGTTCTGTGTTTTTCCCTCTGTCAAAGTTGTATGCTAATAATGTATGAGACATATTGATCTGTTTTGTATGTGGTAGGTTTGCATATTTCAGTGCATTTGTGTTCATTCTTAGTTCATAATTTGAATGAGTTGAATATATTCCGGAGACAGTTTCTGGTATTTTCTCTTCACATTATGGCCACAAAACATAACAAACATTATCTCCAGGTGTTGAGAGATATCTATAAAATTGAAATTCCTTTCGTGTTTCAATCTAATTGTACCGGGCGGTACACCTCCACGCCGCTTGTTGAAATATTGCGCCAGTTGAAACTCCTCTACAGGAGAAAGCCTGAATTTTAACAAACTGTATTAACTCAACGGTTTCTCGGAAGATGTCACTACTGTAAATTTGGTAATTTTGAAGTGTTCTGAACTGTGTCTATTTCGATTTGTGTTTGTTTGCTCCGTATCAAGAAGTTTGGACATTCTCTAACAGATGTCTCTACCAAAACTATAATAACGCACTCTGGGGTAAAGGGATGTATTCCCCTAAAGAAATATTGTATTCCTAAGTTTTGTTTTTACTAAATTTTTGTTCTGTGGTTTGAGGGTTGGCAATATAAATCCTTTCTTTCCGCCTGTTTTGAATGTAGCCAGTCATGAATTTCTGTAATTAATTTTCCACCAATAAGGTGTTTCTTCCTCGTCTTGTGCATTAGTTTTTGCTGTTAGCCAATAAAAGTTTGTGGGCGGGTTGTTATCATTCATGAAAGGTCTCGAATTTTCCACGAGGTTATAAAAATTGCTTATTTTCTTGTCTCGGGGCCACTCCATCGGCATCTTGCTTAGTGTGTGAATATGTAGCAGGGGGCGGGAAGCGCCTCTTTCTTCGGGCAGTAGTTCATCAACAAGGTAATGGCCGTTTAATAACTTTATTTCTTGCTAGCTGAGCAGTTTAACCCACGGGGCAGGTTCGAAGCTTTTCTCATGTAACCTACCTTTAAAATGTAAAAGACATTTGCTAAAAATTCCGTCTCTTTAAGTACAAATTGGGATAGAGTGTGCCAAACCCTCTCGAGCTCCCACTCATATTGTTTTGAGGTGACTACGCTTTCATAACCATTTTCCTTCTTTTCTTAATGTAATAAAGTTTTCTTATACGAGTCACCTCCTTAGTATGGGATTAGCCCTTGTGTACGCTGCCTAGTGCCAAATAGGTTTTAAAAGTGCATTAGGAGTGCAAGCTACGCCTCCAGTCAATTTGGTATTTTGGGCCATGTAATTAACCTGTTCCTTTTCTGGGGTAAGCCTAGTAGGTTGGGTATTAATTACCCCTGTTTCTTGGTGTGCCTTGAGGGCAGATTGAAGTGGAGTTTGTTGTGGCCTTTGAGAGGCTTGTAAAATTGAGAGCGGGTCTACTCTTTTTATTGCAATTAGGAGCTAGTGCTCCTTGGCGTGATGGGGTTTTCTGTCCCTTTGTTAATTTGGTAACTGGGTAAAGTTGAGCTAATCGCTCAAAGATTGTGAGTGTGGGGCTCGAAGCCCAAAACTTGGTAAAAAAACCCTGAACGGGAAAAATCATTTTGTACCTGCCTTTCCTTGTTATTTTCACCTAGTGGAAATTGTTGAATGTTGTTATCTGTTATTTGTTGATTTTGAAAAGAAAATGTAACCGTTGTTAAATTTTAAAATTAACTTAACTTTAATTTTGTAGTTGAGACCTATTCCAGCCCGCACCTTCTTTCACCTCTGCTGTTCCACAGATACCTCGGAACACTAATAAAGGAAACTATTATGCATTTTGTTCCATGTTTATTACATTTTTATGTTTTCATAGTTCAAAATTTTAAATTTAATGGTCAGTTCGCCTTGTAACTGTAGGCCTTTTTTTCCGTCGAGATCATGGCGCAATTTATGCGATAAAATCCAAGAATTAAAAAGTCTCCCTATTTTTTTATTTCTAAAACTTGGCATGTATAATGTATGCTCTGGGAAAGCATTCTTTCTGGTTATATTAGACACATTTGTGAAATGACTAACCTGTTTGGAAGAAGGAAGTTCGGGTTTAGGAAAAGTTATTGCAGTTGGGCTCATCTTCTAGGATTCCAGCAAGATATAGCAGATATTTTGATTCAGATCAAATGGACTGTATCGCTATTGACCAATCCAAGGCTTTTGATAGGGGAGATCATGAGAGACTGCTGAAGAAACTGAGGGCTGTTGGATTATACAGAAGAATGGTTGAATGTGTGGCTAATTTCCGCAAAGCAATATTATCGAACACTTGTTTTCTTATGTACGTAGGTGGATCAAAAGGTTAGTTGCACTATCGCGCCGCAGCAGCGCGCTGTGTGTCGCAAACATGGCCACAGCGGAGAAAGGGACAGACACTACCCACACGTCTGTTAGGCAGGTCGCCGTGGTGTCTCGTCTAGTATTGTGTGACTAGCGGCCAAATGCAATGGCGCGTCAACTGGACGTTCACTCCAAATATGAGGTGTGTGCGACAATCTGATTCCTATGAGCCAAAAGGAAGAATTGCACGGACATTCATCGTGAAATTAGTGCTGTGTATGGGGAGCGGGCCATTTCCCGGCAAGGTATCGTAAAGTGGTGTCAGCAATTCGAAGCCGGACGCACGGATATCACGGACAGCCATCGCGAAGGCAGACCCGCAACGTCCAGGACCCGTGCAAAAGTCAACAGTGTGAATGCGATCATTGGACAGAACGGGGGCATTAAACTGAGAGAAAACGCGACGCAGCTGAACATGTCATATGGCAGTGTGTTCGCCATTGTTCACGAGGACCTTGGATATCTTAAGCTGTGTCAAAGATGGGTCCCACGTCTTCTCACCGATGAGCACAAGGGACAACGTTTCCAATCCTACCTGGCATTTTTTCAACGCTATGCCGCAGACGGCAACGGGTTTCTGCGGCGAATCGTCACAGGCGACGAAACGTGGGTCCACCACTTCACCACCGAAACGAAGCGAACATCAATGGAATGGGTGCACCCCTCATCACCACAACGAAAGAAGGCCAAACTTCAACCTTCAACCGGTAAGGTTATGACGACAGTGTTCTTTGACATGGAGGGTTTGCTACACGTGGAATTCATGCCGAAAGGAACGACGATCGACGCGGTGTCGATTTGTCAAACGTTGCACCGGTTGCGTAAAGCCATTAAAGAGAAGCGCCGGGGGAAAAAGAGCGCCGGTGTGATTTTGTGG
The DNA here is from genome assembly GCF_040414725.1 of Anabrus simplex. Lineage (NCBI taxonomy): Eukaryota > Metazoa > Arthropoda > Insecta > Orthoptera > Tettigoniidae > Anabrus > Anabrus simplex. Next base: position 298,244,848 of record NC_090270.1, read on the forward strand.
CACGATAACGCAACACCTCACAAGGCCCGCCAAACGAGAGAACTGCTGCAGCGTTTCAAGTGGGAGGTCTGGCAACATCCACCCTACAGTCCCGACCTAGCGCCATGTGACTTTCGTCTGTTCAGTAAGCTCAAAACGGAGCTTGGTGGTCGACGTTTCCAGACCGATGAGGTGAAGGCCGCTGTCTCCGAGTGGTTGCAGAACGCTGGAGGAAATTTCTATGCATCCGGCATCGACAAGTTGGTTGTGCGTTCGCAGAAATGTTTGGAGTCTCTTGGAAATTATGTGGAAAAGTGACGTTACAGTGTATGTCGTTATAGTCGTGTTGCTGTTGAATAGGTGGTGTAATAAATGGCCATAACTGGGAAGTGCAACTTATTTTCTGATCTGCCCTCGTATATACATGATATGAGTAAATAGCTGGAATGATGGACAAGGCTTATTGCAACAGGGAAATAATAGAAGACTTAAGTCAGTTTCAATCTTTTATTATGAATGAGAGACAAAAAACTTTATGTGGTGCATAGATTCTAACAGTAAACATAGTGAATGGTTTAGCCCCATATCGGGCAGGGGAAATTGTTCTTGAAAGAATATTCCTTCCCTCTTTACTATTAATGAAGAGTGTGATCCCTCATTTTCAGGAGTTAAGGGAATAGCTGGGCAGGCTTTACTATCATCTCATCGCACCTTTTCCACAAAATATTGAACTGGTCCATACCTCCAGATGATTTATCTGTCAGACCACAATGCTATAATCTTCCAAGTTACATTAAACCAGAGCGGAGTTCTAGCTCGTCAAATAAGCTTGTCCATTAAAAATTCCTTACTCGGAAAACAAACTGGAATACATTCAGAGCTCGAATGAAAGTACCAGGGAAATGGCTGATCAAGCTAGACAAAATCACCCTATCACAGGAATTAAATGGGTTAGTTAGCAGTATATGGAGAGACCTGGAAGAAATTTGCTCCTCTACTTTCCCTCCTTTCAGGCCCACTAACAAATGTGCATCCCAGAGTTGACAGTACTAAGAAAGATGACAGAGCTAAACGGTGCCTAAAGAATGTAAAATAGAAGCTCTAACACCAATCTACAAGAATCAATATTTAGAAATTCGTAGGAATGACCAGGCTCTGATAAAACAAGCAAAATCAGACTCCTGGTAAATATTCTTCCAAGCAGAGAAATCAGTATAATATTTGGAAAACTCATAAAGTGTGCAAGAATAATTTTGCCATGAACACTGAACAGTTTAAAGATATTAACATTAAAAGTTGGTTCCACCTTTACAATACTTACAAAAGTTTTTATTTTTAAAGCAAAGTTATAGATACATGTTTCGTACCTCTTTGAACATCTTCGGCCTAGTGAAGAACGAAAGTTAAATAGTAATTAGCATAATAAAAAAGTGTTATATACATGTCTACAGCAAGTCAAATTTACATGGTCTTAGTATGCCAGATTTGTTACATCGCTGAGGGGAAGGTAACTACACTGTAATGATGGATGAATCCAAGATGGGGGGGGGGTGAGCATGTGGGAGCAAGCATAGTTGTCTTTACTTGTACAACAGAAATGTACTGAAGATCAATTAAACTCACAATGTAGACTATATAAAACAGAGGTACAACGAATTCAGATGGCTGTCGACTGGATAACCCACAACACAGAAGTAAACCATGTATAAGCAATCAACATCGATTCACAAGCTGTGCCAACAAAATCACAATTCGCTGGATCTGAGGGCATACCAGACATTACAGAAATGAACAAGACTTTACCTAGCCAAAGTGGATTTGATAAGACAGAAGATAATTACATACAATAAGCTTACATTATCCCGATGTAAGCAGAAACTATGAGACTTCTACAAACACCTCTAGAATGGGTTGTAGATTTTTTCTCCAAATCCCTCATCCACAAAACTCTCCATTCCAGATTAATAATGCCGACAGCAAATCAACATACTCCCTTAATCATCCTAACACAATTCTTATCCAACCATGGAAAATTCCTTCATCACCTTCACAGAATTGGTAGAACCACATCACTCATATGTCCATGTGGACAAGAAACCCAGGCAGCAGTTCATCTTCTCAACCGATGCAAACTGAGTCGTAAAGAGGCCCACACATTCCTCCGGCAGCCAAGTGTTTAGCTATACAAAATTATTTCCAGCCCTAGGACTATTAAGATGAATGAAGTATACCAGACCTTAAGTCAATGAGAAATATCAGACAAACTCGTATGCATTCTCAATACAAATATCCTGTGTATACCCAAAGGGTGACATGCCGGTTATAACTGTTGCTTAAATTTAAACAAAAAGGCTTGTTGCATAATATATGATGTGATATTCTAACTGTATAGAGAAGTAAATAAGTTCTCTCAGTTTTAATAACTGAGTTGATAGTACCTCATAGCGATCACTGTAAAACTAACTTCATAGCTCTCAGAGGAACATCTTACGCAAATTGGATATTGTATTTCTGTCAAAAGCTCAAAGAAAATGTTCGCTACATTCTTAGTTAATGAGTAACATCATTTAATGAAAAAGTGACTACAAATTCGAATCTTTGACTACCAAGTTCGTCTCGAACTTAAGCAAAGTTTTAAAGTGTTATATGTATTTTTAAAAAATTGTGATTTTTGAGTCCTAACTCGTGTTTGTACAATTAGATTACTATTTTAATTCACCCTCCATGGGTTGTTTTGATAATGACTGCCAAGTTCTGAACTTGTAATTGAATATCTATTCACTATTTTGTTCCCCTTTTTACTCTTATTTAATCATAATGTTGTAATATTTTGTGTAATGTATATGTTTGTGTGTATGTACCTATGCTTATTTCTCGAATTTTGGCTGAAGATGACGCTAAATAGCGTTGAAACTAGTGCCAAGCAGTGGCGGCCGGTCAATACGTGCTACCGGGCTCCAGTACGTAGCTTGGATCTGTAAGGAATTAATTATTATTAGTACAATTATCCTGGTGCCTTTTCTTTGTTTTGAGTACGGTATGAATTTGTGTTTTGTGAAAATCAGGACGAGATCTGTCGAACACCTAGCTCTGTTCTCCCGGGGAACTCCTCTCGTGCTCATGTGAAATGAGCTCTGGCCTGTAGCCTGGAGGAAGCAATACGCAGGCGCAGCCAAGCTTGCAACACTCCCCGTAGCCGGTGGAGTATACCATCAACCGGGATCAACTTTCACTGATCCCGTCTATAGTTACTTGTCCTCCCGCAAGTGGGTAGAAGTGCTCGATGCCTCCTGCTACCCTGATGTTGAACGTGATAAGCGATTCTGCCACTAGAGAGCAGCATCGTCTGGGCTCAAATGTACAGCCACTGCCTTCGTGATGTCCAGGCCGTACTGTAACGAGCGCGGGAAAGCAATCAGCTGATCGTTAGGGGGGAAGTTTAGCACATGAGTTAGTAGAGTTTAGCACATGAGTTAGTAGAGTTAATGTAGATTTTCGCAGTTTTATTGAAATTTTTAACGATGGCCGCGTGTTCACTCCGATATATGTGAGAATGAGTCGTCATCGACTGCATTATTAAGTGGAAAGTCGTTAATTAGTGAAGAAAACTTAGTGTGAGCGTGTATTTATATGAAGCTATAGGTTAAGAAGATCGTTCTTCAGTGTTTTAATTTTGTAGTTTAATTGTGTACAGTTATATTTATAGTGTAAAATTAATTGAGTTAGTGCATTCTGTGTTTTATTATTAACCACGAATTGTATATACGGTACTTGAATTAAGATGATCAGTGAGGGAAATCACCATGGCTAAGAGTTGCTGTGTGCCTGGCTGCAAAGCCAATTATAAACAAGGAGAGTACACTCCGGTATTAGTGTTTCCTTCTGATGAAGAACGAGTTAAGTTATGGAAGAAGGCTATTCCCACGGGAAATTTAATAGTTAATCACAACACAGTTGTGTGTATCACGCACTTTCCTGAAAATCACATCCTGAGAGAAATAAGAGTGTCCCGTCCAGATGGTGAGTTAATTTCTTTTATTATGTCATAAACATGGGTAACATTAGGTAGGCCCTATATTTTTATGTAATCAGACCTACGGCTTATCTGAATTCGGTGTATTTGAAAATGCAAGTCTTATTTATGAGTATCACCGAGCTCGATAGCTGCAGCCGCTTAACTGCGGCCAGTATCCAGTATTCGGGAGACAGTGGGTTTGAACCCCACTGACGGCAGCCCTGAAGATGGTTTTCCGTGGTTTCCCATTTTCACGCCAGGCAAATGCTGGGGCTCTACCTTAATTAAGGCCACGGCCGCTTCCTTCCCATTCCTAGACCTGTCCTGTCCCATCGTCACCGTAAGACGTATCTGTGTCGGTGCGACGAAAAGCAAATAGAAAAAAATAATAAGAAGAAGAACAATAAAAATTAATTAAAAAATAAAGAAATTATTAGTATCAAACAGCATTGTGATTTATGTAAATCTTATCTTCTGACAGATTCTGATCTTATTTATGAATTACCTCCAGAAGTAAGATATCTGAATTTCCTAAATCGAGGGGGCTTAAGGTATCCATCAGACATGTCAATAGAACTTGGAATTGAGCTGTACAAAGTAATTTGTGTGTTAGTGTCAGATACATATAAGATGGTATTTCTAAATTCAGACAATCCTAAGTGTGTCACAAAATCCTTGGCTTTGGAGTCAATGCAGTTGGCAGATTCCCTAGTCATTTGTGACTGCGGGAAGAAATTGGAAGACCTGGTCGGACAGTGTATATATATTTGGGTGAATATATTTTTAAATAACTTTTCCAAAATTCACACCGACTTGTGTATTCAACAAAGTGCTTCAAAGAGAGCAGACCTACTCCATACTGGTGTAATTTCCTGTAAGAGGTCCAGGAAAGCTGCAGTGTTCATGGAGTGGAAACAGTGAGGTACAGAAATAATTTATATTTGTAATAAATAGTAATGGTAATTGGCTGCATGTTTTCTGTCAGTGTGTATGATGTGAATGTTCCAGTTGACCAGAAAATGGATAAAATCGCAAGTATATGTCTCAAAGTGTTAGGCTGTACTCACGCAAACGAACGTATATACGCGAGAAATAGAACGTTACGGAGAAGGATTTGCATTGTATGTCAGAATTAACAAATATTTGAGGATAGGTTTTGGTTTTATAAGGTGTTAACAGTTCTTTAAGTAATTTAAACGAGTGTGTTATTCAGGCGGAGCGTATGCGTATCGCCTTCAAGTCCCCCCCAAAGCGTGACGTCATCAGAGGTACAGTACGGCCTGGACATTACGAAGGCAGTGGTACAGCGTAACTGGGGGCAATCTATCACAAACATAACGTTGTTATTAAGGTAACCAACCAATATCCATCTTCGTTTTGTGTCAAAAATAAGGAATTCGTACGTGAGTCAAAGAATCTTGGACTGACCCTAAATGTTATACCGCATTAGAAGGTAAATTATGCTGGTAATAGAGGAGGTCTCAATGATTCAGTTGTTTGGCAGCACTTTCAGTTGCTTTCAGCGGGGTTTGATCTCGCGGTTATATTGTTGGTGCGTGTTTTTCTATCACTGTGCTAGTGTTAAAGTTCATATGGAGATTTATCCAATTATTTATCCACTACAGTGTATATCAAGTGAAATTAAACTAGTGTTCTTAGTGAGGATCTATATTTCCAAGATCCTGTTTGCACTGAAGATTGAAAACAGCGTATTTAGCGTTTTTTGTAGCACGTAGGACGATTTTTTCACGAGCCGCCACTGCTGCCAAGTAAACATGTTGTAACTTAACCATTATAACATTTATTTGTATTGACAAGGTGGACCCCTTAAGATACCTCTCTTACACTGTAAGTACCTCGCTGTTAATATAAGGAACTGGGGGTAATTACATTAATGAAGTTGTAAATAAACGTTCCAGATACAGCCATGGTTAGGTGTATGGTTAGGTGTTGTAGTAAGGACAGGGCGTATAAGTCTCTAATAAGATTTCAGTTAGAGTATGTTTCTAATGTATGGGACTCACACCAGGATTACTGAAAGGAGAAATGTATAAGATCCAAAGAAAAGCAGCACAATTTGTTTTGGGTGATTTCCGACAAAAGAGTAGTGTTACAAAAATCTTGCAATTTTGGGCTGGGAAGACTTGGGGATAAAGAAACGAGCTGTTCAACTAAGCATTATATGACATTAGTAGACAAACAAGCTTGTGCTGTCGCTTAAGTGCGGCCAGTATCCAGTATTCGGGAGATAGTAGGTTCGAACCCCACTGTCGGCAGCCCTGAAAATGGTTTTCCGTGGTTTCCCATTTTCACACCAGGCAAATGCTGGGTCTGTACCTTAATTAAGGCCACGGTCGCTTCCTTCCCATTCCTAGCCTTTTCCTGTCCCATCGTCGCCGTAAGACCTATCTGTGTCGGTGCGACGTAAAACAATTAGCAAAAAAAAAAAATTGCATGCCAAAAGCCTCGATTAAATTCCAAACTTCTCTGCAGTGCTCATCTGGAGTGAGGGCATATAATACTGTTGAAATTCGTCCGTGAGATGGAGACGTAAAGCCGTTGGTGCTCTCCGACAGGAGTAGGCTATGTGCCAGCAACGGATTTCACCATATCCCTTCCTACTATCATACTATCCAGCTCCATGTCTAAATAGTTAGCATGCTGGACTTTGGTCATAGGGGTCCCGGGTTCGATTCCCGGTAGGGTGGGGAATTTTAACCATAAGTGGTTAATTCCCCTGGCATGTTCCGTCTTCATCATCAGTTCATCCTCATCACGACGCGCAGGTCGCCTAAGAGCGTCAAATCGAAAGACCTGCAACGGGTCTCTACAGAGGCCATTCACCATTATTGTATTTATTTATTTATTTATTTATTTATTTATTTATTTATTTATTTATTTAATCTGACCCAGGACATTCTAGGTATGCCAAATGATGCAGAATAATACACAGTAAAAATGTTGATGAAAGGTGATAAATGAGATTAATCTTAAATGAAATGGCGTATGGCTTTTAGAGCCGGGAGTGTCCGAGGAAAAGTTCGGCTCGCCAGGTGCAGGTCTTTTGATTTGACGCCGTAGGCGACCTGCGTGTGTGATGAGGATGAAATGATGATAAAGACGACATATACACCCAGCCCCAGTGCCAGCGAAATTAACCAATTAAGGTTAAAATTCCTGACCCTGCCGGGAATCGAACCCGGGACCCCTGTGGCCAAAGGGCAGCACGCTAACCATTTAGCCATGGAGTTGGACAGATTAATCTTAAAAACAAGCAATATACGGCAGGTTATAATTAACCATGTTAAATGATATGAACTCCATATAAATGATGTCGAAGAATTGAGACGTTGATTATTGAGATAACTATCTCATCTTGCAGATTTCTCGGCAGTTGATATTTTTGTCGCCATGCCACGTAAGATTTGGGAATTATTCCCCCGCGCCAAAGAAAAGTCCCGGGGGTGGCGGGGGCGGTAACTTTTGGAAGGTTTAAGTATCGCCTTGGGGAGAACGCGAGCTAACTTAGACAGGCGGCTGAAGGCCTTGGAAAAACGTACATCAGGGAGAAAAGCTATTAATGCCGTCAATGCAGATCGTACCCAAATTCTGTTACTATAATTAGGTCGCTACTCAAGCCTTAAGGTACTTACCGATACAATTCCTGGGTCCTTCGCCAAAAGGCAGGTAGGTGTAGTTTGGCCTTGCACGCTTCCTCTCTTCAGAAAAACGTTCAGGATCAAAACGTTCGGGATCCGGGTAGAACTTGGAGTCATAATGGATTCCCATCACGGGAATTAACACGACGGAGCCCTTCTCCAGCTGGATATTAGATTCGGGCAAAGTGTAGGGCATCACTGCTTTCCGGTCCAAGAATGGCAGTACAGGGTACTTACGGAGAGTCTCTGGAAAATAAAGCACAACGATGATTTATTTAAATTCTCGAGGAAGAATAGAGGGGAGCTACTGAGGTATGCATTAATTTGATTTCTTCATTTATCAACACCAGAGTCATCACTGCTCCAATTAAGAATAAGAATAATATGTAGGATATTCAGCCCTGATGGTGGCTTGATCGGCAACAGCTCCGCCATCAGCTGTCATAGATGGCCTAGGTGTCAAGTGAAGGATCATTCGAGGGAAATGAGGAGTGAGGTAGTTTCCCGTTGCTTTCCTCACTGAGGTAGAAGTTTCTATTACATATCAGTCTCCCAAGCCCCCTGAAATGCATGCACTAACCGACCCTATGAGTGACATAGCAGGAACTCGCTGCATTAGGAATGTCATTAGGTCTACTACCCCGTGGTGTAGGGGTAGCGTGCCTGCCTCTTACCCTGAGGCCCCGGATTCGATTCCCGGCCAGGTCAGGGAATTTTACGTGGACCTGAGTGCTGGTTTGAGGTCCACTCAGCCTACGTGATTAGAATTGAGGAGCTATCTGACGGTGAGATGGCGGCCCTGGTCTAGAAAGCAGAGAATAACGGCCGAGAGGATTCGTCGTGCTGACCACACGACACCTCGTAATATGCAGGCCTTCGGGCTGAGCAGCGGTCGCTTGGTAGACCAAGGCCCTTCAAGGGCTGTGGTGCCATGGGGTTTGGTTTGGTTTGGATTGGATTAGGCCTACTAGCATTGCTCATACCTCAGTCATATTCATGAGTCAAGGAAGGATGAGACTTGAGACAGGACAATGAAGGTATCAAAAATCATTTAGAGACAAAGTTCACTGCCACTGGGTCTCGCCAGCAAAGGCACATAATAACAGCATTTATTTCACTCCTTCCATGTCTAGCCAGGTTATCCTGCCATGGCAACGGAGTAGACCATGCAGCCAGTAACGCGTACCGTATGCCGTGCTGAGTTGCTCAGACGGTTAAGTCGCTGGCCTTCTAACCCCAACTTGGCAGGTTCGATCCTGGCTCAGTCCGGTGGTATTTGAAGGTGCTCAAATACGACAGCCCCGTGTCGGTAGATTTACTGGCACGTAAATGAACTCCTGCGGGACCGAATTCTGGCACCTCGGCGTCTCCGAAGACCTTAAAAAGTAGTTAGTGGGACGTAAAACAAATAACATTATTATTATTATGATTAGTAACGGGTACAATCGCGATCACAAGAATTCTGGGTGGAAAAGGAAACAGGTAATGTTCGGGCGAAAATTTTGGCCAACCCTGAGGATGAAGTAGAAATAACCAAGGCAACGTCACATGTGTTCGTCTTCCAGGAGGTGTGGCTTCCGACGTTGTGCACTCGGAGGCCACTCCCAATTCCATTCTTTTGGGAATTGATTAAGATGTTTCTATGGTTAAATATTCTGGCTATACTAGCTTTTCCTAATCAAAGAAAACAATTAATTAACTGTAATTTAATTGTGATGAAGTGCACATGATGTAATCCCACCCCAATATATGGCATTTAATTGGTGTGATGAGCACTGGTAATAACTTCATAGGAACGGTTTTCCAAACGCCCTTGCATCTGTGATAATCAGAATTATTTAATGCCAGGTTATTTTTACTTTGGTTTCTTAGGATAACAATTATTATTATTATTATTATTATTATTAGTAGTAGTAGTAGTATTTAACGGGGCCTATATTGACAAAAATAAAGGTCATTCTTCCTTACAATGGTTGAGCGCGATGCCATTTGATAATGAAGTCACAGTCGAGACCGCTAACAGTTCAGTCAGACCTCGCACACAAGAATTACAAAGCAACTGGAGAATTTGACCCTCATTGAGTTGACATACACATTACGTCTGTTGCCTTGAAGGAGGCATGTGGTTCCTCCCTTAATTCCCCTCTCCCTTCATTGTCGAGCCAGTGGGACGTGTGGGCAGGCGAGGAAGCAAGTACCTTCCCCTCCGCATGTGTTTCGTTCATGCTAGATATCCTCATACTTCCGTTTTCTCCACCTCCCCTCACTCTTCATATGTGTGAATGTGTTAAGCATCTGATGGATGTGATCATTTAGGGAGAGTGTGTAAGCAGGTATTGGATAGTTCTGAGGGCTGTACTGATTTCTTGCCTGAAATGAATATTTCTGGCCACGAGATACTAAACTGTGGTGTAGTGGTTAGCGTGATTAGCTGCCACCCCCGGAGGCCCGGGTTCGATTCCCGGCTCTGCCATGAAATTTGACCGGGCGAGTTGGCCGTGCGGTTAGAGGCGCGCAGCTGTGAGCTCGCATCCGGGAGATAGTGGGTTCGAGCCCCTCTGTCGGCAGCCCTGAATATGGTTTTCCGTGGTTTCCCATTTTCACACCATGCGAATGCTGGGGCTGTACCTTAATTAAGGCCACGGCCGCTTCCTTCCCACTCCTAGCCCTTTCCTATCCCATCGTCGCCACAAGACCTATCTGTGTCGGTGCGACGTAAAGCAACTAGCATTAAATTTGAAAAGTGGTACGAGGGCTGGAACGGGGTCCATTTAGCCTCGGGAGGTCAGCTGAGTAGAGGTGGGTTCGATTCCCACCTCAGCCATACTCGAAGTGGTTTCCCCACTACTCCTCCAGGCAAATGCTGGGATGGTACCTAACTTAAGGCCACGGCCGCTTCCTTCCCTCTTGTCTATCCCTTCCAATCTTGCCATCCCCCCACAAGGCCCCTGTTCAGCATAGCAGGTGAGGCCGCCTGGACGATGTACTGGTCCTCCTCCCCAGTTGTATCCCCGACCCGATGTCTGGCGCTCCAGGACACTGCCCTAGAGCCTGTAGAGGTGGGACGCCTCGCTGAGTCCGAGGGAAAAATAAACGCTGGGGTGTAAACAGATTAAGTAAGTCAAATGGTCTCATTTCCCTCGCAGAGTCACAAATCAAATTAGATCTTGAAGAATTATTCTACATTGTCCTAATTGTATCGTCAATGTTACAAGTTACAACAGTGGGACGGCATTCGCTTGGGTTTTAATACCAGCATGCCACTAGTCTCCTCTGTGGATCAGTGGTTGAGTGTTGGCCTCCCAATCCACAGATATAGAGTTCAAATCCGGCAGAGGTATTCGGATTTTTGAAGGGCGAAATAAAACACCATATCTCTGGTGACACATTTGGTGTTCACCGGACAAAATTAATGAAAACTCAGCCAAAGACGCCTAAGAGGGATTCGGTTTACTCTGCATCTAGTAGGCCTGGAGTAAAACGGAGCGTCGAAATTGACGAGCAGGCAGCCAGGTGGCATCAAATTCAAATGTCTGCGCAACGCAAGGTAGCTGAGGCCATATGATTATTATTATTAGTGCTTATATAGACGCGCAGATCGCCTATACGGAGTCAACTCTAAAGACCTGCATCAGGCCTCTTTAGAGGTCACACGCCATCTCCATTATTATCGAATGATTGTGATAAATTGGCTTACCATACCTTCTTATCGATAATGGGAAAAGGCATACAGTAATAATATCTTATCAACACTGTAGTATTTCTTTAACATGGGTGGTTCAATAAGTAAAATAATAAAGACCCTAAGGACACTCACATGTGTCATTCCTGGAGCAGATATATCACCGTTTCCCCTCGTGACCATAAGCCTGCACATGGTGTCCGTTATACCGTCCAAACGTCGATTTATTAAATGGTGACACGAGACGGAAATATGGCCAGACATTGAGATACGCAGTGTGATCCTATTTTTTCCATCTGCAGAGCTCTCAGCACATCACAACACTGTAGAAATGACCTGAGTTGTTTGGAATAAGCATCGTATCGGTGCACAACAATATTAGGTTACTTTTCCTCCACCGTCCTGTACATGTGAGTTGCTACGGCGCTGTCACTGGGAGGTAATGTACTCGTACTATCCTGTTTAGACATGGCATTGATAAATAACACTGCTTTTGGACCATTGTAGAAGCATCTGCTTACATGAGGGTTAGAACCCGACAGTGTTGCTCAGCGAGCAGACGTATCCTGAAGTCAGGTGTTTCTTCTGTGCCCAGACAGATGTTTTATTATATCATAAAAACAAAATATGAATGTAATATGTATGAAGAGTAACTTATGCACCAAGTCCACACTGTTTTATTCCTATGGAAGAGTTGCAAGTATTTACGCAATAAAAGGCTCCTATTACCTTATTTATTGAACCACCCTCGTACCTACTAGTAAGTGACAGAGGAATTACTGAAAAATCGTTACTACAATCATTGTGCGTTTATTTCACAGTGCAAGTATTAATATTAACGGAAAAAAGTACGCTATTAATATTATCACATGTTGGGTACACAATAGGTTTGTGATTAATAATAGCAGAGAGTGATCCACTGTTGGTTTCCAGTACCCGTAATTAGTACCATTGTGAGAAACACCAAGGATCTGGGCGTTGCCTGTGATTAGTACCACTATGTGAGGAACACCACGGGAATACCGGCGCCCGGGATTAGTACACCTAGGTGAGGAATGCCATGGGTTTGCGTTGACTATGAGTGGCGCCATTATGTGAGAAACACCACAGGTCTGCGTTACCTGTGCGACGTACAATACTTGTGTGTAGTACCATACGTGAGTACGCTACTTTTGATTAGTACCGCAACAGGACATATGCCATGGTTCTACTTTACTAACGATAAATACCATTATGAGGGGCCGTTGACCTGGATTTTGGATCCCTTTAGACAAGAAGCATCCTCGATTCAGCAGGACTGTGCTTTAGAAGCAGTCCCTTGGTCAGTAATACTATTGTTTATGAGGTTTCTGGGTCGGATCCACTGATTGTTTTAAATTCATATCCATCCATTCTTCATCACATTTTTTATTCTGGTCAGTGGATGATTTTGAACTTTTAAATTGTCATTACATTTCGTACCATTAGGGGCCGATGACCTAGATGTTAGGCCTCTTTAAATAACAAGCATCATAATCTTCATCATCATATTATCACGGTATTATAGGGTTACTATGGAATATACAAAATCAACATTCCATAATATCCACAAGCGTTTAATTGGAGAAACTATAGAATTTTGTTTCAGAAGGCACTCAGCAAGGTGATAGACTAATTCATCCCAAATCCTGTATATCTGCAATGACACTTCGTGCTAGTGATGGGCAGTTTGAGACGGGGATCCGAGATTTCTCGAGACTATAGGTCATTCCATGTTAAGAAAACAGTATTGCTCTTATGACAACAAGATTGCCATATCGAACGGCTCTGCTTAACAGCATCATGGGAAAAACGTGCCATATACTGTATATTGGTGAAACTCAGTACGTAAGTTCAAAGCATTATCAAAGAAGGAAGAAAGTAAGCTGCAAATTATTCCTTGAAATCTAGGATACAGGGGTTATAGGGCAGGGGGAGGGCTTATTTAGGTTTTTACAGCAACATGGATAAACTACTGCCCATACAAAACATCAGTACTGAAGTTCAAGGCATTGGTCACAACCATTAGACGCGTTAACACATGCACACATCTGAAGAGTGAGGGGAGGTGGAGAAAACGAAGTACGAGGATATCTAGCATGAATGAAACACACGTGGAGGGGAAGGTACTTGTTTCCTCGCCTGCCCACATGTCCCACTGGCTCGACAATGAAGGGAGGAGCCACACGGCTCCTTCAAGGCAACAGACTTAATGTGTATGTCAACTCATTGAGTGTCAAATTTTCCAGTTTCTTTGTAATTCTTGTGTGCCAAGTTTGGCTGAACTTTTAGCGGTCTCGACTACGACTTCATTATTAAATGGCATCACTCTTAACCACTGTAAGAAAGAATTACCCTTATTTTCATCAATATAGGCCCTGTTAAATACTACTACTATTACTACTATTATTACTCCTCCTCCTCCTCCTACTACTACTAATAATAATAATACTAATAATAATAATTTTATCCTCAAAAACTAAAGTAAAAATAACCTGGCATTAAATAATTATGATTATCAGAGGCGCAAGGGCGTTTAGAAAACCGTTCCTATGAAGTTATTGTCATCGCCGATCAAACAACTAAATGCCACATATTGGGGCGGGATACATCGTGCACACTTCATCGCAATTAAATTACAGTTAATGAATTGTTTTCCTTGATTAGGAAAAGCTAGTGTAGCCAGAATGTTCAACCATATAAACATCTTAATCAGTTCCCGAAAAGATAGAGTTGGGAGTGACCCGGTGACGGCGCGTGTCTCTCATCACTGGGGGCTCAAAAGAAGGAAAAATTCTCCCCCGCCCCAACCTATCTTCTCGCCCTCTCCCCCAGCACCTCTTCCGTCGTGAGCCGTAACCTCCTAAAATAAGATGACATATGTTGTAGAAATGTGATCAAATACGAGGGAATCAGACAATACGGTACATGCCAAAATTTACCACATGCAAAATAAGAAATGTTCCACATTAAACTTATCCTATTCAGACAGCTTATACAAAAAAATACATCCCTTTCAATTGACAACATAGCAAGAGCATTACGTCTATCCTCGGTCATTATGCTGCGCAAGAAAGTCTTTGTTCTCTTATTACTAAAGTGTTTTTATTCTTTCCCTGAAGGGGGACGCGGGCCTCTTAGACAGTGACGTCGTCTCTCAGGCCGGCAGATTTGTTACGGTGAATGAGATGCTTGGAGAATGTGAGGGGGTTGGCGGCCGTGGCCTATACTAGGAATAGTCCTGGCATTCGCCTTAGTGCAGGAGAATGGAAAACCATGGAAAACCATTCTCAGGACAGCCGGTGGTTGGGGCCAGCCGTGAGGTCCAGCCCTGTCCTGTCTCCCGAATGCAGAGGCGCAGAACCACGGTAGAGCCGTGGCAACCCCTCCTCTGCTCGGTTGGCCGGTCAGAGTGCAGAGCTGTTGGACCACGGACCAGTCGTGGCCACTTATGGGACGAGACCCACTCTGCATCTATCGACGTTTATTCTCTTCAGGGCTGAGAAGTACCTTTCTGCTTCCGATGTCGTCATGGGAATAGTAATAACTATATTTAAAAGTTTTAATTTGTATTACCTTGCCGTTATACTTTGCCTCAATGATTTTTAAGTTGTTTCTCTCAAAAAAGTAATTATTCCAAAGAAGGCAAGTGAATAGATGTTTAGTAAGTATTGATATGTTTGGGACAAGGTATCAATTGGAATTTGGCAGTTTAATGTAACTTTTGGTAGTAATGATGCTTTTCAACACTAGCACTAGTTACGTGCACTATTCTCTGCTGCTAGTTAAATTCCCGTAAAGGCAACAGATGGCAGGCACAAACCCCAACAACACGATTTGTGAAAGACTTGAGAGAGTGGCATATTGCGCTTGCGTAAAGCACAGATATCCGTTTCTGCGATATCCTGGTCTTGCCTTAGTGCTGATCAACGCCCCCCCGCACCTCGCCACTCCCTTCGCCTATGTACGGACGGAGAGATCGCCTTGCAAGGGGGTTCATTCCAGACGAGTATCCAGCTACAGACTTTGCGCAGCTCACATGAATTGACAGCCAGTACGAGTATATTACGGATAGAAGGACTTAGCAAGAGCTTCGAGATGGACAAGGGAGTTATGAAAATTACGTAGTTGAGTACAATTTGATATAAACTGGAGGTCCATTGCTCCATTGCGCTATACCAGAAACCGCCACTGGAGTGACCTCTGAGTGCGCAACGTCGCAAGACACACCTGCTGGAAAACGAACACATGTGACGTTGCCTTGGTTACTTCTTCATCCTCAGGGTTGGCCAAAATCTTCGTCCAAACGTTACCTGTTTCCTTTTCCACCCGGAATTCTTGTGACCGCGATTGTACCATACCAGAGCAACTCAGAACGAAAATGAAGGCAACAAAGTGATGGCAGTTTCCGCTTTTGTGCTTCTCCCTGCGAATGTATTTACTAAGTAGAGAATGTTAAGTAATTATTTTAATAACTCACGGGCAAAAACATGCCTCATCCACTTCCTTTCTTTCATAAAGTACATTATAATATTCCTTAATCACGAGGAATTATGAGTGTCTGAGGTCCATAAGAGCAATACTGTTTTCTTAACATAGAATGAGTTATAGCGCAGACGCGCGAGAGCATTCTCCCAGCATTGTGCGGCGAGCAGCGCATCGTAAACCTACAGGTAGTCGGAACTGAATGTTGCTTGTGCAGATTATGCGAATAGCCAACTACGGGCCTTCTCTCCATTCCGCAAATACGAGTCAACAAGCGACTAGCCCGTTCATTTCTGCCGAGGTCTATTACTGACGCAGTATAACATAATTATAAAGGATACGATGCTGGCATTGTAAACAGCGATAAGTACACGAGGTAGTCTAAGTACAGAAACGGATAGCTACTGTAGGTGTACATCGTTATCAGACCCCACATTCAATGTCCATTTGACCAGTGCTTGTGTTTACCGATATTATGGTGACGAAGGAAATAATTCCTTGCAATGTTGTAGAATATTCGCGTCATAATTATGTACTTCGGTATATGACGGTGCAAGGTGTAATTGTGTCTAATTGTACGCGACAACCTTAAGACGATGCCCAAAACGCAACGTAAGTATTGGACGTGGGATTATTTTGAAGAGATGTCACACAGCACAGTCCGCTGTGTTGTTTGTTCAAAAGAAGTAAAATACGTCAGCAGAAATACTTCTGGGATGATTCGGCACTTAAAAGCACATAACATCACTGAAGGAGTATCGTCACAGAGAACACCTGCAGCCCGGTATGCATCACAAGAAGCTAACTTGTCGGCAACAATTGCGAGGTACTGTATTTGGATAGATTCTTTATTGATTGATTCTTTATTTTTTCTCCAGATCTACATAGTTCGTATATGATCCATTTATGGAGAGAAAAAATAACAAGTCTGACCTAGACCAGCTCACAAAAAGAAAAGGAAAAGAATGCCACCAGATAGGCAGACACATGAACAAAACCATAAATAATAATGATAATAATAATATTAATAATAATAAAATGGCAATGAGACAGGGTAAACACTGCCGCCTGGCCCAAGATCAACCCTATATTGGTGGTCAAACTAAAATAATGACCTATTGCTGTGTGGAGTACAATAGTGTCGGCAGGCTGCATCTGCAATTAAACAAAGTGTATATCACTTTCGGCCGGGTTCGCAACTCAGCGTAATCCTTCCTGAACACTGACCTCTCTGTTGCTCTGCTTAAGTTGCAAACCTAGCTTATGTGTTACATCCACTGTCGTGCCGGTGTGCAATTATTCTCCTTACGTTTCATTACTATTGTCCACTGTTCAACTCTAGTATCTCGCTACACTTAATATGTTTTAAAATTTCAGACAACTGTCCACATTTTATGAAACCATCTCACTTGCCATTCCAGACGTTACCAACCACACATCACTATCTCCCTATTCATCCGTCAGCCTTAACTCATCACAATTTTTACATCCACTCTATTACCTTATTCACTAACAATTAACTTCGACCATAAGCTCATATACTATCCATCTCTTACAATCACTCACTTCCTTACTCACTAGCCAAATACCCGCCTCATCTTGATTACAGTCTTCCAATACCATCTAATGACAGCACTTATAATACACACTTCACCACCTACTAATTTAACTACATAATCGCTCTTGTCTCAGTTACAAATAATACACACACTTCACTATTCTCCTGTGCTTAAATAATTTACTTACTGCTCCTTTTTTTTCTTACTTCTTGTCACTACACCTTCATCCAATTTGCTCTTCTTACCCCATATCTCTTTTAGGCTCGAGCTTCTCCCTTTCGCCAAGGCACCTTTTGCTTCTGCTTCCTCCCTCCAAGCCGTATTTTCGCTTCGTTTATGTGCACTTGACACATATTGTGCTTCATTCACTCCCTGTATCTTCCTTTCTTCACTCACACTGGCCTCAGTCCTCAGCTCCTTAACTAATGCTCTGGTCTCCCTCCTCATCTCAATTGCTGCTTCCGTGGCTCCTTCTACGATCGATTCGAAGATAATATGCACGCCTTCCTCTGCCCTGCTGATTTCTTTTTGCTGCAAGCTCTGTTCCAATGCCCTATTTTCCTTGTTTTTTCTTTATCCCCATGCCCGTCTTCACCAGCTTTACTGTCTCTAATTTGCCTTTCTTCCAATCTCTTCTCCATCACCACTTCGTCCTTCATATTCTCTTCCATTTCCCGTAATTTCGTCACTGTCCAAAATCTGGTCCATTGTCCATTTGTTACCACTAATAGTTGACCCTTAATGTAGGCTCTTAACCCTTGCATTCTAGCCCTGGCCAAATGTTTCTTCAGAGTGTTTATATTCTTAATCCCTTCTCTTCCCATGTCTCTTTTAATCCAAATTTTTGTATACTCCGTATATTGTCCGCTCCTCTTATCACTATTTCCGCCATCAGGGTGGAAAATGACTTCACTAAAGTTGATTTTCATTTTTTGGATGACTTCCACAACTTTGTAGGTTGTCAACACTTTGTCCTCTCCTATTTCTTCTGGCATTCCATATATAAATAAGAATTTCTTCCTGCGTTCTTGGCTACTGTCTTCTATTTCTGCCTTCAGCTTTACCACCTCTTCCTCCATCTCCTTTATTTTTATCTTGAGTGATACAATTTCTCTCTCGTTGATTTCCACTTTGTTCATTGTTTCGTCTGTTTTTCCCTGTATCCAACGCCTCATATTTTCAAATTCTTTCATTTGTTCCTTCATCATATTTTTAATCTGCTCAAACGGGCACACTTCTCCCACAACTCCTTTCACCACTCTTTGTATGGCCTCCACGTCTTCCCAGTTCATGTTGCCACTGGAAGTCGGGCCTGGGTTTACTTCCACACCCCCTATAACTAGCAGTACCATAATCACCGCTGCCACCAATATCATCTCACCCATCATTCTTGTTTCCACTTTAGCTCCTTCATTCCAAGCTGTTTCCTTCTTCCACCTCCCCTGCCATCTTCCAATGACTACCCGATATTGATCCACACCAATCACCTTCCTCTTTCCTCCCGTTTTAATTTTCCATTCACCGCTCACACTTCACTCCCGCACTACCGGCACACTCCACTCAGCACGTTTGCTCCCGATTGCTGACTAGGTTAGACTGTGGTATTTGGATAGGTGTACATCCTATCTACTGGTACAGTTATTAGCAAATTATACAGGGTTATTCAGCTAAGTTGTCCACCTCAAATAACTCGTGTACCATTTAAGGTACTGAAATTCTGTGTGCACTTTCGCTAATGGTATCAAGGGGCTCATAGTTGAAAATGCAGTACTTTTCCAAGCTTTTGACAAAATTTATCGGCACATACATTTCCATTTGAGAACATTATTTCACACAATAACTGCTGATGACATACTATCAAGCTTACGGTCGCAGTTACTGGGATGTCGCATAGACCACAGCGCAAGAGAATCGGTCTCGACATTCTCGCGAGAGTTTCGATATATGTGACATCAATCTCGAGAGTCTCGAGTGAGAGCATTGGCCATCACTACTTCGTGCCAGAGTTCTCTGAGGTTGGGTGTCTTTGGAAACCACTAAAAGAGAGAGGGCGACTGTCGTCTGCTACACGGCCTAACCAACAATACTGCATGCAATTTTTTGGACACCTTACATTTTCTTGAAGACTACTTGTAAAACATGTTAAAATACCCACAAATCTAAAACATGCACAATACCGTAAATCCTAAATTTGAAATGTATGCATTAATCATTAATATATGCAAATGTACATATATTTACATTGCATACATACATCTTTATTACCCCACCATAGTTAGAAACCATCGGTATAAGGAAATAAAGAAAATAGTACATGGCTAGACTAACTGCTTAACTACAACTAAATCTATAACTAATTTAATCTAAATCTTCTATGTCTAAATTATAATCTATTAATCTACTTTGTAGCATCCCACACATGCGCGGATCCCCAGCACCACATGTAAAATGCTACCTTAACTACAATCTCACCCGTAACTAAATCTACTAAACTGCCTCCAACATGGGCGGATGACCAGTCCACATGTTAGGGGACCCCCTACATCTACACAAACGTCCTAACTAGATATTCTACTGCCTAAAACTAATTTAAAAGAACTGGCTGGTTGTGGTATCCCCTGGAAAGGAAAACTGCCCGTCCAGCCCGTGACACCACTCGCAGCCACGCCTCGTGGGTCAGATGTCTGTCCCCACCGACAACTAGCTGAAAATGTGTTTTCCTCCCATTCTTAAACCACTTTCACCTCTTACACCGTATGAGTTGCTCAGACGGTTGAGGCGCTGGCCTTCTGGCCCCAACTTGGCAGGTTCGATCCTGGCTCAGTCCGGTGGTATTTGAAGGTGCTCAAATACGTCAGCCTCGTGTCGGTAGATTCATCGGCACGTAAAAGAACTCCTGCGGGACAAAATTCCGGCACCTCGGCGTCTCCGAAAACCGTAAAAGTAGTTAGTGGGACGTAAAGCAAATAGCATTAGCGTCACCTCTTATACCTCCCGCTTCCCATCCCGTATCTACCAGTCTGCTCTTTCTCACTTACGTCATACACTTCTACCTTATTTACATCTTGTCCTCTACAATCCACACACTATATTGTTCATTTTCTTAAACTCTGCCATAAATTTAATATTTATACACTTTTTTACACTTGCTCTCTCAGCCTCCCTTCTACTTTTACAAAGTTTTTCACCCCCCCCCCCCGCTCAAAATATTACCCCTAGACACTTAATCCATTCTATTATCAAAATTACAAATCTTTTTTCATAATATCTACCTTGTATAAATATAACACTCATTTTACTATCATCTTGCTCAGTGCATATCACCATTCCTCTGGGCAAGATACTCTACCTCCTTATCAAAGTCTTGCTCAATCCTTCTTCCTAGTCGACTACTCTAGATACACATTCAAAATCCCTCGTCCTCTCTCCACAGTTCACAACACCGACCTTACAAACATACCAATAGTTTCCTTCTTCTCTACTAATATACACCATACAGTTCTTCCACCTTATTTATGTCTCATACTTACAATCCACTGACTAATTGCACATTTCCTTAAACAGCACCATAAACTTCTTTACACTTACACTTTACACTTACACTTTCTTCTATCTGATTCCTCTTTATAACAAGGTTTTCCATCCTCACCCCTATCTACATATTACCTACTCGTCTCTTAATACCAGTACATTCTTTTACCAATATATACAAATCTCTTCTTATTATATTTGGATTATATATAATATAACGCATTTGTCTAAATCTCACTACCTCTTCTCTGAAGACTTCATTTTCATTCACAACACCGACCTTACAAACATTCCAATAGTTTCCTTACTTCTCTACTAATTTACACCGTCTTCTTACAGTTCTTCCACCTTGTTTACATCTTATACTCTACAATCCACTCACTAATTGCACATTTCTTTCAACTTAATATTTATACAACCTCTTTACAGTTATTCTCTCAGCCTTCTTTCTCCTACCTAATTCTTCTTTATTACAAGGTTTTCCATCCTCACCCCTATCTAGATATTACTTACTCGTCTCTTCATACATTCTTTTACCAATATATACAAATCTCTTCTTATTGTATCTACATTATATATAATGCAACACACGCATCTAAATCTTACTACCTCTTTCTCTGAAGACTTCATTTCCATGTTCAACTTGCTATTTTGCCTATCTTCCTCGCATCTCTCCCTGCTTCTCTCACCTCCGATCCCCTTTTCTAAACATAACTCCAGCCCTCCCTTCTCCTTCTTTCCTTCCTCTTATCCCTATCTTGTCTCTCTCCTCTTTTTATTGTCCCCTTTTCGCTCTCACCATTCTACCTGTTATTCCCTCAATTTGTTTAAAAATCTGGCTCTAGCCGCATTTAAATATTTTGATATATTTGTTCCTCTTTCCCACTCTCTACACAACCATGCTGTCATCTTATAACTCTTTTATACTTTTTGTATCTCTTTCTTATTCAGCACTTTCTTTTAAATCTCCTCTAAGGCTCTGCATTGGTTAAATCTATGCAGGTCCAACCAACCCTCCCCACACAAAACACATCTATCCTTATTTTCTGGTCCTACCCATCCCCTGTTTTTTGGAACTCCCATTACCTACCAATATAAACCTCTTTTATCCCTTCTGCCCTCAAATTCGATTCTCGGGTTCATTGTTTCCACCAATTTGTTTAATACTGATAACGAGTCTCTCTCCCTACATTCCATTATTATACTCTGTCTTTCTATACCTGATACTCTCCCCTTTACCCTTTTCCAATACCTTCACTGCTGCAAATGCTCCCCTTCCCTTAAATTTGGCCCTCCTACATTGCTTTTTCCATGTTCCGTTACTACTCCTACATTGCTCTTTCCATGATCCGTTGTTACTAATTATTACACCTAAATACTCAGTTTTTCCCAGGTCTGATTTCTTCCACTCTATCATCCAAACTTTCTTTGCTTTCTTGGATTTCCTTTTCCTACATACCATTATTTGCATCTTCCTTACATTTACTCTAAGTGACCATCTTCTAGTATATTCAACAACCTCATCTAACCCTCTTTGCAATCAACTTGCTGTTAGTGCCAAGATAAATAGATTATCTGCAAATATCAGGCCCGGTACCTCCCGCTTCCCTATCCAAGGACATTGCCACCTCTCCCTCCACGTGTCTCTAAAATATTATTTATAAACAATAAAAATAACATCGGTTACAGCTTACAACATTGTCTCACTCCCCTCTTCGACACAATATACTTACTCAACCCTCCCCCCTGTAATTTAATCATCACCAGTACTTTCTCATATATTCCTTCTATTGCTGCTCTTATTTTCTTCGACAGTCCTATCTCCCTTAATCTAGTAAATAGCGCCTCCCAACTCACTGCATCAAAGGCTTGTTCTATATCAATCGCTGCTACTTATAATCTCATCCCTGCTATCCTCACATACTTCATAATCAAAGTATCCAAAATCCACACATTATCCACCGTGTTTCTCCCTTTCATAAACCCATTCTGATACTCCGATATGCTCCCATACTGTTCTGCCCAATTTTTAATCGTATTGGCTAAGATCCATGTATACACCTTTGACAAGTCCAGGAGTGTTATTCCTCTATAGCTATTAGGATCACTTCTAACCCCTTTATTTTTAAAAATTGGACATAATGCCGCTTTTCTCCACTCACTAGGAAATTTCGCCATTTCCAACATCCTGTTAAAAAAATTAACCATCACCTTCAACATCGTTTCATTTGCCTCCCACTTCCTTCCATACACTGTTCGTAATACCGTTCACACTACCTGCTGCATTTGTTCTTGCTTTACTTAACACCCTAATTACTTCCTGGCTTGTTATCTCCTCATCTAATATCTGTATTCCTACTTTTAGTTCTCTTACGATATATATCTTGCCCATTTCCCCATGCCAGTTTTCTCCTTCTCCCAAAAGACCTCTAAATTACCCTACCCACTGATCTTCCCCTATATTTGTTTCCTTCCCCATTGGTCTCATTCTCTTTATCTTATTTATAGATTTCCAAATCCTCTCAAATCTCTTCTTTGCAATGTCCATTTATTCTTTCTGCTTCTGCCTCTTTCCTGCTTTTCTTTTTCTCATTCAGTAACTTCTTGTAATCTCTTCTTAATTCACAATATTCCTCCTTCTTTCCTTGTATCCCTCCATTCTTAAACTCCGCTAGAGCTCTCATTACAACCTCTCGTTTCCTCCTACAGTCTTTATCAACCACCCCGTGACTCTGTTATTATTTCTCCCTTCTCTTGTCTTCACTTTCTTTCCCACCCTCCATACTGGGAGTTCTATTAATTTTAGAACCTTATCCATGTCATTTCCTTCCAACACCCTTTCAATTTCCAACCTTAAGATATCTCCCCTTCTCTTTTGGCTCTAATCTCATTTTCTCTTTTGTAGTATCATTCCAGATATACTTCCATCCCTCCTTCTTATACGTCACCCTTTTTTATACCCCTCTCCTCTCTTCGTCATCCTCACCTCTTAAAACTAAACCTCTTAATGGGCATGTGTTCTGTTGCCCCACATTCTGCCACCTCAAAACGTATCATTCTCCTTAACACTGTCTCCATGCTTACTCCTATGGCTGGTTTCACACCAAGAAAGTCTTTACAAGTCAATCCAGTCACGTCTGGGTACGTCTAGGTCCGTCAAGGCCAAGCCCGTCTAGCTAAGTCCTGTGGCTTCAAACCAAGCACGTCCAGTCCAGTCACATCCCCAGAAGAAAGGACAAGGTGTGGATAGAATTCAGTTTTCCTTCTGCCTTGGAAATGGAAGGTGAGCTAGTTAAATTTATAGTTTTGCGCCGGATAGTTCGCCGAAAAATAAAGTAAGATCGCGATCGTGGGTTCATGCGATTAATTTCAGAAGGGATATCTATGGTGCTTTCTCTCATTTGTTTCCCGACATAGTGAACGATCCGTTCAAATTTTATAATTTTTCTGAATGAGATATGAAAGTTTTGTGAAGCTTAATGACCTGGTTCGAAAGGAAATTGAAAAGCAAAACACTAACTACCGAAAGGCCATACAACCAGAGCTTCGGCTAGCAATATTTTAAAGGTAAGTTAACACAAATACTACTGTTAATGCAAATTAGTATTTATTACACCACACAAAATAATTTCATTACAAATTATTTTATTTTAACATAAATATTATAATTACAGTGATATTAACATAAACAAAACCGAGCTCGATAGCTGCAGTCGCTTAAGTGCGGCCAGTATCCAGTATTCGGGAGATAGTAGGTTCGAACCCCACTGTCGGCAGCCCTGAAAATGGTTTTCCGTGGTTTCCCATTTTCACACCAGGCAAATGCTGGGTCTGTACCTTAATTAAGGCCACGGCTGCTTCCTTCACAAGCCTAGCCCTTCCCTGTCCCATCGTCGCCATAAGACCTATCTGTGTCGGTGCGACGTCAAGCAACTAGAACATAAACAAAGCACAGACATTTAAGAAAACTGTATAAAAGAAAATCCACTTTTCCAGATTCATGCACAAAACGAAAGAAAGGAAAAACGCTAAATAACTACACTGCTCAGAATGTGACTCGTGTTGTTAAAACAATGAGACTGGACTGACGCATCAGAATCAAGCCCGGTTTGGTTCCCCTTCCACTTGACGGGACTGGTTTAACCTTGATTTGACCGAGACTTGGTCCGTGTGAATGAAATATAGCTGTGGTGCCCTAAAACAAGGGAGATTTCAGTGTTGGATTTTCCTGTTGACGGACTAGACGTGACTGGACGGGCTTGACGTGACTGGACGTGTTTGGTGTGAAACCAGCCTATATCTACTACACTCCCTCCATTCGATGTTATGTACGTCAGTTCCCCCTTACTATCTCCCTTCACCCACCCGTTTAAAATATATAAATTTTATATAGCACATAACTCTAACAACCTTACTCCATAACTATTTATACCTTTGTCTTTACTCCATCTTCTGTACCATCTCACTTCGGTATCCTCTCTCCCATAATCTGGTACTCTATTGCTCACTCTTGCATTCCAATCCCCCATTAAAATCATTCCATCTTCCACATACATCCCCTTAATTTTGTTATTTCTTCAATCAGTTCCTCAAAAAAAATTATTCACATAAACTGAATCCTTAGGATGATCATATAATAGAGCGGGACAAATTGCCTCCTTTGCGTTAATTCCCATTTTAATTGTAATTGAATTATAAACCACACCACCCCTTCTACCTCACTCTGTATCCTCTCTACCCTCCCCGCTATCTCATTTTAAAAATTAAAACTGCTATCCCGCCTGGGTTTCTTCCCATCCTCCCAATTTTTTTCTTATCACATTGACTACTCTATACCCGTCCCATTTAATTTCTACCCATTTCCCTAACCACGTCTCCACTAAGGCAATTATCTCAAACTCCTTTACTAATTCCTCAATTTCTTTATTCCCTAGCTTCCCCATCAACCCCTCAATATTCCACAACTCTATCGTCATATCTAGTTATTTATTCCCTCCCCTCTCCCTCCCTGCTGCTGTATTTGCAAGCCTTCCCCATCTCTCTCTTCTTCCTTTTCTTTCTTCTTTTATTCCTCCTTTCCTTTCTCCGTACTTCAGCATTTTTTCCTTCCCCATAAATCTTTCAAGCTTATTGATCTTCCCTTATTTAGCGCCTGTCTCCTCTCCATTTTACTTTCCGTATTCCCTTTACTCGGTGAGGATGAATCATTACCCTGTCTCCTATTTTCTTCCCTCACCCCTTTCACTTCACTCTGCACCACTCGTGACATATTTCTTTCTGCACTCACCTTTGCGCTGTCCTGGCTCACCAAGGTGTCTGCGTTCCCGACCATCTGTTTGCTGACACTACTATTTAGCAGTTCTCCACTCCCCGATCTTGATATGCTGTGGACTTCGCTCACTTCCGTAATATCACTGTCCTCGAAGTCATTGCTGCTTCCCCTTATGCCGTTCGTCACTTCTCCCTCTGCCGTCGGGTTCACCTTCTGCTGATGTTGATGTTCTTCATCTAATTTCTTTAGCCGGCCCACCACCCATATACGTGACCATCTTCCGGCTCCAACAACAAGCTGCTGCCCTCTATTATATGCTTTAAGGCCTTGCTTTTTTGCCTCCCTTAAATGCCTACTCAAGATTCTGTTCTCTTTGATGGCTTCCCTGCTCATCTCCCTTCTTATCCACACTTTCTCGCCTTTTAAATTAGTCACATTCCTTATCACAATGTTCGCCATCAATGTAGATAATAATTTCACTTTGATGGGCCTCCTTCCCTTAACTTTCCCCACACAGTGCACATCGTTCTATATCAACTTCATTAAAGTTGATCTTCATCGTATTTTGAACCACTTCCACCACTTTATACGCTAATTCCACTTTAGTCTCTTTTCCTCTTCTTGCACACCATTTATGAAGATATTCTTCCTCACACTTTCTTGCTCACCCCTCTCTACTAATCGCTTCGTCTCTCTCAGTTCTTGCTCCAAACTTCTTACCTTCTGATTCAATAGATCCAGTTAAACTTTATTACACCCTTCCTCCTCCATTATCTTCCTCACATCTTGCTTAAAACTCAACTTTAGGTCCTTAAACTCCTTAGATAACTCTCGAAACATTTCTCTTATTTGCTTCGTCTGACATGCCTCTCTTATCATCTACCTTATCGCTTCGAACTCTTCCCATCCAGTGGAACCCACTGGAGCTGGACCAGGATTTTCTTCCACTCCTCCTATTATCAACAGCACAGCCACCACCGCTGCCACCAGTAGAGCAGCCAACATCCCCCTTTTTACTCCATTTACCTTCACTCTTCTCTCCTTTCTACTTTCCATTCCACAGAGCCAGCTCCTAATCGCTATCCTGTATTGTGCCAACGTGTTGCCCATTACTCCGCACTCAACTCAGCACATTCGTACTCCTTGCTGACTCAAAGACGACTGATATACACATATATCCACGATTGAAAATCCACAGCCTGTTTCCAAGTCATTCGACTGCGTCAGAAATGGAATGAATGAAGCCCCCACCTAGTGGCAAGGATAGAAATTGTGTACTGGGATTAGAAGGGAAATGTTCGATTGGACCAACCATCCGTTAGAACGACAAAATTGTTCAAAAGGAGCTTATCAGGCGACTCCCAATTTTGGGGATAGCTCTTCAGAAACAACAGCAAACTTTATAAATAAACTCCTTCATTCACTTACCTGATACCACCTTGCCCACGTAGGTCATTTCTTGGAGACCTTCGTATGTCAAGTGGCCGTCGTACTTCTGCAGCACTGACTGGATTTCCTCCCTCGCTCGTGTCTGAATCTCTGAATGAAAGGAGAGTTCGTACAAAGCGAAGGTTATCGTGGTAGATGATGTTTCAAACCCCGCGGTGAGGAATACGAAACATTGACCAACAAAATCGTCACCTTCAAACACTGAAACAGTTACAAGAATGATTATTGTTACTCTCACGGAATGGTATAATTGAATTTGATTCATGATAATTAGACATCGGAATTATATGATCTATAAATCACCAATATAAGCATGCAACTATGCTGCAAACAGTGGTGAAATATGCACTTATTTTTAAGTTATTAAATGTTTTTGTTAAATGCAAACGTAAGATTCTTTTAGTAGACTCACGCGACTCACCCACACCAATACATAAAATCATAATTATGAATAAACAACTGAATGAAAAACAAACTATCACATACTATTTTCAGCTATGGCTGTTCCACAAGTGCATTGTTTGCGAGATGTATCAATGTACGAGGGGCGTACTGTATTGTTTTGCACATTATTTTTTGTACATCCGGATATGGTTCTTCTTCTTTTCTTCATGGGGCCTCTAAATATTAGTTCCTAATTAGTGTCGACCTGTAAGATCTTTTGCTATCATGTTTTTCCCTCATCCCCACGTGGATATACCTCGTCCCTTCACAAAGCTGCAGGTTGTTCTTATTGGTCGTCTTGGATTTTTTCTCTCTCTTTTCACCTGGTAGTCCTAGAGTGGAGAGTCTGATTCTATCCAGCGCCTCACATTCGAAAAGTATGTGTTCAGCTGATTCCTCTGCTTCATTGCATTTCCTACATATATTGTCTCTTATTACTCCAATTCTATGCAGGTGTTTCTTCAGATGGCAGTGTCCTGTCAACAGTCCTACTACCCATCTTATATTTTCTCTGCTGAATTTCAACAGTTCTTTAGTGTGCTTCTTGTTTGGTCCTTTTATCAGTTCCTTTACAAGCCTGCATCCTGGAGTATTTTTCCAGTTCTCTATTTGTTTCTTTTGTACCCATTTTCCTATGTAGTGCCGGGCTTTTCCATAGGAAATCCCGCGTAAAGGTTCTGGGCCTACAAAATGTGTTTATGCCCCTTTCCTGGCCAGTTTATCTGCCTTTATATTTCCTTCTATACCTGCATGCCCTGGTACCCATATTATTTTGACAATGCTGTACTTTGAGAGCTTCAGGAGAAGTGAATGGCAATACCAGACAATTCTGGATATTGTCCGGACTGCTTCTAGTGCCTTAATGGCCACTTGGCTGTCCGTAAAAGTGAAAATGTTCTTATTCCTATAGTTCATTTTCAGATTTTCTTCAAGACATATTGTGATAGCTATCACTTCCGCTTGAAAGACTGTAGTGTGTTTGCTCAGGCTCATCTGGATTGATCTCTCAGGTCTTCCCCCGTTGATCTCTCCTCCTGTGCCATCCCCAGCCTTTGAGCCATCAGTCCACCACACTTCTTTTTCAGTATTCCACTTGTTGATATCCCATTCTTTTTTATTTTTATTATCTGGGTCTCAGACAGTTTTTCAAAGTTGTACTGTGGTATCATATGATCAGAAGGCATGTGTAGAACTTCCTCTGTTATTAGTCTGTTAATTTTAGTGTCCTAGATTGGGTCTTTGTGCATTACAGCACTCTGATTGTGCCAATCTATATGAACTTATTCTAGCCTGTCCTTTTATGAAACTGCATGGTGATGGAAGGTCTAGTAAAGTATTCAAGTCTTCTGTCGGCATAGTTCTCATAGCCCCAGTTATGGCTATACATGCCATTCTCTGTAGGCTATCCAATCTACTACTGACTTCTTCTTGGCTTACTTTCTGGCACCAGATGATTGCAGCATAGGCCATCAACGGCCTAATGATCATTGTGTATATCCACATTACCATTGATGGTCTTAGGCCGCATGTCGTCCCGACGGCTCTTTTACATGCATACAGCAAGTTCTTGGCCCGGGTTTTGTTCCTATCTATATGTGGATTCCAGGTTAGATTTTTATCTAACAATACACCTACAGTAGGTGCAGTGTTTGTTCTTCCATATATATATATTGCCCAAAGAGCTTCAGTGATCTCTTTCCCTCCAATTTCCTCGTTGTTGTTAAAGAGACCAGAGTTATGTTGTTCAGGTTGACTGACAGTTGGTCTTCCCGACACCAGTTCTCCACAAGTTTAAGTGATCTTTGCATGAGGTCCTGGATAACACTCATCACCTTACCTCGTACAACAATCACTAGGTCATCTGCGTATCCTTGTGTATATAAACCTTGTTTGTTGAGCATAGCTATGATTTGGTTCACCACGAAGTTCCACAACAGAGGAAAAAGAACTCCTCCCTGAGCACAGCCTCAGGCGACCCTAACCGTCAGCATTTCTTCAAACAGGGTTGCTTTTATCTTCCTTCCGTCTAACATGGATTTAATCCACTTGACGACGGTTTTACTCACCTTGCTCTTTTCAAATGCTTTGATCATAGAGTCATAGGTTGTATTGCTGAAGGCTCCTTCTATATCTAGAAATGCCGCCAGTGCAATTTCTTTATATTCTAGGCTTTCCTTTAATTTACAAACCAACTGGTAGAGTGCTACTTCAGTGGATCTGCCAGGTCTATATGCAAACTGATTTTCATGTAACGTAGAGTTCAGTTACACCGTTCTTCTGATATATTTATCCAGAATTTTCTCCGTTGCTTTCAGCAAGAAGGAGGTTAAACATAATGGTCGGTATGCTTTGGCTTGGGAATAATTTGCCCTTCCACGCTTAGGTATGAATACTGCTTTAGCTTCAGACCATGATTTCGGCACGTACGCTAAAGTTCGACTAGCTCTGAAAAGGTCTGTCAGGGCATTGACGAGTATATCCCGTCCTTCCTGTAGGAATATCAGAAGTATCTTACCTGGCCCCGGACCATATATAGGATTAAATGTGTCGATTGCTGTTTACATAGTTATGTTTTATTATTCTGTTGGCACAGTTCCAGTCTGTTCTCCGATCTCCGGTCTCTGTTACAACCGTTTCTTCATCTGTCATCTCCTCAGCCTCAGGAAAGTGTCACGCCATTAGTATCTCCAGTGTGTCCCTCCCCGCCTGAGTAAATGACCCATCTGGTTTCTCCAGTATCCCCACTTGATTTATATGGGTTGCTTTCAGAACCTTCTGGAGCCTTGCTCTTTTAGTATGTGATTCCACTTTCTCACTGAACAGTCTCCAAAATTTTATTTTTGCTTTCCGTATTTGTAGGTTATACTCACTGGGTTTCCTTTGATATACGTCCCACATACCATTTCTAGATGATATACTACACAACATCCTAACCTCTTTTTTTCATTTTGGCTAGTTTGTTGTTCCACCACCTTACATTTTTGGTGTTTTTCTTTTCTTTGAGAGGACAATTTTCATGGAATGAGTCTATTGTGACCGTTCATGACCTCGTCATATGTATATAGAGACATCCTGTATAGAGAATATGCCGTTTTTCGCGCAGTTCTGCGTTAAATAGCCGCCAAACAAGGATACTCTTGACGGTTCCGGGACTTGAGCCGCTCCCCGTAGAGTCGCGCGCCCCTCCTCTCGTTGCGCGCAATTGGGAAAACAGGGAGTGCAAGCGCCCGTAAGTGGAGTTCGTTCTCTCTCTGAGCGAGAGAGCTGGAGCAGGCAAGAAGTCACATGACTGAGAAGTGAGGTCACGAAACAGCCTCAAAGAATTCGTCTCAACATACGAAACGATATCACCCCATGTATTCCCCTAAATATCTAGTGGCACCAATGCGTACTTGTCAACTGTTTCGAGGGTATTAACATTAATAATTCGGAAATACTTGATGGATAATTACGAGTTACGACTTCGGTGAATGAGGAGATTTTATGCGGATTTATCACGCAGAGAACCATTCTACATAATAAGAATAATGGGAAGTACGCAGATAGTTGATGGTTTGAAGAGAGTAAAACCAGATGCTCAACTCTGACAGGACCAGGAAAACTAAAAAATCCCCGGAGTCAGGCTCCACCTACTGGGAATTGATACTCACGCTTTGATGATTACAGACGAACACACGAAGGACTCGAAACGAAAATTGATCAGTGGAAAGTGGGATGTACAGGCTTTAATTTGATATTAAATTCAAAGTGTAAATATATCCGCCAGCGGACCGATGTTTGACAGTGGGGCGTGGACTGATTCCCCCTCCAGAATATAAGGCTTTTCACTATAAAGGTGAGTGGCAAGAAGGCAGTATATTCCAGTATATCCAGTGCATTCGGTCTAATCAGCAGACATATTCGTTAGTGAACAGTCAGTTTTAAAATTCAGTGTTTTACATTGTGGAGATTCCTTATCGAACAGTGTTATGTAGTGATAAATAACAACACACAGTGAATGACAGTGCGCTGCGTGTTAAATATTTGTTACTTCCTTAATGCAATTTGCTATGACCTGGATGTGGTAAAATTTTACTTTGATTATGCGTCAGAGAGGCGCGGGATGGTAAAAAGAGGTGGTCAGTTGAAGTGTATTATTACGTGCACAGTTACAAAACTTATCTAAGTGAATATAGTGGACCGTGTCGCATTTTACGGATATATAAACGATCGTATAATCGAGGATAAATGAAGGAAGTGATCCAATAAAGAGATGGTTCGATAACAGTGTTACAGTAGGGCTTGAACCAACGATAACAGTGAGCGACTTATCAGCTATCGTTTTAGTAGATCGGGCGGCACTCTCCGTATTCTCTCAAACGCAGTGAGTTGTGAATTATATCAATAGTTAGTGAAACGGAGTGGGTCGATTAATGGCCAGTAAAGAAATATATATTAATATCTAATATTCATATCCTGTGGTTGTGACTGGCGAGTGTGTGGTGCTTCGAGATTAAACTACTTGTGGAGAACTAGTGTATGCAAATGAAGGTATCGATCTCGAGCTGCAGGACAAATTAACGATATAGAGCTAGGATACTTGAGTTTATGAGTACCCTTAATCCTAACGAAGTTATAATGCATGACACAATTAGTGCATTTATAACAAATTAGTTCTTCCTCATTTTCATATTTGACCTCCGAGAACTTCAGGTTTGAATATCGCTGGTGAGCGGTCCACTGTAAAGTCACTCCAACGCATCAGGGATACTCTGGAGCTCCTGGCGCCAGACGAGAATCTAACCAGCATGCAGGCGAACCGACATAGGACAACTTTGGAGGCCATCACAAGTGATGACGCCCTGATAACATCTTAAAAACCCTGGTTGTGCCCCCTGAGGAAAGCTGATTGCAGATACCTGAGTGTTGAGTACATTTGAATTTCTTTGGCATGACAGTCACATTAATATAGATAAATGGCTTGCATATAAATACTTTGAGTATTATTTGAGTATAACACAAGTTTCAGGGATTATAGTTTTGTAAGATTTTTCTGTGAGATTTTCTTCGTGGCTTGGACCACTCATTTCATTAATTCGGGGATATAGTGCATGGTAGTTAATGAGGCCCTAGTATAATTTACAGGTGACGTGACGTAAATGAAAGGGAATAAAATTAGTTATTCTGGATAGCATGTCACATAATGGTAGAAATTCCTCCTGTATAGATTTAAGACTGTATACTACAAGACGACAAAGAGCCAACTGTGGGGTGTAACTGAACTACATAGATCGCGATTAACTATAAAGAAATTTCTTTATCCTGAAGGCTAGAGTCTTCTATTTAAATGTGCATGGTTTCGGGATATGAGGATTGAAAGGACGGTACTTGATTTGTAAGCTCGTGAGTATGAAAGTACAGTGGTGTTTAAATATGTGGATGCCCCTGTAGAATAGATATTTGGGACGATGGATAATGCCGTCTCGTGAACAAGATGATTGAGGCCGTATATATGATGTTACGCTGATAGGGCTAATGAATCGCAGAAAGTGTTATTTTGCGATAATATGAGTATTTAAAAATAGCAAGTAACGCGAAAAGCTTTGCTTTGCGTAGAAGAAAAAAGAAAAAAAGGATCGGGCGAGCCGACCCGCTGACAGTTTTATGGCCTAGGGGTGCGCGAACGAAGTTTGGTGTCCACTCTGTAAGGAGATGCATTCAGTTCATTCTTTCTTTCCGTAGTAGAACGAAGACACGCATAAATCAGGAAATTGACATCGTCGTACATATCTCAGGTTTGACAAATGAATGAATTTTAATTACTGTACTTTCATACTCACGAGCTTACAAATCAAGTACCGTCCTTTCATTCCTCATATCATTTTAATTTTAATTAAAAATAAAAACCGTTATAGGGCTTTCAGGTTATTACACCCCTCATGTGGAAGTCCGGGTTCGAGACCCCAGGTTCAGGCAGAGACTGTTGTCCGTCTGTGGCAACTGAGATGGACCGTAACAAGATCCTGTCTTTTTTGGCATGGAGATGCAATGCAGGGTGTTGTGTTATTTCTTCCAGTGAGTGTATTATGTGTTATATGATGTAATATATTGGTTGTCGATTGGTATGCCTGTTATTTTCAAGGACACCGTTGAATTCGAAAGGTCGTGTGTCATATTAGTGTATAGGTAATCCCAATGAAGCAGGTGTTATGAGGAGTTAAGACTCCGTATGATAAATTAGATGATGTTATTAACATAGAGAATGTGACATAGCTTTCATGTGTTTAAAATGCGCTCAGCAAAATTTGCAGTAATCCTCAATTAACACGATCTGAATAAATTGAATGAAATAAAATTCATGTGTTGAAGAAGATATGCCTTTGTGGGAGATGTGTATAAAGTGTTCTTAATATAATATATGATTAGATCTTCTGTGTGCTAATTAGTTCTGGAAGGGGGCGCCCTTTCGATGTAATTTCAGTTATGTGAAGTTTATGAAGCAGTAAACGCTAATCGGATAAGAGACAGAAAAGGACATTCAAGCTCAAACCTAATTTATGAATTAATGGTATTGAATATGTAAATATCCTGGCATATCTGTGTGTAGCATGTTTCCTTAGCTAATTAAAGGTGTTTGTGCAAAAATAGATGATTTTTCCCCTCGCCAATGGTATATTCGTATTCCTCTGATGTCCGAGACTCTTTCCCCTACTTAGAATTAAATAGTTTAAGCCCCTTTCCGGACATACCACGTACCCAAGCTCTTGAGCAAGCCGAGGAAAGACTCAAGTAGGGGCGATGGACTTCGACTCCAGGGATTGTTAAAGGATCTCGTCAAATAAATCCTTACAGCCACTTCGTAAGCCAGTCAAGATAAATTGTTATGCACTGAAACCCTGGACAGGTGCATACAAATGGCGCGCCAACGCTAGGGGCGTACAAAATGACGGCCAACGTTAGAGCATTGATATAGTAGTTTAGGGGCTTGATATGGTGGTTTAGTGGCCAAAAAATCCATAACCGTGTTTCAGATTACAAGATTTTTTCCGAACATGTGGCTTAGTTCGAACACTACTACCCTAGTAGAAGGAGTACCTGGTAAAGTAGTGGTACCAAAAGGGTATGTTGAGAACTAAAGGATTAGAAATGCCGAATTTATCCGAATATTGAATTTATTAGGAAAGAGGAATACGAGGTAAAATCAGAACATGTGAACATAGTAGCTAGTTTGAATGAAGTGTCGGACGGAGTGCTCAGGTCACTACCGTAGACTGTTGCATCTACACGTAATAAGATTTAAATGAGTGATTGGAATATATTATATTTAATAAAGAGACGGAGAAAAATGGAGAAATCGTGTAACCAGATTATGTAGAAACGTACACGATGGTCACTCATTATCATGGCAGGCCCGATGAAGTTACGGAATGTTGAAACTTCAGGGAAACAATACAATGTCTTTCCCGTTAGTGAGGATAAAGTGACCAGGCAGAATTCTTCAGATCCTGCTGGTTACGGGTTTGTGCTAGAGGCGATGCATTAGTAGCAGGCCTTGATAATTTAGGGGATACGTCCTTATGTTAATATTAGATACCGCGAGTAAGAGAGGGAGCCTCACCCCATGGCTCTTATATTTTTCAAAATGAACAGTGAAATGTTTTCAGCTCATAGACGGACAACTGACTGCTAGTGCAACTTGTACATCTTGAAGCTGATGGCATCCAATGTTTATCGAATATACCATGTGTCTGGTATATGTAAATTGCCGAGCCCATTTAGGTCGTGAATTCGTGTAACATTTAATTTGACAAAGGGCTACAGAAAGTTATTTTGTAGTAAGTTCTGGGAAAATATTTACGAATGATGTATGGACATGCTAAGGAAACACTTGCAGTTATTAGGAGGTGTGACGTAGCTGTTGTGAAGCTAATTTTGGTATAAGGTGAATTACGTATTTCAAAACAATGGACACACCTGGCTAAGTTTAGGAAAATAAATCATGTTAATTGAGGATACTGCAGTCAGCTCGATTCAGGGGGTACACGTTCTCCAAAAATAAGTGTCAGTATGAATGTAGAGGACATTAAGGCGATGATGGCTAGTCTATTGGCCGAACAGAAGGAGCAGATCAGGATCGATAGATAGAGGCAAGCGGAGCTCTTGAAGGAGAAGATTAGGGCCGATAGTGACAGGCTCGAGGAGCGTTTTTTTAGACAGGATCAAGCGAACGCTGAAACTAAAGAGCAACTTAGTTAGATGAATGTTTGAACCAACAGACCAGTCAGGTTGGGCAACTCACTGAACGCATAGAGAGATACGAGGCGTCATGTAAGGCCCAGGCCGCAGAACTTAAAGACCATTTCACTTCCCGTGTTAATGACTTAACCACTCATATAGATTCTTTCACACAAAAACTAGATCAAACAAGCATCCGTCTAGAGGGACAAATAAAGGAAGTAGATGCAAAATTTACGCTCAGGAGAGTACAATCGATAGGTTGGAAGCAAAGGTTAATACCGGAACGGAAGAGGTCGTAAATTTACGAACTCAAGTTGAAGAATTGTCCGTGAAATCCCAAGATATTGAGGCGCAACTGATAATGGTCACCGACAGTACAGAGACGAAATGTAGGGAGTACCTCGACCAACAGGTGGACTTAATGAAAGTCGAACTGAAAACCGACGTCGAGGGAAACCAACGGGAAATTCAAAGCAAGTTGAAGGAAACGAAGAACAAGGTTGATAAATTCGAACTGAAGGTTCATAAAGCAAGTATTAAGGCTGATGTCCACGAGAAATTAATACTTGAGTTACAAGATGAAGTCGAGAAACTCAAATCTCAAGAGTCACGAGGAGACGGACTATTAAAATCCGTCTTTAAGAAGCCAGACGAAGGTGGACACGGTATTCTAGGAAATCGCACCGAACCAGATAAAATGGATGGAATGAAGAAACCGGATATTCGGGAAGACGAGATGACAGCTGAGGACGGAGCAAGAAGGAAGAGATCGCCAGGTCGCTACAAAAGACGACAACGCAATAAGCAATACGATTTAAGTATGGATGGTTTACCAGTCAGAGAAGAACATATTTAAGGTGGAGAAATCGGAACACCGGAGGTTCGAAGTTACAGCATGTGAACTGGAGAGAAGAGATGAGAGATGGACGAGTTCTGAAACCCAGTCATTACGTGGAGCATTTGAAACGTAAACGAGGAAGCAAGAAGGAGCAGCACTTGGCCGTGTTGCTATTAACGAGAAGAAATGGAAGTCTTGAGTTCGGAGCACATGGGGACTCAAGCAGGCAGAAACCAAAGGGTACCGAAGAAAGGGAAAGTTTCGAACTTATTGCTCATAGAACTGGAGCCAGGGTAGTCAGTTAAATCCCATGTAAATAAATACTATTAGCGAGGACGAACAGAAGACGAGCGAGACCAGTAGTGAGAAGTGGTCTAGCATAAATTGTACACTATGTAAATGAACTTCATCTTAGTTATGTCCGTCTCTGTAGCGTAACGGTTAGTGTGATTAGCTGCCGTCCTCGGGGGCCCGGGTTCGATTCCCGGTACTGCCAGAAATTTAAGAATGGCAGGAGGGCTGGTGTGTGGTAGAAATGGTACATGCAGCTCACCTCCATTGGGGGTGTGCCTGAAAAGAGCTGCACTACCTCAGGATGAGGACACGAGTTTTATCTTAGTTATAATTTATTGTAAATAGTATAGAGTTAACTTTAAGAGACTTGAATGAAACGGGACCGATGAGGAGCATTGTACGTAAAGAATAAGAAGGCATCGAAGAAGAGAGATGGAATAAATTACGTTGAACCTGTTGCATGTTATAACTTCAGAAGCCGCGATTCATGTATCATAGACATTTCAATTCGAACAGGCGCCCACGAAAATTATTACATGTGATAAAACCAGGACAGCTACCAGCAGAAGATCCGGATGATCATGATGATGGAGAACCATCGGGAGAAGAAGATGAGGAAGAAGATGAAGCCGACGTTGGAGATGACCATGAACAGGAAGAAGAGGGTGATGATGTCAACTGTGTGATGATGGAAGAAGATGATCGAGACGCAGAGGATGATGGGGGTTATTCAGATGAGGATGATTGTATAGATTGCGCGGAAAGACGGAATATGATGACTCAAGACTGCTTGCGCATCCTTATGATCGGATATGAGTTGAGGTTGGAGAATGGCATCCTCCGAAATAGTCAAGTGAGAGGGTCATGATGATGTATTTGATTAGTAAGAATAATCCCTCCTCATTGTCGTGATTTTTCTTAACCCAAGTGGGGGAGGGATGTGACCGTTCATGACCTCGTCATATGTATATAGAGACATCCTGTATAGATAATATGCCGTTTTCCGCGCAGTTCTGCGTTAAATAGCCGCCAAACGAGGATACCCTTGACGGTTCCGGGACTCGAGCCTCTCCCCGTAGAGTCGCGCGCCCCTCCTCTCGTTGCACGCAATTGGGAAAACAGGGAGTACAAGCGCCCGTAAGTGGAGTTCGTTCTCTCTCTGAGCGAGAGAGCTGGAGCAGGCAAGATGTCACATGACTGAGAAGTGAGGTCACGAAACAGCCTCAAAGAATTCGTCTCAACATACGAAACGATATCACCCCATGTATCCCCTAAATATCTAGTGGCACCAATGCGTACTTGTCAACTGTTTCGAGGGTATTAACATTAATAATTCGGAAGTACTTGATAGATAATTACGAGTTACGACTTCGGTGAATGAGGAGATTTTATGCGGATTTATCATGCAGAGAACCATTCTACATAATAAGAATAATGGGAAGTACGCAGATAGTTGATGGTTTGAAGAGAGTAAAACCAGATGCCCAACTCTGACAGGACCAGGAAAACTAAAAAAACCCCTGAGTCAGGCTCCACCTACTGAGAATTGATACTGACGCTTTGATGATTACAGACGAACCCACGAAGGACTCGAAACAAAAACTGATCAGTGGAAAGTGGGATGTACAGGCTTTAATTTGATATTAAATTCAAAGTGTAAATATATCCGCCAGCGGACCGATGTTTGACAAGGGGGCGTGGACTGATTCCCCCTCCAGAATATACGGCTTTCTACTATAAATGTGAGTGGCAAGAAGGCAGTATATTCCAGTATATCCAGTGCATTTGATCTAATCAGCAGACATATTCGTTAGTGAACAGTCAGTTTTAATATTCAGTGTTTTACATTGTGGAGATTCCTTATCGAACAGTGTTATGTAGTGATAAATAACAACACACAGTGAATGACAGTGCGCTGCGTGCTAAATATTTGTTACTTCCTTAATGCGATTTGCTATGACCTGGATGTGGTAAAATTTTACTTTGATTATGTATCAGAGAGGCGCGGGATGGTAAAAAGAAGTGATCGGTTGAAGTGTATTATTACGTGCACAGTTACAAAACTGATCTAAATGAATATAGTGGACCGTGCCACATTATACGAGATATATAAACGATCGTATAATGGAGGATAAATGAAGGAAGTGATCCAATAAAGAGATGGTTCGATAAAAGTGTTACAGTAGGGCTTGAACCAACGATAACAGTGAGCGACTTATCAGCTATCGTTTTAGTAGATCGGGCGGCACTCTCCGTATTCTCTCAAACGCAGTGAGTTGTGAATTATATCAATAGTTAGTGAAACGGAGTGGGTCGATTAATGGCCAGTAATATATATATTAATATGTAATATTCATATCCTGTGGTTGTGACTGGCGAGTGTGTGGTGCTTTGAGTTGAACTACTTGTGGAGAACTAGTGTATGCAAATGAAGGTATCGATCTCGAGCTGCAGGACAAATTAACGATATAGGGCTAGGATACTTGAGTTTATGAGAACCCTTAATCCTAACGAAGTTATAATGCATGACACAATTAATGCATTTATAACAAATTAGTTCTTCCTCATTTGCATATTTGACCTCCGAGAACTTCAGGTTTGAATATCGCTGGTGAGCGGTCCACTGTAAAGTCACTCCAACGCATCAGGGATACTCTGGAGCTCCTGGCGCCAGACGAGGATCCAACCAGCATGCAGGCGAACCGACATAGGACAACTTTGGAGGCCATCACAAGTGATGACGCCCTGATAACAGCTTAAAAACCCTGGTTTGCCCCCTGAGGAAAGCTGATTGCAGATACCTGAGTGTTGAGTACATTTGGATTTCTTTGGCATGACAGTCACATTCATATAGATAAATGGCTTGCATGCAAATACTTTGAATATTATTTGAGTATAACACAATTTTCAGGGGATTATAGTTTTGTAAGATTTTTCTGTGAGATTTTCTTCGTGGCTTGAACCACTCATTTCATTAATTCGGGGATATAGTGCATGGTAGTTAATAAGGCCCTAGTATAATTTACAGGTGACGTGACGTAAATGAAAGGGAATACGGTTTCGTAATATGATCTGATCGTCCAAGGCTAAGTTTAAATGCTATGATTCATCACAAGAATTCCCGATTAGTTATTCTTGATGGCATGTCACATAATGGTAGAAATTCCTCCTGTATAGATTTAAGACTGTATACTACAAGACGACAAAGAGCCAACTGTGGGGTGTAACTGAACTACATAGATCGCGATTAACTATAAAGAAATTTCTTTATCCTGAAGGCTAGAGTCTTCTATTTAAATGTGCATGGTTTCGGGATATGAGGATTGAAAGGACGGTACTTGATTTGTAAGCTCGTGAGTATGAAAGTACAGTGGTGTTTAAATATGTGGATGCCCCTGTAGAATAGATATTTGGGACGATGGATAATGCCGTCTCGTGAACAAGATGATTGAGGCCATATGTATGATGCTACGCTGATAGCGCTAATGAATCGCAGAGAGAGAGTTATTTTGCGATAATATGAGTATTTAAAAATAGCAAGTAACGTGAAAAGCTTTGCTTTGCGGGGAAGGAAAAAGAAAAAAAAGGAACGGGCGAGCCGACCCGTCTGACAGTTTTATGGCCTAGGGGGGCGCGAACGAAGTTTGGTTGCCACTCTGTAAGGGGATGCATTCAGTTCATTCTTTCTTTCCGTAGTAGAACGAAAACACGCATAAATCAAGAAATTGACATCGTCGTACATATCTCAGGTTTGACAAATCAATGAAACCCTCCCATCTTTGTTATTTTTTTAATTAAAAATAAAAACCGTCATAGGGCTTTCAGGTTATTACACCCCTCATGTGGAAGTCCGGGGTTCGAGACCCCAGGTTTACGGCGGAGACTGTTGTCCATCTGTGGCAACTGATTTGGACCGTGCCAAGATCCTGTCTTTTTTGGCATGGAGATGCAATGCAGGGTGTTGTGTTATTTCTTCCAATGGGTGTATTATGTGTTATATGATGTAATATATTGGTTGTCGATTGGTATGCCTGTTATTTTCAAGGACATCGTTGAATTCGAAAGGTCGTGTGTCATATTAGTGTATAGGTAATCCCAATGAAGCAGGTGTTATGAGGAGTTAAGACTCCGTATGATAAATTAGATGATGTTATTAACATAGAGAATGTGACATAGCTTTCATGTGTTTAAAATGCGCTCAGCAAAATTTGCAGTAATCCGCAATTAACACGATCTGAATAAATTGAATGAAATAAAATTCATGTCGTGAAGAAGATATGCCTTTGTGGGAAATGTGTATAAAGTGTTCTTAATATAATATATGATTAGATCTTCTGTGTGCTAATTAGTTCTGGAAGGTGACGCCCTTTCGATGTAATTTCAGTTATGTGAAGGTTATGTAGCAGTAAATGCTAATCTGATAAGAGACAGAAAAGGACATTCAAGCTCAAACTTAATTTAGGAATTAATGTTATTGAATATGTAAATATCCTGGCATATCTGTGTGTAGCATGTTTCCTTAGCTAATTAAAGGTGTTTGTGCAAAAATAGATGATTTTTCCCCTCGTCAATGGTATATTCGTATTCCTCTGATGTCCGAGACTCTTTCCCCCTACTTAGAATTAAATAGTTTAAGGGGAGGTTGTACCTTCCTAGGGGGCAAAATATCAAAAAAAAATTTTTTGCTCATAAACATTCCTTGGAGTGTACTTTACTAGATAAGTATGTTTTCGAATGGCATTCTAGCCATTAAAGGCTTTAAATATTAATTTCCTTTAAGAGCAGCACAACTTGCCACGCCCCCTTCCGCCATCTGTCAACTTCTTGAACTTCAGATATTTAATTTTAGCGGTATGTTGATTTATGTGAAGATATTTCGTTTTCAGGGTTGGCTCCTCTGTTCACGCGGAACGACTTTCACTTGTTTCTTGTGTTTCCGGCACGTTTTCTGGACATGTTTACATCCGAAAGTTTGTTTTTGTGACAACATGCCTCGAATTGGAAGAGTGTATAAGAAATGTAAAGGAGGGCCTGGAAGAAGGACCGAAAGCAAGTGTAGTTAGTGGTAATAATAGTGCAAATAATACGGATTTTGTCCGTGGGAGTGGTGCAGGCTGTTCTAGGTTAGATTCAACATGTGCTTCAACTTCATCAGTGATTGTGAGTGATAATTCTGGCAGTGAAAATATTAGTGCCAGTGCTTCCAGAAGAAAGCTGAATACTGATTCAAGTATAGGATCTTTTGTAAGTACTCAATCTAATAATGAAGAACATACAAGTGGCAATGTTATCATAGATATTGAATTGTTATCATTTGCCATATCTTCATTTGCAGTCTGTAAAGCATGCCATGTTAGTGACAGTTTATTTTGTTGTGAAGATACCACTGCAAGATATGGACTTGCTAGTAAACTATTTCTGAAATGCAGGAACTGTAAAGCTCAGTATTCATTTCGTACCAGTAGGAAGGTTGACAGTGGGTATGAAACTAACATTAGGTTTGTGTATGGATTGCGTACTATAGGTAAAGGTGAATTAGCTGGTAAGACACTATGTGCAGTCATGAATCTCCCAAGTGGCCCAACAAGATTCCAGAAGTATACAGGTACATTATGTGAAGCTGCTAAGCATTGTGCTATTGCCTCTATGAAGGCTGCTGTCAGTGATGCAATTGAAGTTAATGATAATTCTACAGATATTGCTGTGGCTGTTGATGGAACGTGGCAGCGTAGAGGGCATACTAGTCTGAATGGAGTAGTAACTGTAACAAGCATGGA
This sequence comes from Anabrus simplex, assembly GCF_040414725.1. Classification (NCBI taxonomy): domain Eukaryota; kingdom Metazoa; phylum Arthropoda; class Insecta; order Orthoptera; family Tettigoniidae; genus Anabrus; species Anabrus simplex. Next base: position 298,288,067 of record NC_090270.1, read on the forward strand.
TAATGGCAAAGTGCTAGATGTAGAGGTACTGAGTAAGTACTGTCATAAGTGTAGATTTATAAAAGATAATGAAAAACTTAAATTACATAAAGAAAGTTCTGAATGTAGTGTAAATTTTGAAGGGGCCAGTGGGAATATGGAAGCTGCAGGTGCAGTAAACATTTTTTCCAGGTCAGTTGATATGTTTGGGGTAAGGTATGTAAAATATTTAGGGGATGGAGACAGTAAGAGCTTCAAAAGTGTGGTAGAAGCAAAGCCATATGGAGAAGTCAGTGTGGAAAAGCTGGAATGTATTGGACATGTCCAGAAAAGGATGGGAACCCGCCTTCGCAAGTTGAGGAAAGATATGAAAGGCATAAAATTACCAGATGGAAAACCACTATCTGGGAAAGGTAGACTCACAGACAAGGAGATAGACAGTTTGCAGAACTATTATGGTATGGCTATTAGAAGGAACTGTGACAGTGAGATGAAAATGAAACAGGATATCTGGGCAATTTATTTTCATAAACTATCAACTGACACGGAGTCTTGTCATGCCTTGTGCCCAAAAGGACCAACCTCATGGTGCAAATACAACCGTGCTATAGCAGCTGGTGAACAGTATAGTCATAGGCACTCATTGCCTGTTGAAGTGTGCAATGTAATAAAGCCAGTTTTTAGAAGTTTGACTGATCAAAACCTGTTGCATAAATGTTTGCATGGTAAAACACAGAACCCAAATGAATCATTTAATAGTGTAATATGGTCTAGAATTCCTAAAACAGTATTTGTAGTTAAGGATACATTGAATTTGGGTGTATATGATGCAGTTGTGTCATTTAATGATGGTAATGTTGGTAGAGTTAGGCTGCTTCAAAGGTTAGGCATAAAACCTGGGGAAAATATGGTGAAGGCATGTTCCGAGTTGGATGCTGTCCGTGTCAAGAAAGCAGATTATGAAGTTACTATGATGGCTAGGAAGGCAAGAATGCACTCAAGGAATGCTAAAAGGGCCAGGGAGGATAAAGAAAATGCAGATGACCCAGGATATGGTGCAGGGATGTTCTAAAGTGAGTAACAAACTATGTTCAACTTTGAAACCTGTTTTCTGAGATTTTATATTTTTAATTTTTAAGTACATTTTTCTCAGGAACTAAACATCACAGAACAGTATAACTTAAATACCACACAGGTACTGGGATTAACATTATTGATGCATTTGTTGAAGAGTTTAAGTTTAATATTTCAGAAATTATGAATTAATAAAAGTGAAATATTTGGATATTTTGGAAATTCGTTTAATAACTTGCAAAAAATTCTGTAAAAATTACATGATAAAAGGTACTGGCCTACAAAAATAGGTCAAAGAAGAGAAACCCTTCCTCTACCAGCTATTAAAATTTTATAACATTATCATGAACAGTTCAGGAGAAAAATGTACCTAAAAGTGACCAATTTAACATTGTGGGTATACAAGGTACAACCTCCGTGCCAAGATCCTGTCTTTTTTGGCATGGAGATGCAATGCAGGGTGTTGTGTTATTTCTTCCAATGGGTGTATTATGTGTTATATGATGTAATATATTGGTTGTCGATTGGTATGCCTGTTATTTTCAAGGACATCGTTGAATTCGAAAGGTCGTGTGTCATATTAGTGTATAGGTAATCCCAATGAAGCAGGTGTTATGAGGAGTTAAGACTCCGTATGATAAATTAGATGATGTTATTAACATAGAGAATGTGACATAGCTTTCATGTGTTTAAAATGCGCTCAGCAAAATTTGCAGTAATCCGCAATTAACACGATCTGAATAAATTGAATGAAATAAAATTCATGTCGTGAAGAAGATATGCCTTTGTGGGAAATGTGTATAAAGTGTTCTTAATATAATATATGATTAGATCTTCTGTGTGCTAATTAGTTCTGGAAGGTGACGCCCTTTCGATGTAATTTCAGTTATGTGAAGGTTATGTAGCAGTAAATGCTAATCTGATAAGAGACAGAAAAGGACATTCAAGCTCAAACTTAATTTATGAATTAATGTTATTGAATATGTAAATATCCTGGCATATCTGTGTGTAGCATGTTTCCTTAGCTAATTAAAGGTGTTTGTGCAAAAATAGATGATTTTTCCCCTCGTCAATGGTATATTCTTATTCCTCTGATGTCCGAGACTCTTTCCCCCTACTTAGAATTAAATAGTTTAAGCCCCTTTCCGGACATACTACGTACCCAAGCTCTTGAGCAAGCCGAGGAAAGACTCAAGTAGGGGCGATGGACTTCGACTCCAGGAATTGTTAAAGGGTCTCGTCAAATAAATCCTTACAGCCACTTCGTAAGCCAGTCAAGATAAATTGCTATGCACTGAAACCTTGGACAAGTGCACTATAATGGCTTCTTCTAATAGTTCCACTGCCTCATTCAATTCTTTCTGTCGTCTCACATTATTTGGAATTTTTTTTTTTTACAGCCTTCACTAGAACTTCTCTGTATCTGTCCCAGTTAGTTCTTTTTTTTCGGTCTCACCGGGTGTGTTGATCGTGCGGTTATAGGCGTGCGGCTGTGAGCTTGCATCTGGGAGTTAGTGGGTTCAAATCCCACTGTCGGCAGCCCTGAAGATGGTTTTGTGTGGTTTCCCATTTTCACACCAGGCAAATGCTGGGACCGTACCTTAATTAGGGCCACGGCCGCTTTCTTCCAACTCCTAGTCCTTTCCTATCCAATCGTCGCCATAATACCTATCTGTGTTGGTGCGACGTAAAGCCACTAGCAAAAAAAATGGGTCTCTGTATATCTCGATCCCACATAGTCTTGCATTTAATGCAAATTGGATGTGCTGGTGGTCTGCCAATGATTGTTCCTCCAGCACCTTCCAGTCTTTAATAACGTTTGCAATATGCATAGTGCTTAGTGTAATGTCTATTACCTCCCTACGGTTTTTATTTATGTAGGCTTGTTTCCTAGGTTTAGTATCGTCAACTCAGTTCCAATAAACTCTAGTAATGACTCACCTCTTGCATTGCAGTTCGTGCTACCCCATGCCGTGTTGTGTGAATTTGCATCTGCCGCAAAGACTAGGTGTTCGCCTTTCTTCTTTGCATTGCAAATTAGGTTCTCAACTTCTTCTTATGGGGGCAGATTGAGTCATATGGGAGGTAGGCAGAGCCTATGGTTATTTCTCTGGGTCCCTCCCAATTTCCAAGTTTAATCTTGGCCACGTTTAAGTCCCGTGAGCAGTGTTCCTGCAATATAAGGCATTTTAAATTCCTGTTCACAAGAAGACATGTTCTGGGTATTTCCGATGTTGTATCGTACATCAGCTTACCTCCAGATTCTGCCAGTCCCGCTCTACTCTGCCCTTGACTACCCATGGTTCTTGAAAAATGGCTATGTCAATAGCCTCGGACTTGAACTTCTTGGCAAAATTGGTCACAGCTGTTTATTATGCTGAAGATTGACTTGAAGGACCTTCAGCTCCATCTTTATCAACTTTTGGTTTCGTTTTTCACCTGATGCCTTGAAACTTGATCTGTCCAAGTCCGTGTTTAGCCTTAAGACTTCTCTTTTTGAACTCTTCAAAGTCTCTTTCACCAAGGGCTAAAACGATTGTCCTTCCAGTTTTATCGATTGAAGTGGCATTCAACTCTCTCACTCTTGTGTTAGAAGTTTGGTATCGTGCTGATTGATTCTGACAGCAGTCTGATCTACTGGAGCTTCTGTTGCCATTTCCTGTTTTGAGTCACCGACAGCCTGTCCAATTGGGACTTCTGTCTCCACTTTTTCATCTTGGGCTTGCTTCCGGATCTACTCTACTGGAGCTTCCTTGGCTTCCCTTGATGTCAAAATGTTTGAAATTAGTTCTTTATAAGCATCCATATTTCAATCAATCATAGGGTTTTTGCTCTTTCTAGGGTCCTGAGCGTCGTTCTCACCATCCGTGGTGAGGCATACAGCCAGACATTGTGCTCCAGCAACTCAAACTCTCCTTAGCAGAGACCACGCCCGTCAGTCTTCCATCCAGCGATCCGCCCCTCGCCCGAACCTAGCCAGGTTTGTTCCCCCTTCAGTAGGCCTACTCACGTGGTCTTCACTTGACATTGTCATGACTGAGTTCACAGCCATGACTTTCCCCCTACGTTGGGATCGCCCCTTTTCCAACCCGCGGCTTGTCCAGGCTACGTAGAGCAAAGTGATGTGTTGGTTCCAGCACCCCGCAGTTAGCCTTCGCCTCAAACACCAGCCCCACTTCACCTGAACCACCGTATCACCCATGTGGAGGAACCATGCATGCCTCTCTAGCATGTGTGGGCGTGGCCTCCACTTCCAAACCTTGACTTGGGCTAGTAACAATCACAATGCCTCAAGACATTTTCTGGCAAGTCCGGAGGGCCCCCTATCTGCCACCTGGGACGCGCCCGATAGGGGGACAGATAAGAAAACCCCCACGGGCCGGATATTGTTCACATTTCACTGGTGTTCACAACACCAACCAACATTGCCCGGGTCGAACAGGCCATCCAAGGAAACAAATACATCACATTTACGGAAATGGAGACAACCACGGGAATTAGCCGAAACACCCTGCAGCGAATCGTGCACGGCCACTTACAGTTGGGGAAGGTGTCATCTACGTGGGTGCCTAGACTCTTACCTGCAGACGAAAAACAGAGACGTGTGGACGTGTGCAGAGAACGTTTGCAATGCCATGATCAAGATCCAGCCGACTTCATGGCTAGGCTTGTGATTGGTGGTGATACATGGCTCCACTGCTGCCATTGATCAAATGGAATTCACGGTGCTACCACACCCACCATACTCTCCCGACTTGGCACCAAGTGATTATCACCTGTTCGGGAACAGGTTTTTGCGCCGTTTTGCGGATTTTGCAGAACTGAACACAACTGTCAAAGCATGGGTACGCAACACTCCGAAAGAATGGTTTCGGGAAGGTCAGGAGAGACTGATGTATCGATGGACAAAAGTGCATACAGGTACAAGGAGATTATGTTGAGAAAGTGGACGTAACAACTGATGTGTAATGTACTTCATTTAGGTAGAAAAATAAAGTGTAAAACAATATAGTTCGCCCTTCGTATGTCAGTGTTCACTGTTAAAACATATTCACACGTCTCCTAGATAAGGCACAGTGTGTTAATCAATACACACAATAAATCACAATTGGTAAGTCTGTAAGTAAACCGTGTAAAAACCAAACGTGAAGAAACACAATTAAATACACATTCCTCTTACACTGCACACCCTACTTTTCCTGTCCGTAATTTGCTTTGCAGCATAATCTGGTCAACATTTTCTGGTGTAAATCTGTGGCGTCTGTCACTTAAAATGAGCGTCAGTCCACGGACGTGGCAGGACAATACTTGAATTCGGGAGCGAGTGTAATGTTTAACACTTTGGTAGATCCACATTAACAGTAACAGCCAAATATTTGTTTATGGCTGCCATTACGTCGTAGCTCGGATTTCGTTTGTGGGTGTCATGATAATTTGTTTGCAGACGGAGTCCGAGGTTTCTTGGGATACCTTCCAGTTCATGTTTCACTTTCTCTATAATCTCTAGCGAATCACTAAGACTCACCCCACGAGTTTCTAGCCTCCTGATTGTTCCTTGAAATCTTACCACAGCTGTAATATTCATTTAGAACAAGGCCATTCGTTCCGCAAACATGCACGGCATGTTCATAGAAACCAGAACACCTTGAAAGACTAGAGATAGGAAGTTCATATTCACAGGACAGGAGCAGCAGTATGTTCTGAAGAAATGATTAGCATTTAATCCGTGTCGGCCCTCAGGTTCAAGACCTGTGTATCATGGAGATATGAACACACAGAAAGTGACCAGATTTCCTTTTTCAGCAGTAGATTAAGGAAAACTTCAAGTGAAATTCACATTACGTAATGCAGAACGTGGGCACCCACTTTCATTACAACCCAAACTATGAAAATGTTGTTGTTGCCACTTGTTGCGCTATCATTTCGAAGGTTTTCATTGATGGAGGGATGCGAAGGTTGCGGCCGTGGTCTTAATTAAGGTACAGCCCCAGCATTTGCCTAGTGTGGAAATGGGAAACCACGGAAAACATCTCCAGGGCCGCCGATGGTGGAATTCGAACCCACTATGCCCCAATGCTCACAGCTGCGCAACCCTAACCGAACGGCCAACTCGCTTGGTTAGGAAAATTTTAAAGCTCAGGAAAACAAGATAGAAGAAGTCAGGTACCAAAAGAAGTGGAGAGGATCATGAAGAAAATGAACACATTGATGGAGGGTAATGATCCTTCCCTCCTCAAAAATTACACAGGCAGGTTGACCTAATTACTTCTCCCAGCAATGATAACTATCCCGATCTAATTAATTAATACCGGTATACAATGTAATCGTAGTGGAATGAAAATTACGTCTCTACCAAAACTAGCACTAAGAGCCAACAAACAGCCTCTGACTTCTACTGTACAGATCGAAACACGTCTGTAGAATAAGTAAAAGTTACAGCCACCTTGAATCTGCTGCATACCTCGTCACTTGTCAAAATTATTTCAAAACTGAACCTGGCAAATGACTTTCCACAGAACAGGGCGTGGCATTTTAAATGAATTAACTTAATATTATTTCAGGTATGAAATTTCGAGAATATGTTCTAAAAGCACAGACCCTTCCTATAAAGGTATTTTAAAAGGCATTTTGCAATTTTTTGCCGTAATCTCCTCTTAAATGCTGAGTATGCCAATATAACATACAATTAGAACTGTTGTACTTCTGGCAATTTTTAACGGATTTGGTTTTTCCTTTCTTTACAAAAATTAATTATCACATCAGTCCTCCGCAAATTCAACTACGGATATTACGCATTGATAATAATAATAATAATAATAATAATAATAATAATAATATAATTATAATTATAATAATAATATTAACTTTTAAAACAATTTTTTTAATATCTGTAGGTTCTTTGGTATAATACTTACAAAGGCAGATTATCATAAGGAGTTGTAACTCATTGTAATTTCCGCCGCTACTTTTCCGATATTTCGTACAGATATCCGTTCAAACTATCACGAAGGTAATAATTTATTACATTAAATAACACGATAAGCCTGTAAACATCGATTTAAAGAGACGCTAAAGAGAATTCACGGTAATTTCACTGGATAATTACGATACTTAACAGTTTTTTGGATTGTTGACGATTGTTGCTACATGCACATGATAGTTGTGTAAATAAATACAAAGTCAGCTGATTAATTATTCAGATAACTGTAGTCTTAGTTCCCTGCATACTTTGTACTTTCCACCTTCGTTTATTCATCGAGTAAAAGTTAATAATCAAATTCCTATATCCAATAATACCGTATTGCACTTCACGCCCCCGGCGTGGTTTTGACAGAAATTATAGTAGACAACCTCTTATTCTCAGTATTTAAGGACACTTTTATTCTCCGTCCCGCGTAGTAGGGAAAATAATACTAATCCACCAGCGGTAAAAGTTCATATAACCACACTTCAGCTGAAAATTGTAGTGTAGATACATTGTAGTGTAGATACAGTATATTTAGATAGTGCCGTATCTTGCCTGCTATATTCGTGTGTTATCTTTCGTGTGTATCTATTAGAGCGTAGTAGTAATAATAATAATTTGTCTGAGCACTTAGCTTTGTTGGTAATCTTTGAGTACAGTGGTTCTTGCAAATTTCATTTCTGTTTGTGCTTAGTAGTGACATACGGTACCGGTATTGTAATTAGGATACGTCTGAAAGTAGTTTAAAATTACTGTAGTGTACTGTACAGTAGTATACGAGTAGCCTAATATCCTATCAGAATTTAGTGTGCTTATTTTATTATTGTAAAATATTTGTGTAGTACTGGTGTAGTAGAGGTATCCGTAGAAACTCTTACTAAAATTCTGTTGTTGTAATTAGGATAGGCTTAATTGCAGTTTGGAATTGTGTAGTTCCCGTGTATTCCTTTCGATATTCAGTGATTAACAGCAGTTTTTATCCTGTTAGGGGTTGTAGGATAAAAAAATAGAGTACGACTAAGTAGTATTGTAGTGTAGTTGTATATTAATTACCTTATTGTTGTGTGATCTTTGAGTCTTTGAGTACTATCCTAGGCAATATATCTCTCCGTTCATTTATTTTATTGCAAATGAGTTATTTTATTTTTATTTTCATTTTTTCCGTAAAGAATGGCTAAGGAGCGCCAGTGTACGAACTGTGGGCGTGACGAAACATTGAGGGGTATGAGGGAGGAGTTGGAAAGTTTGAGGGAGATGATTAGGATTCTCACAGAAGACAGGAAGGAAGATGGGACTCCCTCAAACAATGTACAGGTTACAGTAGGTGTACAAGAGGGAGGGGAAGGAAAGGGGGGAGTTGTAGAAGACAGGTGGTCTAATGTTCTAAGGGGAAGGAGATTGCAGGCTAAGGACTCTATTCAGGATCAGAATTCAGGACAGGTGTCTGTGCGAAATCGGTACGAGTCACTCCAGGTAGAACAACAGAGGGAAGATGAGGGGCAGGGAACTGTTGCTGAGATGTGTGGAAGTAGGAGGAAGGGAAAAGGTAGGAAAGGGAAATGTAGAGTGGAAGATAGGAAAAGACAGGTGGAATAGGGTCATGGGAAGGAGAAAAGGGAAGAGGAAGTAGCTTCTGCAGCTATCAGGAAAGATAAGGCTGACCAGGAGGGGAGGGGATCAAGTGAGGTGGGTAGGGTTGAGGCTCTGGACATGGGGGATTCCATTGTTAGACATGTGGGGAAAGTGTGTGGAGGATAGGTAACCAGGGTAGAGTGTTATCCAGGAATTAGGTTGAGGCAGATGTTGAGGAAAGTAGAAGAGAGGGAGGAGGGGAAGGAGAAGGTGGTAGTGTTTCACGTTGGTATCAACAACGTAAGGCAAGCTGATATAAGAACCAACATAGTTGGAGATGTATGGGATTTGGTAAATGCAGCACGGGTGAAGTTTAAGAAAGCGGAGATTGTTATTAGTGGAATACTTTGTAGGAGGGATACTGATTGGAGGGTGTTTGGGGATTTAAATGAGACTATGGAGTGGGTATGTGGGAAACTGGGAGTGAAATTTCTACATCCTAATGGGTGGGTAGGAGATAGGGATCTGCGCTCAGATGGCCTTCACTTAAACCGCAGTGGTACGTAAGGGCAGTAGGGAGGTACATTCAGGGAAACGGGGTGGCCTAGGGAGCGGTGATAAGGGAACAGGGAACTGGAAATCAAGTAGGGATGACATAAAATTGTTAGTGTTGAACTGTAGAAGTATTGTAAAGAAAGGAATAGAATTGAGTAATTTAATAGATATATATTTACCAGATATTGTAATAGGAGTTGAATCATGGCTGAGAAATGATATAATAGATGCAGAAATTTCCTCACGGCACTGGAGTGTGTATCGAAGAGATAGGATAGGAATTGTGGGAGGGGGAGTATTCATTCTGGTGAAAGAAGAATTTGCAAGCTACGAAAAAGTTAGATGAGAAACATGAAATTCTAGGTGTAAGGCTCATTTCTAAAGATAATAGGCAACTTGATATATTTGGAGTGTACAGACCGGGAAAGGGTAGCACTGACACGGATTCAGAATTATTTGATAAGATAATCAGCTATGTAGGAAACGACATGGAAAGAAATGTGATTGTAGCGGGAGATCTGAATTTACCAGATGTTAATTGGGAAGGAAATGCGAACGACAGGAAGCATGACCAACAAATGGCCAATAAGTTAATATGGGAAGGACAGCTGATTCAGAAAGTGATGGAACCAACCAGAGGGAAAAATATCCTGGATGTGGTGCTGATAAAACCAGATGAGCTCTATAGAGAAACTGAAGTAATAGATGGTATTAGTGATCATGAAGCTGTTTTTGTCGTAGTTAAAAATAAATGTGATAGAAAGTAAGGTCTTAAAAGTAGGACTATTAGGCAGTACCATATGGCTGATAAAGCAGGCATGAGGCAGTTTCTAAAAAGTAACTATGATCGGTGGAAAACGGTAAATAAAAATGTAAACAGACTCTGGGATGGGTTTAAAGAAATTGTTGAGGAATGCAAAAACAGGTTTGTACCTTTCAGGGAGGTAAGGAATGGTAAAGACCCACCTTATTATAATAGAGAAATAAAGAGACTAAGAAGGAGGTGCAGACTGGAAAGAAATAGAGTTAGAAATGGCTGTGGAAGTAAGGAGAAATTGAAGGAACTTACTAGAAAATTGAATCTAGCAAAGCAGGCAGGTAAGGCTAACATGATAGCAAGCATAATTGGCTGTCATACAAATTTTAGTGAAAAATGGAAGGGTATGTTTAGGTATTTTAAGGCAGAAACAGGTTTCAAGAAGGACATTCCAGGAATAATTAATGAACAAAGGGAGTGTGTATGTGAGGATCTTCAAAAGGCAGAAGTATTCAGTCAGCAGTAAGTAAAGATTGTTGGTTGCAAGGATAATGTCCAGATAGAGGAGGAGACTAAGGCTAAAGAAATATTAAAATTTACATCTGATAACAATGACATTTACAATAAGATACAAAAGTTGAAAACTAGAAAAGCGGCTGGAATTTATAAGATTTCTGGGGATATACTAAACACAATGGGTTGGGATATAGTACCATATCTGAAGTACTTATTTGATTATTGTTTGGTCGGAGGAGCTATACGAGATGAATGGAGAGTTGCTGTGTATAAAGGAAAAGGCGATAGACATAAAGCTGAAAATTACAGGCTTTGGGAAGGCATTCTTTCTGATTATAATAGACATGTTTGCGAAATTAATAACTGGTTCGATAGAAGGCAGTTCTGTTTTAGGAAAGGTAATTCCACTGAAGCTCAACTTGTAGGATTCCAGCAAGATATAGCAGATATCTTGGATTCAGGAGATCAAATGGACTGTATCGCGATTGACCTGTCTAAAGCATTTGATAGGGAGACTACTGGCAAAAATGAGTGAAATTGGACTAGACAAAAGAGTAACTGAATGGGTTGCTATATTTCTAGAAAATAGGTCTCAGAGAATTAGAATCGGTGAAGCTTTATCTGACCCTGTAATAATTAAGAGGGAAATTCCTCAAGGCAGTATTTTCGGACCTTTATGTTTTCTTATATATATAAATGATATGAGTAAAGGAGTGGAAGCAGAGGATGATGTTATTCTCTATAGAGTAATAAATAAGTTACAAGGTTGTGAGCAACTGCAACGTGACCTCGAAAATGTCTATTTCCTAAGGCCCTTTTTAGGAGTCCATATGCATTAAAGTCCATGCGTGACCCATAGGATGCATTCACCGGAATGTCACTAAAAGGAACTGCACGGATTCCAGTTTCCATCTCCATTCTCTCTAAGAACAGACGAGTGTGACTGGATGTTTTATCCTGATGTACCCATACCTGATTTTTTGCCTTCCCACACCGTACTGGGATATGTGTTGTAAATGGGTGTTAAAACCTCTTGTTTATAGTATGTAGAATTCACTTTCACATTATTACTGACACGGCGAATGGGTACATTGCCACTGTAGAAGTATCTAGCGACGATCATGAAACCCGTTGGAAAACTTTCCTGGCATTCTTTATACAATGTTTGATTTTTTGTCCCTAGGGCGGTAGTATATCGAGCGGGACTTTTTACATTCACTAAGGTACACATACGCTTCGTCTAATGGTACTACATTTTTTCTATCTGTCCTCTGTCAGATAGCCCTCATACAGCTTTCTTGCGTTAGTGCGACGTTCCAAAATGTGACGATGCAACAGCTTGTGAACTCGGCACTTATGCCGCTTTTCTAATTGTAGGTCCTTGTTGATTATGGTGTTAACTGTTGAAACAGACATCCCCAATTTATGTGTGATTGTCCTTTTACGGGGAGCAGGGGGTAGGGTTACCCCTTGAAACAAGGGACTTCACTTTCCTGACCACTTCTTGTGTACGGCTAGTGGCTGGTCGTGGATTTGTCTGTTTTTTCCCCAGTCGGCCTTTGCCTTTTTTATTCAGTACACCACTAATTCCGTTCTTTGATATCAAGAAATCACGCTTCTTGCACATTTCTTGGCTTGCAGAATAGCTATATTTAGCATGAGAAAGGGCTGTTACGTAGCCCTCCCAGTAAGGGTGAATACGCTTCGGCAGCGTTGCAGTTAATACCACGAAACTCTACACACGAGTTCTCAGTAATGACGTGAATCATCACTCCCTGTTTTGACGTGCCCAAGTTGATAACAGCGCCACCAGCGACCTTCAAACTCGCCACCAGAGATCCCAAACGACCTTCTGTATTGACGTCCGAAATGGGGGAGGAGCTTACGGTCAGCTGTTTCCAATATGGCGGCGAGATAGTGACGGGAAGTAAATACGATAGTGATCGGGTGTGCGTCTGTAGGATTTATTAAGTGTTCAAAATGTCTTTGATGTCGTATGCGCAACTGTTGAGAGTTGTCGGAATTTCACGCGTCCATTATTGGAAGGGGAAGAAATATTCAAGCGTAATTACTTGATATGTGTAGGTAAACAGTTTGAAAAAGAAGATGAAGCTGGTGTTGTAGCGTTGTGTTTACAATCATCCCACATCGATTCAAAACCCCACAAAGTTAATGTTGTCTTGAACAAAGGGGGTGAAAATGTGAAGTGCAACTGTACATGTAAAGCGGGTTTTCAGAGAAATGTTACCGTTGTTACGCTAATTCACCTTAACAGTTAAGCTACTGTAATTTTCCACTATTAGAGGTTATGGAGTAATTTCTTGTTGATTTGGTCCATGCCAAAGCCTTAGCCAGGTGACGGGGGAGTTACCTGTTTTGTAAACTATAATCTTGGGGAAGAAATAAAATAGTAAATGTTATAAAGCAAATAAATCCTAGGTTTTATACAGGCTTGTGTTGGAACAGCCCACATAATCTTAATGTTCTTCCATTTTTACCATCAGCACAAAAGTTAGAACTTAGAACCGACCATAATAAGTATAAAAGTTATAACTACCTACAGAATATGCAGAGCAAAGTTTGAAAATTATAATTTAAGAGTACTATAACCTCTACAGTCACAGCTGTTTGGGGTTGAAGAATACTTGGTTTGTCCAATTCTACCAAATAATTAGGCTATGGCTTCTAATTTATGATGACCGGGCGAGTTGGCCGTGCGCTTAGGAGCGTGCAACTGTGAGCTCGCATCCGGGAGATAGTGGGTTCGAACACCACTGTTGGCAGCCCTGAAGATGGTTTTCCTTGGTTTCCCATGTTCACACCAGGCAAATGCTGGGGCTGTACCTTAATTAAGGCCACGGCCGTTTCCTTCCCATTCCTAGACCTTTCCTGTCCCATCGTCGCCATAAGACCTGTCTGTGTCGGTATGACGTAAAACAAATAGCAAAAGAAGCTAATTTATAATGGCAAAATACTACATATTTTCTTTCATTGATAGAAGTACTTTATAAGCAATTTAAATGCAGTGCTTAATTACTATCAATTAAATATATTATTCACGTGTAGATAGTTAATTTACTGTTTGCTGTTACACATATAAAGAAGTTTACAAAGAGCGAATTGCATTCTATGTGCGGCACAGAAGTATTAGGCTACAAGTTTATCAGTATTTTTGATGTAGCTAAATCTTTGTGAATACAAATTAGGGTCAATAACTATCAATGAGTACAATAAACAGTACCGGTACCTACGCTGTGGGAGGAAGTCGTCTTCACGATAATGCAGACTGCACACTGTCATGTATCGCGTAAAGCGTTTTCCAATGGACAGCGCGGAAACCCATCTTTTTCTCTGAACTTTTTGTACAGGAAAGTAGTGAAGAGATTTCGCATCCGTTTTATACGATTTGCAACCGTATGCAGAGCAGTGCCTCCTCAAATTTGACAATTTTCTTTCTGTTTCCATCACGACGTCAATGCTTCGCCATGTAAATAAGCTTCACCAATCACTATGTTGCAGCTTCAACATTCTACCGCATGGCTGCGCCATCCAACTTTTCTGACGTCAATAATGATATGACAACCGTACTACGTTCAACTCCAGCCGTGTAATACCACCCACGTAATGTTATGGGTTAAAATCGTGTGATATCGCCGTGCAGCAGAACTGCTTCCCGTGATGAAGGCAAGAGCTCTTCGGATGTCATGGTGTCTTATGTTGTGGGTGATTTCCGACAAAAGTGCAGTGGTACAAGATAGTTTGAAAGTGTTAAGATCCAGATATGCCCGAATGGTCGAAGCACAGTGAATAATGTATAGAAAGAGGTGTTATGAACGTATTTAAGAATGAATGAACTATTATGTACCGGTATTAAATGTTCATAAAACTGTTGGAAAGGGCAGCCAAAACAATATTACTACGGCAGGCATATCAAGACGAGTTATCTGACCTGCGGAGCAGCACGGATCGACTAGTTCTAACATACAGAATCTTTTCGAGGTAATAAACGTTCTGATGTCGTAAACCATGTACACGAATTTTCTAAGGCATATCTCTTCGGATTTAAAATAATATACTTAGTAATGTGATAATTAAATACAAATAAAGGGCATCCCCTTTTCTACGAAATGCGCACGTAGAGGTGCCATTCCTGGACTTCCACTCTGGCTGCTGTAAAGTTAGAGTGTCGATAAAAATTGAGACCCCAAAGAGCATCACATACGATGAGTAACCTGTTTTGAATGTGTGCACAAAAATTCGTTGGTTTGCCTCGTATATTACAAAATTGCTTTGAAAATTTCACCATTTGACTTTTGAGGAGTGTCTGATCGAAAGGTGCCATTTCCACTTCCGGAAAATAAATCAGTGTTTTCGTCCACATGCATTACAGTAGTTGACTATTATCGATTGCCGTAAGCAATCCAGACCAGAAATGTAATTATTTAAAAATTGTACCAAATCCGATCGTGGGTACGTTCCAATCAATCAATCAATCAATCAATCAATCAATCAATCAATCAATCAATCAATCAATCAATCAATCAATCAATCAATCAATCAATCAATCAATCAATCAATCAATCAATCAATCAATCAATCACTGATATGATTTAGGGCAGTCGCCCAGGTGCCAGATTCCCTGTCTGTTGTTTTCCTAGCCTTTTCTTAAATGATTGCCAACGACCGTAGCCGGATCCCGTGAGATCTACGAAGTTAAGCAACATTGGGCGTGGTCAAGATTTGGATGGGTTGCCACGCGCTGTTGGTGGGGGGTAAGGGAATGGACGAGCGGAAAGGAACTGGCCACCCTACCGCACGTAAACTCCGGTTCAGGCACACCTCCGCGGAGGTTCGGACCTGCCTTCGGGCAGAATACACCCTTACCTTACCTTCTTAAATGATTGCAAAGAAATTGGAAATTTATTGAACGTCTCTCTTGGTAAGTTATTCCAATCCTTAACTCTCCTTCCTATAAACGAATATTTGCCCCAATTGGTCCTCTTGAATTTCAGCTTTATCTTCATATTGTGATATTTCCTACTTTTAAAGACACCACTCAAAGTTGTTCGTCTACTGATGTCATTCCACGCCATCTCTCCACTGACAGCTCGGAATATACCACTTAGTCGAGTAGCTCGTCTCCTTTCTCCCAAGTCTTCCCGGCTCAAAGTTCGCAACATTTTTGTAACGCTACTCTTTTGTCGGAAATCACCCAGAACAAATCGAGCTGCTTTTCTTTGGATATTTTCCAGTTCTTGAATCAAGTAATCCTGGTGAGGGTCCCATACACTGGAACCACACTGTAGTTGGGGTCTTACCAGAGACTTATATTCCTTGTACTTTACATCCTTACTGCAACCCCTAAATACACTCATAACCATGTGCAGAGGTCTGTACCCTTTATTTACAATCATATCTATGTGATTACCCCAATGTACCTTTTCATTTGATATTTCTTGCGCTTTTTCCACTACTTTCTTAAGGTAGAAATGTCACCTTTTGAACAGGTACTCCTCATTTATTCAAGCATCGTCTCCCCTTTAATGCCACATGCGAAACTTTCAGTGAAAGTCGGTTATTTGTATCCACCCGCTCTGGAAAGTTAATTGCGAAAGACTGGAACGATGGATACCTGGACATTCTATTGAAATGCTTATGTGACTGTACGCTCTAGCCTTCCAAATTGTGTGCTATCAAAGGTCATAGGTGGTATACTTTTTCTTGCCTTACTCACCAAAGTTTTCAGAAGATTTCTGTGAGACTTCTTTGTTGTCGTCATCCTCCACCTGCCCCTTACTTCTGATTTGCATCAGCATGTCCAGGAAGTCCTTCCTCACGACGTTATTCTTCTCCCTGTACTCCACAGTGCTCCACACGGTCTTCCTAATCCAGTTCATCGTCAAATCGTCCACGAACTGAAGCTTGAGTGCTGATGCAAGGGCAGGAGCAAAGAAAGCAGTCATCAGTGCTAAGCCTCGTACGTAGGTCAGATCGAAAATCCTCTTCAGCATGGCGCGGAACACGCTATTGTCGCTTGTGAGGGCATCTCCTTCTATGCCAAATGCGCACGTAGAGATGACATCGGTGGTGAACCTTGCCATAGCATCCTTCACTTCCAGTACTCCGTCTTCTGCAAAAGAAACAAAACCTTTAGAAGACAGTACAGTAAAGTCGTGACCTGCTGCGTGCACATTTCCAGTTACATATCAGCTATTTTGTCAACCTTTAATCCCTGGCAGAACCAAGATCGAATCCGAACTTACGAGGACGGTTGCTAATAGCACCAATCAAATGCACACGGAGATATACATAGGTACAATGTTTGAATATCCAGTGCAGCCATCTTCAGCACCGTATCGACGGCTGAGGAGCGGTGTTTGTGGTTTGTAACTCTCTGAAGTGCACAGTGAGGGGTTAGTTGACATGGTTACTGGAACAACAATTAATTACAATATGAGTTACGACTGCCGGCCCCGGGTTCGATTCCCGGTCAGACCAGGGATTTTCACCTGGATCCGAGGGCTGTTTCGAGGTCTACTCAGCCTGCGTAATTACAATCGAGGAGCCATCTGACGGTGAGATGGCGGCCCCGGTCTAGAAAGCCAAGAATAACTGCTGAGAAGATTCGTCGCGTTGACCACACGACACCTCATAATCTGCAGGCCCTCGGGCTGAGTAGCGATCGCTTCGTAGGTCATGGCCCTTCGAAGCTGTTGCGCCAATGGGGAGGGAGTTATCACTAGGGCCAGGATTCTTTTGTAATTGCATATTCCACTCCTTTACTTGCAGACAACTGAAAGATTCTTTGCAATACTATATATTTTAAATAATACGTGAAGAACGTAACTTAGTTGTACATACCTATAGCTCATTCCAGGTTAAGATAACAGTATTGCTCTTATGGACTTACAAGGAGTGATCACACCTCCTCTGAGACACCCATAATTCCTCGTGATTATGGGATGTTATACTGTACTTTGTAATGTATTATGAAAGACAGATAGAAAAGATGAGGATTTTTTGCCCGTGAGTTATTAAAATAACTACATAACATTTTCTTTTTCATGAATATATTCGTAGGGAGCAAGCACAGTGGCAGGAACAGCCATCGCTTCGTCGCCTTCCTTCATTTTCCTTCTTCTGTGTTGCTCTGGTACAAGCCTCATGTAGTCCCTCACTCTGTGAACTGCCGGCAGCTCACTTCTGTAGTGAAGTCATCTACAGTATTTATTATTTGTTGCGTGTGTGTTTTTAGGCTTTACATCAGTGCGTACTTGTCTTGTGTTGAATGAGAGTTGGTTATATTGAACCCGAGTGACTTAGGCCCAAAGTCAATCATGATTTGATTTATGAAGGGAAATGGTACATTTATTGAAATACAGAAGTGTAGTTGAAAATATTTCATCTGTGTAATGACGAAATATGAGCGAAGGAACACGACAGACTGGAGCCTGACGGACTAGCTCGACACAACAACATTTAGCTACTTCACAGCAGGGGACCCCATTAGGTGGCGACCAGGGAAAATACAAGTCCACGAATAAGTCTTGGTCAGAAAGAGAAGGGGGTAGTTGACACAAAGGAATCTTGCAACATGAGTAGTGCGCTGGGATATTTTTTGGCGGACGGAAATTTCCGTGACGTCTTGGAAAGGTACAGCGGTTGCGAGGACATTCGCTAGCCTAGGTTCGGGCAGGTGGAAACTTAAATCACGTGACCGCTTGCAGGCCAATCGCTAAAAGTTGATGGAAGACCCAGGGATACCATCTTAAGGAATGATAGATGAGATATTCTCGTAACTTCAAAAGTAATCAGTAATAAGTTATTGTGAGTACACGGAGCAATGTAATGAATTTATTAGATGTCACGCATGGAAAAATAATCAATAATTATTGGCAAATTAAATAAACTGAAGGCTGGATTTCTTGGAAACCAGACAGCTTGAATGTCATTGGCTGGACGAAAACCACGTTGTAAGGGACGCTTCCAAAGGCGCGAAATGTGAGGAGCTAAATCCACCCGTATCTCCTAAATCTATGATCATTAGGGGTTCATATTTAATCCAGCAAATAAGCTAGAGGAGTGGATTAATTTGATATAAATTTTAACGTCCAATTCGGAGTGCAAGTGCCGATATTAAAAATCCACCCCCTCCCTCAGGGGTATGACGTCAATGAATCCGCGAGGGAAAGCTTCATCCATATATACGGGACAAAGGATACTCGCCACCACACTTGAAATGAATCTCTGGAGCTGAACCGTCGTTCGCAGCTGACTTCAAATCCGTCGGGCGTACAGTAACTCAACATTTAATGGCGCGAGCCTCCGCCAGTGCTGATAAAATGTGATCGCGCTCAAGCAACATGAACTGGAAGTAGTTAACTTAGGACAGTGTTTGCCAGTTATAAATATCATAGTGAAGTAAATTAATTGCATTGTAAGAGTGTAATATAAATTGCACCGCAATAAATACGTAAATAACATACTGTGTGACGAACAGTACTTTAAGGGAATAATAGCCTGTACTTTGGAATATCGAACCGCTATCATGAACACTTCAAGAGGGCCGTATGAAACAGGCGTATCGCGTCGGACGACATAAATCGCGACGGGCGTAAAATTTGACACCTCGTCGTACGTGTCCATGTCCATTGTGCGGTAATTGGACGAAGATTAAAACAGTGTACAATATTAAATTTTGGGTCTAGGATATTAATTTGTTTTATAAAAGTAAAGTGTTCAGTGTTAACATTGTCAATGGTGAAGTATTGTGATAATTAAGGTATTAGTGTAAAATGGTAATGTGCCAGGAAATCATTTGTGGAACTACGCCATCAAGAATGGAGGAGTAATATTGCAGAGAGGGGCCGAAAGGAGCCTCTCATCTGCCAAGCTGCAATGGATTACCGATAACTAAGATGAGTACAAAATGTAGATAATATTTGGGAAATGTTAGCGTGATTGGAAAAATGGGAATAATTTGATTAGACTTGGTTACCTTCTGTAACAAGATGAGTCGCTTAACGACCCCATCCTAAATTTGTAGCACGGGCAGTAGTAAAACAATGTAAATAATCGGGTCTTTTTATGTATTCAGTTTGTTGGAGGTGTAAATTTTGTAGATATAGGGTAGTACGTTAAGTCATGCATGCATTCATATTTCTTTGTAGTCAAGAATAATTTTCTTTACATTTGATTTTGGTTATTATAGTCAAATAGACCCGATATGTCCTTTTCTGTTTGTCATTTTAACGAGCTATGTAATGACATTGAAGGAAAGTCCAGCCTCGTCATACCAGTTGTGTTTTGTTGTTGATTAGTATGTTCATATTTTCAAAGTGAAGTTGTTAAAATTGTGAGAAGCGATAATAATAATAATAATATTCCAAGTAAATCATATCTGGATTGATTAGTGCCAAAATAAATCGAAATTGTAAAAGGGGTTATGCGTTAAACATATTAAGAGTGGAATACCGTGTAACAGGCGAAATTAAGTTTTTTAAAATTAATAATAATAAAAAACTAATTTTTTTGAAGAAGATTTTTTTTAATAATTTGGATATAATAATAATTCATGAGATATTGGAATATTTAGTGAGCATTGCGTAATAATAAAATTTAAGTGATCAGGTGTTGAGTTTATCGGGAATCATTTAATGACGGGAGGTCGTTTTTAATTCGGAATTAAAGTGTGTGGTAATTTAACTTGATAAATTAATAATAGTGAAATGTAGATCGGTGCTAATAATCCGTACATGTTAATGAACGTGTGGTTAAAATTACGGTCCAATATATTTTTACGTATAAATGTCGTGTCTTAAAGTTGCAATTCATTAGCCGGAACACGTAGGACTAATGTTACGAAACCATGATTGTCAAATTTTGTTAAATATAATTTCAAAATGTTACGATTATTTGTGGAGAATGAATTAAGGCGTAGATCAAAATGAGATAGAAAAATGTTAAAGAATCTGCAGTCAAATAATAAAAGGTCGTACGATGTCAGAAGTGGAATAAATAAGTCAGTTGATAATTCTGTGAGAAATAAATGAATCAAGGAATATTGAGATAAAAAGAGATATAAATTCCGTACGAGAGACACTTAGGATATTGAAATGAGTGTAAAATGTACGGGAAGTGTCACAGAGAAATACTGAGTTACGTAGCGGGTAGAATTCGAACCCGTGACAGCATGTGTGAAATAGACTGCACAACTATTCGTTGAGATACAACGGATCTAAGGATAATGAGAGTTCAGATTCCACATAAATGATCGTTTATTGTAATCATTGTAATGACGAGTGATGACAATCATGATGTCGTGATAATAATAATAATAATAATAAATATTGCAGATAAAGGATTGGACCGCCTTATTTAAGTGAGCGTTGATAAAGATGTTAAACGGGAATCTAAATGATAATATGCAACCGATAATAATAATAATAATAATAATAATAATAATAATAATGTAAGGACGATGTTAAATCATCGCGGTCAGCTTAATAATAATTATCATAATAATAACAGTAATGATGTCGTTGGTTGATCAGTGAAATAATTGTAATTGCGACCGATATCCTAATGCATTTTTGACGGAAGTGACCGGTTCATTAATAATAATAATAATAATCTTGAGTGACATTAATAATAATAATAACATCTTGAGTGACGTGAATAATAATAATAAAATCTGGAGTCACCTATTCATTAATAATAATAATAACCACAAGAGGGATATACTAATAATAATAACAGTAATAACCATTTGTGTTTGCGTCCCGCATAATAATGACGATATTAATCAAACGTGACAGTGCCAGGAACCGTTGAGTATAATAATAATAATTTTAAGGATGATAATTTCGGGGATAAATGAATATTCTGACGATAGTGGATTAAATTATTTGGTGACAAAATCCCTATATTCTTATGTTTGAATAATAAGAATGATAAATATTATAGTCATTTGTTACCTCGTTATTGTACGGTTTCCGCAAGGGACGAGTTACAGTAATACTTGGTGTGTTTGTTTACTTCGCTTGCGATGCGAGGGGAGGTCATCGGCACGGTATTTCCCATCGCTTCTTGTTATCTCATCTGTGGCAATAGTCTACTGAGGCTACTTTGTAACATTTCAGATCATGTGTAAATAAAATATAAATGCTAATTCAGTGGTATGGCATCAGCTGGACATCGTAAGATAGGAACTGTCCTTGTAATCCATTTTTCGTAATTCACGAGAAACATTGCCCAGTCCGAGTACCGGTCTCGGAAAAATGTATATAGCCGGGTACATCATCTTAGTTAAATCGAGAAGCCGACCGTAACATGGATTATGCTCGGGCTCCCGATAGAAGGAAGCTATATCCTTGAACAACGGTTCGATTCAAATGGAATCGACCCATAAGTTATACTCCAATTGTAATTTCTTTCAGAAGCAACCCAGCAACATATTGATACCACTTGCTGTATAGCAAGTGATTTGTTTATGTAACATGTGTGAAAATTTAAATATCATTGCCAAATGTATCAAAGTTTCGTACGTCGGATGGCGTAATAAACTGCTCCTTCTGGCAATTATTTCAAAGGAAACCATTCTCATAATCTTTTTATTGTAGTTAGATGATACCCTTGTTAAAGTTAACTGCAACTTCCTAGTCCTATCATAGAGTCCTTATATTCAAGTTTACAATCGAGCTTTCCCCATTTTAATTTTAATTGCTCCGTTCATTCCCGTGTTCTATTATGCCTCTATATTTATATATTTGTGGACTTAAAATAATGAACCGACACCCCTGAGATAAATGCTAGTCTGGGACTCGGGAGGTGGACGGGTGCAATATATTGCATAGTATTTATGTGTGATCTATTATTTTCGTTGTTACTGAAGATTTTGGTGTTCTGGTGTGCAGCGTTGTGCTTGGTTTTGTTATTTAGCTGTTATTTCTTAATCGTATGCTAATTTTACTACTGTTTTTACGACCTATTTCATTATTACTATTGTTTTTGTGAGCGATACGACAGCACAGTAGTACCCTGAGTAGTCTGGGGAAATTTATTAAATGCAAGAAATGCATCCCTCACCCCTTGAGACCATAAAGAATATTATTTTTCTCTTTTCTTCCCCTATTTGCCTTGTACTTCAATGCTGAGGTTTTTAAGTGCCGTAGTTTACCTCTGATTCTGTACAACCCCAAAATAATCCCGTAAACCCCCGTCCCCTTTAGTTCATGAAAATAATTTGCACCTGAGTTTCTTCCGCTTTTTATCTTGAACTTAAATACTGAATTTCTCAGATTTATGTGCCGCAGTTTTCCCGTGGTGGTGTTGAGTAGAGCCGTTCGATAAGGCAACCCTGTCGTCATAAGAACAATACTGTTTTCTTAACGTGGAATGAACTATAGGTAATTATTCAATCCTTTTTTTAATAAATTTCAGTTCGTTATTTTTTTCAGACTATAGTAAAATAAATGTCGAATTTCCTTTCATATAGAAAATATTACAATTGCTAAAGTTGGCTTACGAGAATAGTTCCTTTAAAACTGGGATTTCCAGTAGGTCCGAGTGCATCAATTCTATCAATCAATCAATACTGATCTGCATTTAGGGCAGTCGCCCAGGTGGCAGATTCCCTATCTGTTGCTTTCCTAGCCTTTTCCTAAATGATTTCAAAGAAATTGGAAATTTATTGAACGTCTCCCTTGGTAAGTTATTCCAATCCCTAACTCCCCTTCCTATAAATGAATATTTGCCCCAGTTTGTCCTCTTGAATTTCAACTTTATCTTCATATTGTGATTTTTCCTACTTTTATAAACGCCATTCAAACTTATTCGTCTACTAATGCCATTCCAAGCCATCTCTCCGCTGACAGCTCGGAACATACCACTTAGTCGAGCAGCTCTTCTTCTTTCTCTCAATTCTTCCCAACCCTAACTTTGCAACATTTTTGTAACGCCACTCTTTTGTCGGAAATCACCCAGAACAAATCGCTAATCCTTTCTCAGAATCTGGGATTGTGACGGCTGACGAGTTTGTATTAGTGGTGTTCTGTTTAGTCTGTCAATGTAAGTGAAGTGGCCTTGTTGAAAATGGCTCCAATTACATCTTGTCTTGCGTGAAAACTAAGATCGTGGTCGAGTACTGAGGAATGTTTTATAGCGGACGGGAAGGTGGTAATGTGCTAGGGGGTGTCCCATGAAGTCAAAACTTGACCAACATTTTCGTAATGCACTGCACACAAATAATGAACACCGTCTGTTTTCTAAGCAGTTACTCTTAACTCAGATGGGAAAGTCAGGTTCAAAAAGTGAATTTTTAAACAACATATGTCGGGTAATGAGATATGCAAACCTTCTGTCCCTTAACAAGCTGAGAGCAATTAAAACAACTACCGTATGGCGATCCTCTTTCCCGACATTCACGGAGAGAGGCTGTAGTTTTGTGTAGGCTGAGGATAGGTCATGGGAGATCTACGCACTTTCACTTCCTAAAGAGGAAAGAACCCCCCAGTGTATTCTTGTGGTGCCGACTTCACCGTCGCTCACATCCTCACAGAGTGCACCGATCTCTCTGGCCTAAGGCTGTTGTAGCACAGTTGCTGCAAAGCAAGGATCATCTGTTGTTCCCGAAGATCTTGTTCAGTTACGAATCTTGCAGCGAATGTTGCTTTATCCGTGTTACGTGTACGTGTACGACTGAGGCGGCGTTGACACACACACACACACACACACACACACACACACACAGAGAGAGAGAGAGAGAGAGAGAGAGAGAAAAATAAATAAAAAAATTAAAAATCCTATTATCAGTGAAAGATCAACGAAGGGTAAATTTGTCCTTATTCATGAGAACCTGAAGCTTTACCCAGACATTTTTTAAATAATACCGAACGTCACTGAACTCTCACGATCAGTTATGAGTGGCGAAATGTCGCCGTCGTTTCTGTTCATTGTAATGATATACAATCTTGCACTGCGAAATAAACATGTAACTTTCCTCATCGGGAAACGCGGAAACGAGAGGCCCATTTTCAATTGTTACGGGAGGGAGGGGGAGCGAGCTTCTTAGCGCCGCTACTGCGCGTATTATACAAACATGGGTACTTCTCCACTTCCAGAATGACACGTTCACTGTCCACAAAATCCATATTTCGTAAATGTACTATTGTTATATAGGAGGTGAAGGAAAATGAAATACGCAGTAAATACCGTCTCTTATGGCCACTGTCGAACAGCTTATGCAATGAAAGAAATGGGCTCTGGCCTATCCCTTCAGCAGCAGGACCTTGAACTGCTTCCGGCGAACTGCATTTACTGGCAAGTGTGGCCCATCACATTGCAACACAAGGTGCACATTTTTCTCCTGTATTTGCTGCTGACTTCCAACAGCATTAACTGCTCGTGTGGCAGTAGCCTAAAGGCGGAGCCTCGGCCTGCACGAGACACTCCAACTCATACTAGCTGATGACGCGACTACTGCTATTCTCGTTATTCGTTTTTATGTCCGAGAGTTGATTAATGAAGGGTATGTCCGGCTCCATGGCTAAATGGTTAGCGTGCTGGCCTTTGGCTACAGGGGTCCCGGGTTCGATTCCCGGCAAGGTCGGGAATTTTAACCTTAATTGGTTAATTTCCCTGGCACGGGGGCTGGGTGTATGTGTCGTCTTCATCATCATTTCATCCTCATCATGACGCGCAGGTCACCTACGGGTGTCAAATCAAAAGACCTGCATCTGGCGAGCCGAACATGTCCTCGGACACTCCCGGTACTAAAAGCCATACGCCATTTCCATTTCAATGAAGGGTATGTAGGCCTAAATTTCAAGTGTTCTGTTACTCAGGGAACTTAACGTTCCCTTTTGATGCCTTTGCGAACTTTTCGGCAATTAGTGGCGCGGGGTTGTGAGCTTGCATTCGGGAGATAGTGGGTTCGAATGCCACTGTCGGCAGCCCTGAATGGTTTTACGCAGTTTCCCATTTCACACCAGGCAAATGCTGGGGCTGTACCTTAATTAAGACCACGCCCGCTTCGTTCCCACTCCTAGTCCTTTCCTGTACCATCGTCGCCATAAGATCTATTTGTGTTGGTGCGACGTAACAGTAACCTGTGTATGTAAATAGCAGACAACTCGCTCGGTTTTGTTTGTCTTTGTCAGTGACTTAACTACACTTAGAGTCCCGTTAATCCGAACCCCGTTAATCCGAAAGTTCGGTTAATCCGAACTGAAGTATTCATTTTTTTTAACAAAATCTCCTTATTGAAATGAAAGAACATGAAGATTTCCTTGCATTTTACTAGTCCTATTTTACTAGAATAACTTAATGTAAACATAATTACACATCATAAACCATCAATCACCGTTTATCTTTACAAAGTCTGTTAGTTTCTTTTGCCGTAGTGATTGGAACCTACTCGAAGATGCAGTGTTAAACCAGCGTCTCATAAACATCACATCAGTGGGCGTAGCAGCGGAGTGTTGCTCGACGTAGCGTACGGTAAGTTCTAAGGCGGCATCTGAATGTGACACTATAAAAAAAACTGAGAATCAACTGAAGACCTTAGCGGTCCTTTGATGTTAGTCAGACTTCTGGTCGGTGAAAAGGCTTCCGCAGCGCCAAATAATTCCCTAGGTTTGTTACCTGTTCTGAAGTTAGGAGCTTCCTTCAGTTTGGTTAGATATTCTGGTGAAGTGACTTTAATTTTGTATTTTGTTAATGTAACTGCTAAAGAATGAACATTTCAAATTACTGTACCGTATGTACTGTACTGTATTGTAGAAACTATTTTCCGCAGACGGTTGAGGCGCTGGCCTTCTGACCCCAACTTGGCAGGTTCGATCCTGGCTCAGTCCGGTGGTATCTGAAGGTGCTCAAATACGTCAGCCTCGTGTAAGTAGATTTACTGGCACACAAATGAACTCCTGCGGGAGAAAATCCCGGCACCTAGGCGTCTCCGGAAACCGTAAAAGTAGTTAGCGGGACGTAAAAGCAATAACATTATTATTCGAAATTTTTTTCCGGTTAATCAGAAAATTTCGTAATCCGAACAGGCTCCGGTCCCAATTAGTTCGGATTAACGAGACTCTACTATACTACTAAAATGTTATCATTCCTCCCCTGAAGGGGGAGGCGGGCCTCTTAGACGGTGACGCCGTCTCTCAGGCCGGGAGATTTGTTATGGTGAAGGAGATGTGCGGAGAAGGTCAGAGGGTTGGCGGCCTATAGTAGGAACTGTCCCGGCATTCGTCTTAGTGCAGGAGAATGGAAAACCACGGAAAACCATTCTCAGGACAGCCGACGATGGGGTTCGAACCCACTCGTCTCCCGAATGCAGAGCTTGGCTGCATAACCTTAGTCCCCCTGTGGGTAGGGGCGCTGGAATCCCACCCATGGAATCCCCTGCCTGTTCTAAAACGTGACTAAAAGGGACCCCAGGAGCTCTTAACTTAGGAGCGTGGGTTGGTGACCATGGGGCCCTTAGCCGAGTCCTGGCATTGCTTTCACTTACTTGTACGAGCTTCGTCACTCATCTATCCTATTCGACCTCTCTTGGTCAACTCTTGTTTTTCCGACCCCGACGGTATTAGGTTCCCGAGGCCTACGGTGTCATTCATTTTCAGCCCCTTTGTGGCCCTTGTCTTCCATTGGTCGATCCCTTCATTTTCCGAAGCGTCGAACCTCTTCAGTATTTTCTCTGTGATTGGTGTTAAGAGCGGATGGTTGCCCAGTTGTACTTCGTCTTAAAACAATAATCACCGAGCTCGATAGCTGCAGTCGCTTAAGTGCGGCCAGTATCCAGTAATCGGGAGATAGTGGGTTCGAGCCCCACTGTCGCCAGCCCTGAAGATGGTTTTCCGTGGTTTCCCATTTTCACACCGGGCAAATGCCGGGGCTGTACCTTAGTTAAGGCCACGGCCACTTCCTTCCAATTCCTAGGCCTCTCCTATCCCATCGTCGCCATAAGACCTATCTGTGTCGGTGCGACGTAAAGCAAATAGAAAAAAAAAACAATAATCACCACCACAATAGTCTTAGTGAATTGACACCCGCGGCCACTACACTCTGCGATTATTATTATTATTATTATTATTATTATTATTATTATTATTATTATTATTATTATTACTATTTATTTATTTATTTATTTATTTATTTATTTATTTATTTATTTATTTATTTATTTATTTATTTATTTATTTATTTATTTATTCCGGTTCGATTTGGCCTACTAGGGACCACGGGGCTCGTTTTAACTCTCAGCTAGGGTCTTCAGCTTTTCTTGGCCCAGTATGCTTCCATTTTCTCGCTGTGTGCCTGCTTCCTCCCACCCGCCCACTTAGGTCTGCTGGTCCCTGTACTCTTTTTGCTTGTGAGGGACAGTGGGAAGGCTCCTTGTAGGTACTGAGATCGGTTCTCTGTGGTCTGTAATAGGATCTGCATTTCCTCTGGGTTTGATTTTACTTAGGTGATCCACTTGGTTTTGGAAGCTTTTCCCCTACTTGTCACTGTGAGGATTCTGTTGGTGAGCCTGCAGGATTTCAGACGGCTCATGTGCCCGTAGAAAGTCATCGCCTTTTCCTCATAAACGTGACTATGTCTTCCTGATGTTCATAGAGCTCGTTGTTGTGCCTGATCCTGTAGGTACCATCCTAGTATCCTTCTCAAGATCTTTCTAAGTTTTAGTTTCCTGAGTACCAGTCGAGTTGGCCGTGCGGCTAGAGGCGCGCGGCTCTCAGCTTGCATCCGGGAGATAGTGGGTTCGAATCCCACTGTCGACAGCCCTGAAGGTGGTTTTCCGTGGTTTGCCATTTTCACACCAGGCAAATGCTGGGACTGTACCTTAATTAAGGCCGCGGCCGCTTCCTTCCAACTCCTAGGCCTTTCCTATGCCATTGCCGCCATAAGACCTATCTGTGTTGGTACGATTTAAAGCCACCAGAAAAAAAAAAGTTTCCTGAATGGGCCCTTTCGATTCATCAAGAAGCACTCAGAGCCGTAGAGTACAGAGGGTGTTACAACTAAGTTGTGCTCAGCTTTAGGTTCCTGGAGAGTTACCTGGAGATGTAGGTGCTTTTATTATTATTATTATTATTATTATTATTATTATTATTATTATTATTATTATTATTATTATTATTATTATTATTATTATTATTATTATTGGTTACTTAGCCGAGGTGGTAAAGGCACGCTCGGTTCACGCGGTAGGGCGTGGATTCGATTTTCCATCAGGAAGTCGAAACATTTAGAAATACGATTTCGACTCCTGGAGAGGTATGATCCTTCTGTTAATGTGTGAGGGGCCGATAACTTCCTTGTTTTGGTACTTCTGGAGGAAACTTGCAGTATCGTGGAAAGGAACTTTTTAGATCACTGTTTCTCCCTAACCTTCCCAAAAATTACTGGGCGTCACCTTAGATCGTATACTAGTACTAGCATATAATGTTAACAGTTTATAAGCTAAGCATATAAAGATAACAGTTTATAAGCTAAACAAAAACAGGGTACTCAGGAAACTTACAGGTACAATCTGAAGTATGAACCCTCAAAACAATCAGGAAAACGACGCTGGATTTTATGCTCTTCCGGTTGTGAATGTAGGCTGGTTTACATTAGGCTAGTATCAAAGGTAGTCTCTAGGTCTTGTACCTAACCCGTTCGCTGCATTATATCACAGATAGCATAGCTGCTGTCCATACGCAAGGGCATAGGATAAAGTGAAGCGGCTACTCTAGTGAGAAATATGCTCACTACTACTAAAATGTTCTCGTTCCGCCCCTGAAGGGGGAGGCGGGCCTCTTAGACGGTGACGCCGTCTCTCAGGCCGGGAGATTTGTTACGGTGAAGGAGATTCTCGGGGAAGGTGAGGGGGGTTGGCGGCCGTGGCCTAGAGTAGAAACTGTCCCGGCATTCGATTTAGTGCAGGAGAATGGAAAACCACGGAAAACCATTCTCAGGACAGCCAACGGTTGGGACCAGCTGTGAGATCCAGCCCTGTCCCGTCTCCCGAATGCAGAGGCGTAGAGCCACGGTAGAGACCCCTCCTCTGCTCGGTTGGCTGGTCAAAGTCCAGAGCTGTTGGACCACGGACCAGCCGTGGCCACTTATGGGCAGAGACCCACTCTGCATCTACCGACCGTAAAAATCAGAGTTCTAAGGAGAGGAAAGCTAGGAGCTTCCGCTAGCCAGTTAAAGGAATTAGTTGTAGAAGACCCAACTAAATGTGGACATTTTTGAGACAGAACCTGAGAATTTTTAAAATTTGCTCCAGCTAGTTTCTCCTTCTTCATCGGTTTACCCTCCAGGGTCGGGTTTTCCCTCGGACTCAGTGAGGGATCCCACCTCTACTGCCTCAAGGGCAGTGTCCAGGAGCTTCAGACTCTGGGTCGGGGATACAAGTGGGGAGGATGACCAGTACCTCACCCAGGCGGCCTCACCTGCTATGCTGTACAGGGCCCTTGCGGGAGATGGGAAGATGGAAGGGATAGATAAGGAAGAGGGAAGGAAGCGGCCGTGGCCTTAACTTAGGTACCATCCTGGCATTTGCCTGGAGGAGAAGTTAGAAACCACGGAAAACTACTTCGAGGGTGGCTGAGGTGAGAATCGAACCCACCTCTACTCAGGTTTAGTGGACCCCGTTTCAGCCTTCGTACCACATTTCAAATTTCGTGGCAGAGCCGGTAATCGAACGCGGGCCTCCGGAGGTGGCAGCTGATCACAGTAACCACTACACCACAGAGGCGGACTTCTTTCCAATCACCCTCTATAAACAACAAACTTCAGCTTACCTGTATGTTTTTCCACATACGTGACCAACTGTTTTCCACATTCATCCACTAGGCTGAACATCCTCTTCATCTTCCCTGAGGTAAATGTAGGGGTCAGTTTCATCCTCAGTTGGCGCCACTTTTGTCCCGACACACTGAAGAGGCCTCTGTGTGCTAGAGGATCGAGTTTTTTGTCTGGAGTGAAATTACGATCCACAAAGGCACTGAAGTCTTTAACCAACACCTTCTTAATGAGCTCCGTATCTCGGACCACTAACGCGGGTTGATCGAAGGCATAGACACCAATATAAGGTTTATCTG
This sequence comes from Anabrus simplex, assembly GCF_040414725.1. Taxonomy (NCBI): domain Eukaryota; kingdom Metazoa; phylum Arthropoda; class Insecta; order Orthoptera; family Tettigoniidae; genus Anabrus; species Anabrus simplex. The sequence continues at coordinate 298,318,575 of NC_090270.1, forward strand.
CAGCTTTGTCGTAAATATCCTTCAGGAGTACGCCCGTGGTCTTCCTTACAAGAATTAAATCTTTGTAGTTACCGAAAAAGGGGATGGGTTTTAAGAAAGGAATCCCCTTTTTCTCCCACGTTCTAAAGTTCCGTGTGAAATAAACGTAGGCTACAGCCAAGAGTGTTAACACGGCAATGACGAGTTCTGTGAGAACGCTGTTGAAATACAGGCCCATTTTCTCCAGGGATTGCGGATATTATCTGAAACAATTAAGAAAATTATTTCAAGAAATAGGAAAAAAATGAAAAGACAGACAGATAAATAGACGGAATAATAGGTGGATAGTTGGTGTTACCGTTGCCTCGGCTGGTTTTCGCAGCGCTAGGCTGAGAGCATGCATTAAATTCATTTCATTCCACCACTCATCCATCCATTCAGTCACTCATTCAATAATGAATGCTCTCTCCCCAGTTGGTGGCTATCCGTGACTGGTTGAGCAGAGTGTTCATTCATTCACTCACGAATGCTCTCTCCCCAGTTGGTGACTATCCGTGATTGGGTGAGAAGAGTGTTTATTCATTCATTCGTGCACAAACACAATCATGAAATCATGCTTCCACCAATTCACTATTCACGAAGGCATTCATTCAATTTATTTTGTAATTGTAGGATTCCGTTAAAGTATGTGTAACAAGACATGCAATAAATTCTATTCTACTCTGTTCTATTCTATTCTATACCGTTGCCTAGTAAAGCGTGCTTTGATCGGCACTGTTCATACGCTTTGACGCAAATGTAATAGACTAATATAACTCGGAAACAATTTAACCCATGGGTAAATAATTCTATAATAATAATAATAATAATAATAATAATAATAATAATAATAATAATAATAATAATGTGAAGTATGGCTATGAAGTGTTTACCTCCATTTAGTATTATTATTATTTACGTAGTTGTGTACGAACCTTATTTGGTATAATCTTGATCGTATTATTTGTGAGGTTATGTCATGAAACATCTGTTGTATATATATACACTAGCTGATGTACCCGTGCTTCGCTACGGAATTCTACATTGTATACAGAATTTAGGATAGGTAGAGTACAAGTTGTGATTGTGAGCAAGACTGTATTAAACTGCACAGCTCTTAACGTTACCCTGGGAAAGCGACGGAGAAATCACCAAATGTATTTTCTCATATGAAGACTGCGTTAGTAAATTTGCATTGTAATGGTAGGCCCGCTTGCCTATCATCAGTTACAATCAGGTTGGGGAATTGCATTATAATGCCAGACACTCACTCTCCACCTGCCTTTTTACATCCTCAGAAAGACTGTTTTAGTGGTTTTCCCAACTGAAATGAACATGGGTCATTGCAATGACGTTAGCAGGAATGGCATAAGAGACAAAGAACATCACCACAAACAATGGCCAATGTAATGTTATTGTTGATCAATGTTATGCTCTTTCAATATTGTAGGCCTTCACATTTAGTTTTCTTCCGACTCTGAAATACCATTCTTATCATAGTCGGTATGGTAAAGTTGAATAAAACATAAATGGTCGGAAATTGTATTCTCTATAACTTTTGTTATTTAGTACTCTGCGATAGGACCATGAAATACTCGATCAAATGAAAAACCACACATTTTCTCACTTTTAACGAACAGTACTACGCTGCAGATCTAACAGTCCAAAGTTCCAGAGCTGGAATGACCAGGCCGCAGTCAGCCGTGATCCGTGAACACTCTTAGTCTTTTTTCGGAGTGGGGGTCGAATAGTGGAGAGTCCCAGGGTAAAAACTATGTCCTTTTATTAATCTGTTTCCTAGGAGTACCCGATGAGTCGTAAAATCTCAATTCACTACACAGGCGGCGGAAAAATCTATCTGACTTGGAGGCAATTTTTTCCTCCAACCAAGAGGAGAAACCCCCTCTTCACTGCTAATCTATACTCATACATAAAGAGGTAAAGTTTGTTTGTATGTAATGGCTAATCTCGGGAACTAATGGACCTATTCTAAAAAATATTTCACTAATAGAAAGATACATTATCCCTGAGTGCTCTAGGCTAGATTTTATTTTCAAAACAATTCGAGGGGGGGGGGCCACGAGGGGAGATATAAAAATACTAGGCTAATATCAGTGAAATATCGAATTTGTCGTACAGGGACGAGACAGAGCTCATTTTAAGCCCCTTGACGCAAAGAACAAAACTCGGTAGGGCCCGAAAACCATATTCTAAGACCCTAAAACCAACCGTTATTGAGATATTGGCACTACACAACCCCTGCTCTAGGAATCGGATAAAGAAATGAACTGCCGTAACCATGGCAACATCAGCACCAGTATGCTTACAGCAGTTAGATTATCAACAATATATCACAAAAACCTAACATGTTACAGACATAAATTTTGGTATTTGGAATTTCCTTCAAAATAAAGGATCACAATTTTTTTTAGAAAATCCATTTAAGGGGTGAGGGTTGAAAAGAAGTGAGGAAGGAGTTGAATTCTTTACATGAGGATACATATATCTCAGAAACGGATGATGTTACGGACGTTAAAATTGGTAGGCCGTACTTAAAATCTCTTTTAAAAATAAATGAACGCACTTTTCCTGGAAAATCCACTTAAGGGGGTGAAAATTTTTAAAATCTTCTACCGGGTTTCTCACACCTGTGGGATCGCGGGTGCGAACTGTGTTGCACACATGGATTTGACGCTGTTTTACGACTGGATGCTCTTCCTGACGCCAACCCTATGCGTAGGGATGTAATTAATATTGCGTGTTCCTGTTGTGGTTGAAAATGTGGTGTGTTGAGTGAATATGAAGAGAAGAGTATTGGGACAAACACAAACAACCTGTCCTCGAGCCAGAAGAATTAATCACAAGCGATTAAAATATCCGAACCAGCCCAGAATCGAAACCGAAACTCTGTGAACCGAAGGCCTCAACGATGAACTCTCAGCCAAGGAGTGGGGCAGTTTTTAAAATAGTATATCTTCAATATATCTCATAAACTTAAAATGTTACAGGCGTAAAAATTGGTATTTGATATCTCCTTTAGAAATAAAGAAACCACTTTTTTGACTGTTTCTCTTAAGTAGAGTTCCATGTCGCATGTTCCAGATTTAGCTCTGCCAGTAGCTTGATCATCTTAGCCCCAATAGGCAATGCCACAAACATGGTTTACAAAGGGATTCTGGCGTAAATGATATGCAATTTTTTGGCGAGTTTTAATACTTTAGGGATTTTCAGATATTGTCTTTGTGCAGTACTGAGGAACAATGAATTTTTATCAACTTATGAAAACCTCGCGAGCGAAGCCGTGGGTAACAGCTAGTTTTGAATAAAATGAATGTAGAATTTAATAAAAGTGAACAGGAAGAAGCTCTTTTTATGAAACGGCTCTTTTCAGGGTTGAATTTTGAGTTATTTAGTGAATTGTGGTGCTATAATTTGAAATGTGCCTAAATTTTAATTCTAGACAAGGTCATACAACAACAACAACTACTACTACTACTACTTCTACTACTACTACTACTACTACTACTACTAAGTGAGCCTCTGCCTTAAGAGAGCACACTGCTCATTCAAAACAGCGCGTCAGAGTAGGGATCGAATAGCTGGAATACTGTGATGAACCAGTGAGTTACGTCCCAGTAGTACGGTATCAGAAAATGTATGAACTAGAGGAATGGCATGCTAAAGAAGAAAGTTTCCTAACTCCCTAGCTATTTCCCGCCAATATTCAGGCAGGCTGTTATACTCGGTACGCAGCAGTAATCCCATCTATCGAAGTTGAGCGGCAGCATAAGAGACAAACAACATCACCAAAAACAATGGTCAATGTAATGTTATTGTTGATCAATGTTATGCGCTTTCAATATTATGGGCCTTCACATTTAGTTTTCTTCCGACTCTGAAATACCACACTTATCATAGTCGGTACGACTTTTGTTATGTAGTAGGCCTACTTTTCGATAGGACCAATAACATAGGTATTTAAAAATTAAATTTTAGGCGCCTTCCCCTAAACTACAATTTCATACAGGACAAATAATATTGTTTATAACTTAGACTGTAGTATCTTATTCCCCGACTCTATATACCGACTTTCGTTAAATTCTGTTAACCCATTTTCTCATGACTCGGCGTAGATATGGCTTGGTAGGTCAATGCCCTTCAAGGGCTATAGTGCTATGGGGTTTGGTTTGGATTTGTAACTTTAGTTATGTAGTATTTATCGATAGGATCGCTAATAATATAAATATTTGATAATTCAATTTTTTTGCAAGTTGCTTACGTCGCACCGACACAGATAGGTCTTATGGCGACGATGGGATAGGAAAGGCCTAGGAGCTGGAAGGAAGCAACCGAGGCCTTAATTAAGGTACAGACCGAGCATTTGCCTGGTGTGAAAATGGGAAACCACGGAAGACCATCTTCAGGGCTGCCGACAGTGGGCTTCGAACCCACTATCTTCCGGATGCAAGCTCACAGCCGCGCGCCCCTGACCGCACGGCCAACTCGCCCGGTGAATTCAATTTTAGGCCTTCCTCTAAACTACCATTGTACTCAGCGTGAGTAAAATGATTTATAGCCTAGATTGTAGTGGCTCATCCCTTGACTTCACATACCGATTTTCATTAAATTCTCTTCTGCCGTTTTCTCGTGGTGCGCATACATACATACATACATACATACATACATACATACGGACGGACGGACGGACAGACGGACAGACGGCCAGACAGACAGACAGACAGACAGACAGACAGACAGACAGACAGACAGACAGACAGACATACATTACGGAAAAGTAAAAAGTGCATTTCCTTGTTACTATGGACATGACCAATACAGAAATACCATTCTTTTCAAATTCTGAGCAATGTACAGAATGTGCCCGGATGAGATAGGCCCTAGTTTTCATGATTTGATTTTTATAAGATGAATGCAAATATATAGGAATATTAAATTGAATACAGTGTCAGTTTTGTGTGGACGGAAGAATTTCAACATAGTCAGACATCGCGACAGTCCGTCGCCACAGTTAAGCTTGCCATTATGGGGAGAATGTTTCTTGGTCAGAAGCTAAGAGGATTAAATCTAGAGCTCACAACAACAGAAGTAATGACTACACGGAAGTGAAAGAATATTTATTTCTGAACAAGGGCGAGTCAGGTGCATTACCGATACGAAGAATATGACGTATGAGGATTTCCAACGTCTCGAGTCATTTTGTGTTGTCAGGTTGCAACGAAGAGATTTTAAACTAACCGATGCGGTGTTGACCAATGGAAAGATTTATCAGAGGCCCGCAGATAAACCAACATAAGAGGAACTCAGAGTGAACTCCAGTTAGCTTCTCCGATAACAATAATTAAATTATTCCAACCACATAATTGAATAGATAGGATTTTTGTAATATCGTTCCCATGTTGATTAATAGTAATTGTAATAAATTCTTGGAAATGACCCACGCTATCTCGCCATTGGTCAAGAAGAGCACGCCATCAGGGGCGCCGATTTAGCGCGCGAAAAGGTGGAGGACAGGAATTAAGTGATATTTCCATGATCACGGAACGATATAAGTTCGGGATACGACACATGAGTGTGTAGCGCAAGTTTATTAAGTGGGATAAATCAAGAGATATAAATCCACCTGCATATGCCGATTTAAAATAACCAACCCCCCTCCCCATGAGATGACCAGGGATGACCTCGGCGGGAAACCATATCGTCCATAAATAACCAGTACTGGGACCTCACATCACCCAGTTGTTACCAGTCACCAGTTGTGACCAGTCGAGCTTCACATCAACCAGTCGTTTGAAATAATTTGTTACGCTGACACGGTGACTCTGTAATTCGGTACCAGAAAACTCATTATAGATTCTGTTAGAGTGAAAGTACGTTAGTAGTCCTGAAGGTGAAGACGAACTGTGATAATTATTCAGTATATCGAGTGTAAATTATCAGTATCACTGTATGTGAAATTAATACATTTAAAGGATCGACAGGAACGCCGATAATACTTTTTGAAGGCAGTGTTCAGAGCCTGAAATAAATATTTCATGATAGACGGTGTAACAATTACTGTAGCAGGGAACTGTAGGAGCGAGGCGATCGCAAGACGGCATCGTATACTTCAGGAAGTTCGGACTGAAGAACGCGATACGCGCCGGTTCGAATGAAACGACACTTCGTCGTAATGTGTCACGACGTGTGATTCGGGCTCAAGAAAGAATAATTGTGCAAATGAAATGGGTCTATAGGCACCTATAAGTGTTTTTTTCTTCTTGTATAAATTAATGTAAATTCTGTAAGTAAGGTATTAATCATGGGTAGTCACCCAGAAGAGTTTTTTGTGTTAAATTTATAAAGTGCGATATGATGGACGAGTAAATTACCATGGGGCCAGGAGGCTTCTCATCCGCTACGAGACAATGGAATTCTACATAGGAATGAGTACACAAATTTAATATTTGAGGATGTTATCGCGACTAAACGGGGTCCAGTGTAGATTAATTATGGTTACTTAACATGGTCCGCCTCCCGAATCCATGATTTTAATTATTTTGTTAGACGGACGAACTAATGTATATTAACGTAATAATGGGTTAGATTAATTAATTTGAGTATTTGTTTGTTGTATATAATGTAAATATGGGATATTTCTTTCAATTAATGCATGCTGTTTGTAATAATTTGATTTAAGTTCATTTCAAGTGTTAAATTCCTTTTTGTGCTAACCCATTTATTTTATTTCAATCACTGCGGTGATTATTTGTATTTTAGTTAGGAATATTTTCTACCAGACAGCCAAATTATGAAAGTGCCAGAGTATGTAAAATTTGTGTTGCGTACGGAAGGTCATAATAATAATAATAATAATAATAATAATAATAATAATAATAATAATAATAATAATAATAATAATGTTCTATCTGTTTTGGGCGTTCGTAAGTTCTATATAATAATAATAATAATAATGCTCGGTATGTTTGCGAGAAAGAAATAATAATAATGTTTGTGAGTTGGCAAAGGAAAGTAAATTAATAATAATAATAATATTTTGTGCGTTTGCAAGTTAAAGTATAATAATAATAATAATAATAATAATAATAATAATAATAATAATAATAATAATAATAATAATAATAATAACAGTGCTTCGTGAGTTGGCTAGTGCAAATAATAATCAATGTGGAGATGACATGTAGCGTTAAGGAATTTAGTTCGGGTAATCAGTTTGATTTTACGTAAATTTTTGATTTCACGTTTGGACTTTATTTTAACCATTAAAATTTGTTTAAAAGCGATAAAGGCACGTGAATTAGAATGGTCACGATATGTTAAAAGCCCAGAGTGGTTTGAGCCCATATTTAGAGTTGGAAGTCGTGAGGGACGAATATCCGGCTTGAAATAAATTGAGCCGTACTGTTTGTAATGATGAAATAGATGAATCTCAAGGCCTAAGATGATATAAAATGCATATTCCGGTGTTATGAGTGGCAGAATTCACGCACCGAGGATTAATTTACGAATTAAATGTTTGAAGAGTTCCAATAAGAAGAAATGGACTTCAAATTGGAAGGAATAGTTTAGCAATAGCCGGCATTGGAGGTATTTGCCCAGCCGCGATGTGCCATAGGTTGTGAGATGTGTCTTGGGAGGACGTGTGTCCCCATATAAATTAACGGCAGTACGAAACTGAAGGTACGGTCCCGAATACCGTGTTGTCCCGACCGACATAAAGCAGATCTTGGTGGTTCATAACGGGATTTAACATATGTGGAAATTAAAATATCATCTTTCCATTTTAATAATAATAATAATAATAATAATAATAATATGAAAAGGAATAATAGGAAGAATTTATTCGATTAATTTGAGAATAATTAGGGTAAGATCAATGTAAGATATTAAATCCATGATGAATAAGTGATACGAAAATGATAATCTCCACTGATGGAAATAATAATAATAATGAAAAGTTGAAGAAGCAGAAGATGAAGAACTTGCAATAGTATTTTGAGAATAATAATTATGATGACGGAAAATTAAGAGATTTTTGGACGATGATTCATTGTAACGATGATAATAATAATAATAATAATAATAATAATAATAACAATAATAATAATAATAATATTTTATTAGGAAACTGGTCATAAATTTATGCGGATAAATTACGAGGAAGAACGACCCTTCTTTTGAAACGTCGGCAAGGGTTGGCATATAATCATCCCGGATGACAACTGATAATAATCAAATATAGGATTATAATTGAAATTAATGATAATAATAAAATAATTGATGGTAATCACAGAATATGATAATGATCAGATAAAGAATGATAATGATATTATTTAATAATCATAGGAGGATATGATAGGGACAGTCGTCATGTGTCGAAATGCTCAGAACCATATGTTGAGTTTTCACGGGGAGATTATTAGCGGTAGATACGAAGATAACCCACGGACGGCACATGTCTTCATTGTCAGAGCATAGTAATGAACCTTTCCGTACGTCTTGTCGTATTGACAAGTGTAAATATTGAAATAGGCTTTGAGTTAATGAACTCTACCTGGCGTGTTTGTGAATCTGGAAACAATAGGCTAGAGTTTGTCCGTACTATAAATTCCCGTTTTTTCGAGACGATAACATTTCCACGGTGGGTGTCCGGCTCATCAGAATGTACGTACCGGAAGTGTCTCATGTCCAAACGGAACGAGGAGATGACAGTAAATAGTTACTGTCATGCCTTCGTTTCCGAAAGAAGATCTCCAGCGATGAAACGTCCACTCATACGGATGTGAATTCGACCCCCAGTAACCAATTGGGGCGAATTCACCAGATGTTTTACACTACCAGAGTAGTGAGGTAAATCCAAGTAGTATGTCATTTATTTTTCAGGATGGAAGTGTCCCAATGTAATAATTGTCATCATGTGTAGTTTGCAAAATAAGTGAATAAATTACTCCTCATTGCAATTTCAATAGGAAACAGTTTCCATATTTTTTATTGTAGTTAGTCCATTATGCCCATGGAATTTAAGTTGTCACTTCCCAGTCCTATTGTGGAGTCAAAAATTTGTATCCATGAATGAGTCGTCCCCCGTTACCTTAATTTGCATGCCCCGTTCATCCCTGTGTTCATCTGATGCGCCGATATATAATTAGATTTTCTTTATTAAGTTTATTTTTTATCCTTTTCGAACTGATCACCCCTGACATTAATGCTAGTCTGGGACTCAGGAAGTGAGCGGGTGCAATATATAGATTAATATGGGTTTATTTAATGTAAGAACACGTAATTAATGGTATATAATTTATTATTACCTGTATATATGATGTATATTCCAATGTAACATTGTGCAACGCACTGTAATACGTCCAGAACAATGCTCTATGCGATTAGAAGTATGTAGAAAGTTCTTTACATTATAAATAGGCTATTGGAGACTCTCGAATTTACGAGAAAATTATGCTATGTCATATTGGTCTAGAAGCCTGGCCAGGCAACCTATATAAAGAGGCAGTATTGAGACCTGTGTGGAAGTCGTGTTAACAGAGTCGTTTTTTATGAGACTTGTGTGGAAGCCGTGTCAGCCGAGTGTTTGAAGTCAAGTATGTGAATTGGTTTTGTTGGGTTGGTAGTTGACATGCATCAGTTGCAGGAACACTTCCTAGATAATAAGGCCTCACAACAGCGCTGTGACGTCACGCTACGGAGGCGATCGCAATCCAAAGAAACGGAAAGCATGGTCACACACAAACATGATTTTAATACTTCTAGCTTGTGGAATAACTTATTTACCAACAAATTACCGTATCTTAGAGACTCTGTCATTAAAGATAAACAACACACTGTTTTAAATCACGGCAGCATTTACAATGTTAACTTACTCCAGGCTGACTTGCTAACACACAGAACTGAAATTCACAAACATATTTCAATTGAAATAGGCACTGAATAGACAGTCAATGATTTTAAAATAAAAAGAGAACGTATAAAATTAGTTTAGGCCTAACATGTAGACCGTACTACAAAAATATGATACACTAACTTAACATTTATTTACAAACTTCCATTTTGCGAAAATAATAAATTTTCTTAACTTGTATCGTCTTTTGTGCATGCAATGACTATTTTTATTTTGTATTAAAGTAAGTTTATAATAGTAGACTGGTAAATTTAGAAAGACACTGAGTTAATAATATTAAGGAAGAGGAGCATAACATTCACCTGGTCTGTAGGTAGGCCTAGGTCCAAATTATAACACATTGGCATTGAAGTTAATAAGATATACATATACATCATCATATATCAAGCATGCTAGTAACGCAAAAAGACTTCGATACTTTTGCCTATTACATAAGTACTGTACATACCTATTTTGAGAAAATTACAGACTTTCTTGAATTTGTACAACGTTTTATGGATTCATTAGTTTTGTTCCTGCAGTAGTTATTTATTAGAATACTTGTACACTTCCAAATAATGTTGTAATACAAATATTCTGAAGTGTGTTCCCTACATTCATTCCTATCATCTATACATTCATCAGCTGAGAGAACAATTTGCAGGGTCACATCACTTACATAATTCTTATGGTTATTTAAGCTAAGAAATTTTCTCTCACTTTCTGGCCTCAACATCTTTTTTATGATGACATATGTGTATGTAACTAAGTGTACAGCTGTTTCTGCAGGATATTTCAAATTGCCCCTATTGAGGCTGTCAATAACATTATGATGACTATTTCTAACAGTAACATCTTTCAAAACTAAGAAATCTGCACAGTAATTACAATTTAATTTCTTGAGAAGAGGATGACAACAATAACCTGCTATGTACGTTAAAACACTTGCAACACCAGATGTGCTGTCAAGATCTGAGTCTGTTACGTTAAGTTCACCTGTAAATGTTTGAAATGAGGAAACTGCACAATAATCATGATCTAACAGTATATCTTCATCAACAATATCATTTACAACAATTTTCCTACCATTAGAAATGGGCAGTTCAATTGAACTCAAGATTCTTATTTTTTTCTCAGTTTCAAACACCTGTCTAACAGAAACATGGTATTGGCCACCTGCAAGTTGCCTGTATTCACCAAATCGTGCCTCCAATGCATCTGTCTGAAACTTTCCAGGAAGAAAATATGACCATTTCAGTACTTCAGAACAAAACTCTGTTAGCTGTATAAGGCAGCGAGTTGTTTGAGTAAGAGCCCTATGCATTTGACTAGACAATTTGCCACATTTCAGACCTAGATTATCCCAGTGATCTAACCACTGAACAAACTTCATTAAAAAACCCTTCCGTTCATCACCAGGTTTGTTGGTGTGATGCTGTTGAAATTTATCATTAAGTCTTACACCTTTGAAAGGGGTCTTTACATTAACAATATGCCACCAGGTAGTGATTACTTTTACAAATTCAGCTGTGCCCTCATATGATGTTAAATTGTACTTTTCTCCTACAACTAGTAAAGCATTTACTAGGCCTATATGGTCATTAAACAACTGACACACATATTATCTAAGAGGTGTTGGTTGCAGTCATCTTCTGAGTCTTCGTAGTAGTGTTTTGTTTTATGATAGCAGCTTATTGGTGCGTGTATGTAGAAGATGTAAATATAACTTGTAAATGAAACAGTGCACACAACTGACAGCATTTTGTGTGCGTCTTTGTGGATACATCAGCTTCTTGAAACCAAAATTTCAATTTATCAAAAATGTCAAGATACAAAAGTTTTTGCAGCAACATATTAAAACCGTTTAATGTTGTTAATTTCAATATTAAGGGAGATATTTGTACATTTTAATTTATTATTTCCTTAAAATTGTTCACATTTACTTTTTCATTTAGAGACAATATTTTAGCCTAAATGAGAAGCCTAATTTTCCAAAGGTATAAAATCCAAAAGTAAAATTTTACAGGAAAGAAGGAAACTTTCAACTGACAATTCAGGATGATGATGCTTGTTGTTTAAAGGGGCCGGACGGATTTAGTACTTTCTGGCACTAAACCTCTAAATACTTCCATGTAAAAGTCATAGAATTCGTGCCGTCGTCAGAAAACTGATTGTATACTCATGTTCATAATAAAACAGAACACCTTGAAAGACTGGAGATAGGAAGTTCATATTCACAGGACATGTACATTATTATGTTCTTCAGAAACGATTAGCATTTCAGTCAGCTAGGTTCAGTATGTGTCCTGTTGCCTAGTAGGCACTGGGTCCTCCGTGGGCACGGATAACTTGTTCCATGCGTGATGACATCGACGCGTATAAGGCGCGAATGGCGTCCCGGGGTATAGCCATCTATGCTGTATTCACCTGGTTCCACAATTCATCTTTGGTGGTTGGTATTTAGTCATAGCGCCGCACCAGTTGATTCACCATATCCCACACATTTTCGATTGGCGACAAGGCCGGTGATCGGGAAGGCCAGGCAACAAGAAGGCAAGTGTTTGTGCAGCAATATGTAATCGCGTATTGTCCTGCTGAAATATGGCATCTGGGGTGTCATGCAGGAAGGATATGGCTACGGGTCGCAGGATGTCATTCATGCGTAGGTCAAACTGGTCACAGTGCCCTGGGACATGCGCCAACTGTGATTTATGGTTGTACCCAATAACACCCCACAACATAAGGCCTTGAGTTGGCACTGTATGTCTTGTGCGAATGCAGTCAATGTGATGCCTCTCCCCCTGTCTGCAGCGATCCAAAATGCGGCCATCATTTTCAAACAAACAGAACCTGGATTCGTCTTAAAACGCTATCTGCTACCATTCCTGTCCCCGGTGACGTCGTTCAATACACCATTGCAATCTAGCATGTTTATGCACATTAGTCAAAGGTAGGCGGAGAAGTGGACGACGCGCCGATAACCCAGACCGTAATATAATAAACGGCGACGGACTGTCACTCCTGATAGTGTACGATGTGTTACACTGTTCCACTGTTGCGCCAGAGCTAAAGAAGACGCAGATCTGTCCTGCAATGCCATTCGGATGAGGAGTCGATCTTCTCGTAGGGGGGGGGGGTCTGGATGGTGTGACCAGACCCTTCTCGGCGTGTTTTACGGCCTTCTGTGAACCATTGTATACACACGCGTTACACTGCCGACACATTTCGTCTCACACGAGCAGCAATTTTTCGGATGGGATGCATCACGTTCTCTCATGCCAATAATTCGCCATCCTTCAAACTCACTCATTTGACGGTATGGTTCTCGCATACGTCTGCGAGACATCCTGCACGTCTGCTCAAGTCACACTGATCCATTACCTTCGGTTTATAGCGACAACGAGAGCCGCAGGCACACCAGTCAGTGGTGGTGCGCCAAGTTATCGATGTGGACCTTGAACCTGAGGGTCGACATGGTTCAAATGCTAATAATTTCTTTAGAACATACTAATGCATATGTCCTGTGAATATGAACTTCCTATCTCTAGTCTTTCAACATGAGTGTATTTAAATATACAGTGAATACAATTAAGTTATTTACAGTGAAGCCACAGATCAGTTAAATCATATTAAATGCAGTGAAAAATGAAATGAAATGGCACATAGCTTTTACTGCCGGAAGTGTCCGAGGACAATTTCGGCTCGCCAGATGCAGGTTACTTTGATTTGACTCCCGTAGGCGACCTGCGCGCCGTGATGAGGTTGAAATGACGATGAAGAAGACACATACATACCCAGCCCCTATGTCAGCTGAATTAACCAATTATGGCTAAAATTCTCGCCCCTGCCGGGAATCGAACCCGGAACCCATGTGACCATAGGCCAGCACTCTAACCATTTAGCCATGGAGCCGGACATTAAATCCAATTATCGAACGCAGCAGTGTAAATTAAACAAAGCTTTCTGTTGCTGGTCACGTATTCCGGACGTGATTTCTCATTGGTTGCGTGGATACGTTATATTTTGGGCAATTCACCCCGTGAGACTTGGTACTCTTCCGCCTCTGTGGTGTAAAGGTTAGTGTGATTAGCTGCCATCCCCGGAGGCCCGGGTTCGATTCCCAACGCTGCCACGAAATTTGAAAAGTGGTACAAGGCCTGGAACGTGGTCTACTCAGCCTCGGGAGGTCAACTGAGTAGAGGTGGATTCAAATCCCACCTCAGCCATCCTGGAAGTGGTTTTCCGTGGCTCCCCACTTCTCCTCTAGGTAAATGCCGGGACGGTACCTAAATTGAGGCCATGGCCGCTTTCTTCCCTCTTCCTTGCCTACGCCTTCCAATCTTCCCAATTCCCACAAGACCCCTATTCAGCATAGCAGGTGACGCCGTTTGGACGAGGTACTGGTCCTCCTCCCCAGTTTTATCTCCCGACCCAAAGTCTCACGCCCAGGACACTGCCCTTGAGGCGGTAGAGGTGGGATCTCTCGCTGAGTCCGAGGGAAAAACCAATCCTGGAGGGTAAATGGGTTAAGAAAGAAAGAAAGAAAGAAAGGAAGAAAGAAAGAAGAGATTTGGTACTTATTGGTATCAAACGTGATTTTTAACGCCCTGTTTGACATGGATTTGTGCCGCTTGGACCACTTATTTTTCTCTCGTATTATGGAACTTCCAATAATCGCATGCTTTCCATCATCATCTCAATTTTGAATTGAATGGGTGAGATTAAAAAGGAAAAGATTCCACTTTTTGGTCAAATTAAACTGAGATAGCTATTATCTACCTACCTTATATGCAGTCGCATCAAAAAGTGGAAAGAAGTAAAAGAATCGACAAATTTCTACGGCGCTTTTGGAGGTTGAAGTTCAGCGTTAGTTTTAAAAGGAAAGCATTCCTCTTTTTTAACGATAGGGGAATATGATAAAATTATCATAAAGGCGGAAAAAGATAGCCCCTTTATTTTGTGTTCACACAGTACTAAATGAAGAAATTAAGGACTACAAAAAAGGTGGCCAGTTCATTTTAAGTAAGTACAAGCATCTGACTTTCAAAACAGAGGAACCAGTGTATTTGGCAGCGGAATCGTTCGTTCCCTTTTTAATCTCACCCATTCAATTATAATCCATATATCTGTAGTCGATTCGTTTGACTTGATGATGGTGATTGTAAGGAACGATAATAACTCTTTTTCAACTATTAATCAGTAGAGAAAGAGATATCCTTTGAAGGGTGAGTAGTCCTATCGTAAATTCTTAAACTGGATTTTTCGCATTTCCAAACACAGTGAGATAAAGATGGAAAAGATTCTATTGACTTTAAATTGAATCAGGAGCCATAATATTTATACTCTTTTCCCCTGAGGGTGGGGGGCGCAGGTGAAGAATACAGGCGACTAAAAAGGGCGACCAAGGGATGATCGAATTAGAACCATGAGACTACTTGTAATTAGTACCACCATGCGAGGAACACCATCGGTCGCCTTTATTTGCGCGTAGTACCACTATGTTAGGTACACAATAGGTTTGTGATTACTAGTGACAGTGTGTGAATCAGGGTACATTTTACAGACCTGTGATTAGTACCACTATATGAGCGACACCATGGGTCTGCCTTGCCTATGATTAGTACCCACTATGTGAGGAACACCACAGGTTTGCGTTGTCTGTTAATGGCGCCACAATGTGAGAAACGCCATAGGTCTGTTGTCACATGTGAGCATTACATTACTTGTGAGTAATACCATAATGTGTGGAATACCGCGAGTCTACGCTACTTTTTATAAGTACCGCAACATGACAAATGCCATGGTTCTACTTTCCTAGCGATAAGTACCATTATGAGAAGCCGATGACCTGGATTTTGTACCCCTTTAGACTACAAGCATCATCGATTCAGCATTGTGATTTAGAAGCAGTCCCTTGGTCAGTATATACTATTGTTTAACACTAGTTTCTGGGAATGTGGGATATTGGGGATCGGATCCACTGATTGTTTTAAATTCATATCCATCCATTCATTCATTCTTCGTCATCACGTTTTGAATTCTGGTGTGTGGATGATTTTGGACTTCTAAATTGTCATTACATTTCGCCTCATTTCGTACCATTCGGGACCGGTGACCTAGATGTTAGGCCCATTTAAAAAACAAACATCATCATCATAATTAATTCTACTTGGTAATATACACTGAAGACAATGGAAATTGCAACACCCAGAAGGGGTGGTGCTACATTGCTGCAATTGAACATGCAGGACGAGTGTTAGGTTGTGATTCGATTATTACACTTTCAGGTCCCTCTGACCGCAAGATTGGACAACAATCAATACAGGATGTACCCACCACGTGCTGCAGTACATTGATGAATTCGTCGAGACATGGAGTCATTAAGGCCCTGGATCGCTTCCTGAGGAATTGTGGCCCATGCTTGCTGCACTGCACGGGGCAGTTGTTCCATAGTTGTGGGTGGCTGAGGACGGTTGGCCAGTTGTCGACCCATCATGTCCCACACATGCTCAATACGACTGAGATCCGCGGATCTGGCGGGCGATTCTAAGGTTGTGATATCGTGGAGAGCTTCTCTGGAGATGCGCGCAGTGTGAACCCGGGCATTGTCGTGCTGAAACATCCCATTACGCAATGTTCGCCATCATAGGGACAACCACTGGATTGAGTACCCTATCAACGTACTGTCGAGTAGTCATAGTGCCCTCAACAAGCACTAATTGTGATTTCAAATTAAAGCCAATAGCTCCCCAGACCATAATGCTTGGTGTTAGCCCTGTGTGCCTTTCGAAAATAAGATCTGGGCGGCCCCTCTCCCCGGTACGCTGGGGCACACGACTCCGGCGATCACTGTGGGCAAGACAGAAGCGCGATTCATCACTAAAGACGACCGTATGCCATTCGTCGTCCCACGTCGATCTTTCTCGAGACCAGGCTAGCCTTACACGTCGCTGTTGTGGGATCAATGAAACACCTTCTGCAGGGACACGGGCTCGTAAGTCAGCTGCACGCAGGCGATTACCAACTGTTTGTTGTGTAACGTGGGGTGCCACAGCTGCTCGAATTTGCGCTGCTGTTGCATGGGGTTCCATCCGGGCCATCCGAATGATGCGGAGATCCTCTCTCACAGTTGTCCGTCGCGCTGGCCCTGTAACAGGTCTACGAGTGTGGGTACCTTCATTTGACCACTGCTGCCATACACATTGTACCGTAGATGCCTGTTGGCCAACACGTGCAGCGACACTCCTTAGCGATAATACAGCCACACACAGCCCTATAATCCGAGCCCTCTCAAACGGCGACAGTTGTTGATAGCTTGCTCTTCTCTGTCGTCGAGGCATGTTTGACGGGGAACACTTCACTGCACAGACTGCAAGTCAACTACGCTACGCCAGAGTCGTTATACTGGAGTTGATTCCTCCGCGACCAACCACGTGGGTAGACCTGTAGCGACAATCCAATGGGTCTGAAACTTTGATCGTTTACATACCTACATGGCATCATTCCATATCTTGAAAATCAACACAAACGACCAATGCCTTCATGGTGTTACAATTTCCATTTTCTTAAGTGTATATTACAGTATGGTTATTATTATACAATACCTGACAAAATAAGTTAAGTATCCTGAAGGAGTGGTCCAATATTATCTCATTTCTGTATACATGCGTGCCATTGATGTGTGAGTAAATGATTATTTTTATTATGGAACTGTAATATGTAGAACGCCCACCAGAGTGCATTCGTGATGGTACCGTTCTGTTGTTGATAAGTTGTTACCAGTCAACTGCTGTGAGTTAGACAGTTAAGTAAGACGTACAGAGAGGACTACGTACAGTTCGAAGCACCAACGATGTCTTGCTGTCGCGTTAGACAGCCTATCCACCAACTGACAGCATTTGACAGAGGCCGCATTGTGGGACTGTATGAGGCTGGTTGGTCGTATAGTGCAACTGCCGCGCACGTGGGCCATTCAGATGTCACAGTGACCTGATGTTGGACTCAGTGGGTACATGAGGGGGCACCCAATCACGTCGTGCAGGTTCCGGTCGACCAAGAAACACCACCCCGAGAAGGTCTGTGGTATAGTGCGCCAATCATTGCGGGAACCCATAAATTCGGGACCCGCCATCCGCGAACGTGTACGGAGAGTCTACAACATCCTGCGAGTTCCCGCACAGTGTCTCGAAGGCTCGCATCCGCCTGATTGGGGTCCTACCGCCCCATGCGCCGGTTGCCATTGACACCAGAACACCAGCGTCCTGTGTTTGGAGTGGTGCCTTGCCCGGGTGGCATGGACAGAGGACGACTGGCGTTGCATCCCATTCATTGATGAGTCGCACTTCTCCATAACCTCCGATGACCATCGTGTGTGGGTTTGGCGGCGTCGAGGGCAGAGGGCAGATCCTCCCCATATTGTGGAAAGACACACAGGCGTAATCCCTGCTATGTTTGTGTGGGGAGCCATACGATGTGCATTCAGGTCACCTCTAACAGTGCTTCGGCGGACTTTGACGGTACAGCGATTCGTCACACACATTCTGCGTCCGCACCTCCTACCCCGTACTGCACAGCACCATGGGACAGTGATCCAACAAGATAATGCACATTCACACAGCACGTGCGCTTGTGGACTGCATAGAGCATGGCCAGCAAGATCCCCGGACCTCTCCATCATTGAACACGTGTGGGATGACATTGGAAGGGGACTCCGCCCCAGTACCAACCTGTGGTATCTGGAGGGACAGCTGCAACAGCTGTGGACGAACTTGCCTCAGGAGAGGATTCAAAGGTTGTTTGACATCATTCCGATCCGCAGAAGAGCATGCATTGTGGCCAGGGGTTGTGAGGGGTTGCGATACCCTACTGACCCGGCGGCAACATTCCACCTGTAACTGCCATCGGCATGGTCTATTTCATCCCCTGTTGTAATCAGTTCATTAAAGGCGCATGATATTTCAGCATATGTAGTTTCATTCATTTCAACCATTCCTCCTGGGTGCTTAACATTTTAGTCAGGCAGTGTACACACAAACAAATATGCAATGGTACGTTTTCATTCTGAGTAATAGTTTTGTAGTAGAACAGTTCATTTAGTTTATTGAAATGTACTGTCCGCCTCTGTGGTGTAGTGTTTAGTGTGATTAGCTGCCACCCCCGGAGGCCCAGGTTCGATTCCCGGCTCTGCCACGAAATTTGAAAAGTGGTACGAGGGCTGGAACGGGGTCCACCTCAGCCATCCTGGAAGTGATCTTCCGTGGTTTCCCACTTCTCCTCCAGGCAAATGCCGGGACGGTACCTAACTTATGGCCACGGCCGCTTCCTTCCTTCTTCCTTGTGCATCCCTTCCAGTGTTCCCATCACCCCGCAAGGCCCCTGTTCAGCATAGCAGGTGAGGCCGCCTGGGCGAGGTACTGGTCATCCTCCCCAGTTGTATCCCCGACCCAGAGTCTGAAGCTCCAGCACACTGCCCTTGAAGCGGTAGAGGTGGGATCCCTCGCTGAGTCCGAGGGAAAAACCGACCCTGGAGTGTAAGCAGATTAAGAAGAAGAAGAAGAAGAAGAAATCTACTGCGAGTTGAATCTTCTAGTGTTTAATCTCACCCATTCATATGTTTTTGGACTTGGTATCTATTGGAAATGAGCTTCTCAAATGTCAATTTTCATAAAAAATGTCTTCAGGGATTTTGTGTGGTAGTTAATTTAATGGCATGTGGCCTCCGGAGAGGCCTGGTGCAGGTCTTTCGAGTTGACACCTTAGAGGCGACCTGCGCGTCTGTGAGGATGAGGCCTGACCTAACATGAATTCTACAGTAATGCTGAGGACGGCACACAGTAGAGGCGCTAAGAAGCTCGGGGCCTCTGCACAATAATTGAAAATGGGCCCCTCGTTCCGTGATAAGGAAAGTTGCAAGTGTATTTCTTAGTACTGTATGTGGTTGTATATTATTGCCGTGAACAGCAACGACGACAATAATAGTAATAATTTACACAATTTAGTTTTCATATTCGAAAGAATTAAAATAATACACATATATGATACAAACAACACACACACACTAGAAATGCATACTCCAATTATAGTAACCAAAACACGCTCACCATTACAATATCAAGAAATAATCCTGTTCCTAGGACCAAATAATTTGCAATCCAACCGTCCATCGTTGGCCACTTAGCTACATTGACTGCCGAGAGTTCCATATAAACAGGCTCAAAACTTCAGTATTTAGAGTTTAGAGATAAGGAGGATGTCCTTATTATCACATCTTCGCTGACTGCTGGGTTCTCAGAGCTGGGTAATTACTTCAAAAAACCTTGTTGATTGTTGTGAGTGGCAGCAAGGGATGGTTATTATTGGAACAGATTGGGAAACCCCACATTCTTTCAGAAATAACTACCGTACTCATATTGACGAAAGAAGCTCTGCACTACGACGGCCTAAGTTTGCAATAATACTGTATTGTGTGCTGCAGCTTTATCAGTATGTAAAAAATCACTCTTCAGCTACTGAAGTAAGAAACAGTCATGGGCCCTCACTAGCCAGGCCCCCCCCCCCGCCCGCCCCGCAGGGTCCTTACCGCCGCCACTGACGGCACATAAACCCAGTCCCATGAGCCATCGGAATTAACCAATGAAGGTTAAAATCTCCGACCCGGTCGGAAATCGAACCCGGAACCTCCTAGACCAGGGGCCAGCACGCTAACCATTTAGCCGGGCTGTGTGGTGGTGATGAAACAAACAGATAGAGTGACAAACACGAATTGATCTTTTGTCACCATTTACCCTAAATACACCATCTGATCAAAAGTTACCGGATACCGCTCTGTGCTGTATGTCACTACGGTCACCGCTGCTGGTATGAAGGGTGGCTGAGGGCTCTATGTTGTTCAGTGCTACGACAAACCTGCAGAATGAGTGGAGTAAGGGAGCTTAGTGACTTCGAAAGTAGAATGGTTATTGTTTGTCACGTCGGTGAGCATTTAGACAGGGCTATTCCCGCCCTTCTCTCTCCAAGTCGACTGTGGGGAACGCGATTGTAAAGTGGAAACGGTAAGACGCAATCACTATAAAACCACATGTGTTCATTGACAGGGATCGTAGAGCATTGAAGGGGGTGGTACGAAAAACTCGCATAACATAATGTGATGGCATCACCTGTATATTCTACAGTGCGTCTAATCGTGCAGCTAGCACCATGGCAGTGCGTCAGAAGATATGAGGACTGGGGTTCAAGGCTCAGGCACTGGCACATAAACCGCATAATTTTCCGGTGAACGATAAGCGCCGCGTACGGTTGTGAGGCGCCGCTATGTTATGTAGCAGTCAGATGGCAGGGTTTGGATGCAGTGAATTACTCGTGAACAATCACTAGATTACGTGCCAAAAGCCTGGATTCAGTTCCAAACCTCATGGAATGAGGCCATATGACGCTGTTGATGGTGACTCATCTGTCATATGGCGACGTTAAGCCTCGAGCAGACCCCTTGCTACTATTCGACAGGAGTAGGCTATGTGCCGACACCGGGTTTCACCCTCTCCCTTCCTATTATCATATATCACGTCATTCGTTATCTTCAGTGAATCTCTTGCCAGGGAGTGTGTCTAGAGTACAGAATATTTCTTTCAATATTAAACTTTTTATGTATTTCACTCATTCCAGTGACCACATGTTCGAGTCAAGGATATTATGGATGACTTTCCAAGAGCATATCTTTAATACGAGCAACACCTTGATATTCTAAGTATTAAGGCGTCTCCTAAATATTTTCCCCCTGTCAACGAAACAAAAAATGAGGAAATGTGGAAATTTGAACCGTACTTACCAGAAAAAGAAAATGTCCAAAACCATTACGAGAAAATTTTCTGGCCAGTCGTTAATAAGGAATCTACTAAAGAGCATGAGATGTTAGATTGAAAAGGAAAGTGGTATTTACAAACTATGCCTTTACTGGCGGGACCTAGTGTTTACAGTGCACTATGTCTTCTGGTATGGGCTAGAGCAATCTTGTTACTTTCATTGATCTGTCTCAGCTTTATCCTTGGCTTTGACGAAATGAAAGTGACTGAGGTATGAGTGATGCTAGTAATGCCATTCCTTCTGCAGCCAGTCCCTGGGATGGATGGTGTGAAAATATTGCTCATAGGGTCGGTTGGTGCATGCAGTTCAGTGGGCTTGGCAGACTGATATGTAATAGCAACTTCTGGCTCGGTGAGGAAAGCAACGGGAAACTACCTCACTCCTCATTTCCCTAGTACGCCTCTTCAGTGATGCCTAGGCCATCTATGACAGCTGATGGCGGAGCTGTTGAGGATCCAACCAGCCTTCGGGCTGAGGACTAAACGTACATATACAACATACATTTACAAACTACTAGCTGAGCCGTCTTTATGCATGGACGTTATGGGCCTGGGACCAGGGCGGAAAAAATTAAAAGCTCTAATAATATTAAAACGACCTTTTTAGAAGGCGCGCACTTTCGTAGTATTCAAAAGTGGAAGTTCCCGACATGAATAACCGAATTTTCGTTCCGCCTATGTGAAAGCTGTCGGTAAACATATTATAAATACCACCGCAGTTGTATTATTATTATTATTATTATTATTATTATTATTATTATTATTATTATTTCGTTTCCGCCAGCTATGGACCACGCTCTTTCAACCGTTTTCTGTCTTGAGGTTTAACACTCGTCCAGTACTCCCTCATTCTTCTTCGGCGAACTTCCTTCCGTTCTACGGTCCACGTCTTGCGTGTCTTCATTATAGGTTTTGTTCGTAAACTCTGTAACCTTCAAGTTTCTTCTTTAAAGGGTCACTTTGCTAGATGTCATCACGTAAGATCGCCAGTTCTTGTAAATCCTTTTCCGCCTCGGTGAACTGGACCCCTTTAGTTTTATTATTGTCTTTTGTTCACATCGTTACGCCCAGCTGAGGAGCACGCTTGAACTTATATAGCTGATAAATTTGCTGTCTTCTATTCCCAAAATCTCTTCATCTTCTCACTGAAATTCTTCTTACGTTCTTCTGTCCAGGTTTTATTAGTTCTAGCTTTTGGCTCCGAGAAACAATGATTATTAATCAGTGTTCTGAAAGCAGACCGGTTCTTCACAATTTCTTGGCTGATGTTGATTTCCTGAAGATCTGATTCTATTTCACTTAGCCAATTGTTCTTGACTTTCAATGTGAGGCAAGATTTAGAATTCTTTTGGTCAGCCTATCATTGCTCGTTCTGAGAATGTGACCATAGAATTTCAACCTCCTTTTCCTGATAGTGTCTGAGATTTTATCAGTATGGCAATACATTTCATGAGGTTTCCTTTTCTTCCATGCACCCTCCGTGGAGACTGGGTCGAAAATTTTTCGCAAAATGTTTCTTTCTTGCTTTTCTACATCTTTTATGAGTGATCTACCGCCAATGATTAAGGTTTCCGATGCGCATAATGCTTCAGGTTTTATTACTGTATTATAATGTCTTAGTTTTGTTTTCCGAGATAATGATTTTTTTGTTATACTGTATATGTTCCAAGTGATTTGATATGCTTTCTGTAATTTAGCAATTCTCCCCTTATTTGCTTCACAATTTAATCCAGAAAGTTGAATAATTTCTCCAAGGCATTTGAATGTATTTACTTGAGAAATTTTTCCAAATTTAGTTATCATAGCTTGCCCATCTTTTATTATTATTATTATTATTATTATTATTATTATTATTATTATTATTATTATTTATTACCGTATTATTTAACTGCTTGGTATTTTATTTTTTAGGCATTCTACTGTATTAATTTATTCATTATATTGAATTAACTGTAATTGCAATTTTGTTTTATCAAGTTTAGGGAAGGGGGACGCAAAATTATTTGGGCCCAGAGGCGTTGCAATAGTTAAATTCGGCCCTGCATACAAGCATTTCTGATAATAAAATCTGTAAAACGTACTGCTACCTACAAACCTATTCACTAGATTCAGAAACAACATAAGCTAAAATTTTTAAAAACAGTTTCTCTTACATAAAACACTGAACTACATGCTCCTTATTACAGTACTGAAGGGAACGCTTGGCATTCTTAATACTTTTTATATACTATGTTAAAACACACGTCCTCCTTTTCCATTTTTCCGAAAGTAGTATTTCCGGTTTTACATTGTTTCTCAAAATAATTCAATAACATCAGAAAATGTATACGCTTTATTTCGTGTAACTTTTGAGATTTTTCAGTCAATCGAAACATGAAATATAACACTTAGAACTCTATAACATACCCGTACAATAATGAAATATTATTTAAACTTCCCAAAACAAACCTTTAATTCAGATTTAAAGTTAATTACTATGAAAACGTTCGATTTTTCTTCGAATAATAAGTTGAAACTATGGACTTGTCTTTAAAGTGGTAATTTTCATGTCATTTTTGACATCAAATGGATTTCAACGTTTTGCTTTGATAGAAAGAAGCGCTGAACATCCCGCCTCCCAAAGGCATGTAGTAAAAACGGAGTGAAAACACTATACCAGACGGAGGTTGGCTTCTTTCAAAACTCACCAGAATTATTCAAGATTGTTCCTGATTCACATTTAAAAACAACGTCAGCGGGTTACGAATAATTAGTGTAACTTATTTAAAACTTATTTACAATAAAGACAGACGCATGTGTTTACGGTTAAGCTGTGACGCTAAAAGTAAGATTTCTCCAATACCTGTGTGCTGATCACGTTAAAATTGTGATTAATATAAATGTTAAATTTTCATTTGAATTTCACGTCTAAGCTCATCGAAAAAATCTCAAAGGGTCCATGGACCTCAGGTTAAGAATACCTGATTTAAGAGCCAGCTGTTTCTAGTAGCGAAGGTTTAGCCACTCAAGTATAAAATAATAAGCTGCTCTTTTACTTTGATTTCAAGTTCCGCGAGGCTCCCGGATGCTGGAAAGCAATCTTATCTCGCCTGCTACTCCAAAGAAGCAGGCATGTCATGACGTTAGATAAGACTGCCTAACATCAAGGCTCACTTGTCCTTGCCCTTGACTCCTGTTTCATCACTTATTGTCTTAGGTTACTTTGGCCTCTGAAAGACTGATAACGTTGTGGATATTTTTGTACAACCTGTAAACACTGCTCTTGTTTATTTCATGCAGTCCATTTTAGAGTAAAAAGCGCTTAATTGCGAAAAGAATTGCATTGAGTTTAAAATAAATCAACATTATAAATAAACTAATATATATATATATATACTTGTTAATTCTAGAGCCCAGATGTTCTCCTGCAGGAATTCTTTCATGTGTCGTAAAATGAGCCGACGCGAGGCTAATGTACTTGAGCAACCTCAGATATCACCGGAAAAAGTCAGACTTGGGCCTACTGAGGCTGTAAATTGCCTCCCCAGGGTAAAAATTGACGTAAATTACCTCCTGTTTGGACAAGCTACAGTACGTAAATTACCTCTTGTTTGCACAAGCTACAGTATGTAAATTACTTCCTGTGTGCACGAGGTTCAGAATGTAAATTACCTCCTGTTTGCACGAGCTAAAGTACGTTAATTACCTCCTGTTTGCACGAGCTACCGTGTGTAAATTACCTCCTGTTTGCACGAGCTACAGTATGTAAATTACCTCCTGTTTGCACGAGCTACCGTGTGTAAATTACCTCCTGTTTGCACGAGCTACAGTATGTAAATTACCTCTTGTTTGCGCGAGCTACAGTATGTAAATTACCTCCTGTTTGCACGAACTACAGTATGCATTTTACCTCCCGTTTCCAAGAGCTACAGTATGTAAATTACCTCTTGTTTGCACGAGCTACAGTACGTAAATTACCTCTTGTTTACACGAGCTACAGTATATACATTATCTTCTGTTTGCACGAGCTACAGTATATACATTATCTTCTGTTTGCATGAGCTACAGTATGTAAATTACCTCTTGTTTGCATGAGCTACAGTATGTAAATTACTTTCTGTCTGCATGAGTTACAGTGCGTAAATTACCTCCTGTTTGCACGAGCTACAGTATGTAAATCACCTCCTGTTTGCACGACCTAAATTAGGCAAATTACCTCCTGTTTGCACGACCTAAATTAGGTAAATTACCTCCTGTTTGCATGAGCTACAGTATCTAAATTACCTTATGTTTGCACGAGCTACAGTAAGCCAATTACTTCCTGTTTGCACGAGCTACAGTATGTAAATTGCCTCCCATTTGAACGAGCTACAGTATGTAAATTACCTTGTGTTTTCACGAGCTACAGTATGTAAATTACGCCCTGTTTGCACGAGCTGCAGTATGTAAATTATCACCTGTTTGCACGAGTTACAATACGTAAATTACTTCCTGTTTGCACGAGCTGCAGTATGTAAATTATCCCTTGTTTGCACGAGCTACAGTATGTAAATTGCCTCCTGTTTTCATGATCTATAGAACGTAAATTACCTGCTGTTGGCACGAGCTAAATTACTTAAATTACCTCCTGTTTGCATGAGTTACGGTACATAAATTACCTCCTGTTTTCATGAGCTACAGTATGTAAATTATCTCCTGTTTGCATGAGTTACGGTACGTAAATTACCTCCTGTTTTCACAAGCTTCATATAGTAAATTAAAGTATCTCCTGTTTCACGAGCTACAGTGAGTAAATTACCTCATGTTTTCACGAGCTACAGTAAGTAAATTACATCCTGTTTTCACGAGCTACAGTAAGTAAATTACCTCCTGTTTGCATGAGTTACGGTACGTAAATTACCTCTTGTTTTCGTGAGCTACAGTAAGTAAATTACATCCTACAGTAAGTAAATTACATCCTGTTTTCACGAGCTACAGTAAGTAAATTACCTCCTGTTTGCATGAGTTACGGTATGCGAATTACCTCCTGTTTTCACGAGCTACAGTAAGTAAATTACCTCCTGTTTTCACGAGTTACAGTAAGTAAATTACCTCCTGTTTTCACGAGCTACAGTAAGTAAATTACCTCCTGTTTTCACGAGTTACAGTAAGTAAATTACCTCCTGTTTTCACGAGCTACAGTAAGTAAATTACCTCCTGTTTTCACGAGCTACAGTAAGTAAATTACATCCTGTTTTCACGAGCTACAGTAAGTAAATTACCTCCTGTTTTCACGAGCTACAGTAAGTAAATTACCTCCTGTTTTCACGAGTTACAGTAAGTAAATTGCTTCCTGTTTGCATGAGTTACGTTACGTTAATTACCTCCTGTTTTCACGAGCTACAGTAAGTAAATTACCTCCTGTTTTCACGAGATACAGTAAGTAAATTACTTCCTGTTTGCATGAGTTACGATACGTAAATTACTTTTTCTTGCATGAGCTACAATATGTAAATTACCTCCTGTTTGCACGAGATTCAGTTCGTAAGTTACCTGATTTCCTGAAAGACTTCATCACTATTTCTTTTAGAAAAGTGTATGTTTTAACATTTATAGGTTTAGTGAGTGTATGTTTTGACTCGACAACGTTCGTAAAACGAGGGTACATGCATTTGAACTCGAGTGTAACGAAATCACGTGCTCATATTTGGAATCTTAGTTCTGGAATTAAAGATCCTATCAGAATGGTTTGGGTACCATTTGAATGAACTTATGGGAGGGGGAGAAAATCTGATATTCAATGGTCATCATTCTAGTCCAATTACACCATGGAGAAACATGATATAAACGCCGTCACCGTTTACGGACTGTTAGTGAGTGAGTAAGTAAGTACCATACCGGTGATGATGGCTGAGTTGTGGAAGAGGTTTGGCCTCAAGGAAAGCTATCTAGCGTGATCCATCAGGCTTCTTTTAATGAACTATTTATATATGCACACAGGAAGGGAGGGGTCTTTTGTAAAATAGATGATTTTGATGTATAAGAGTCGGTTTACGATTAGTAACTCCAAAACTAAAAGTTGTCTAACGATAGAACATTTGACGCCTTATGTTTGCATAAGAAAATGGTCCGAATTTCACAAGAAGAGTACAACACGAGAGGAGCCCAATTTTTAAAGTAGGAAATATTTTCAAAAATCGTCGATTTCACGGTATAAATATCATTTTTGACCTGTCTAATGGGATATCGTTAGAAATATCTCTCTGAGCTCCCCGAGATGATAGTAGCACAAAAGTCCTACAACACTAAGTTAAACGAAAATTTGATAATTTCTAATTTCCTTCAGATTGACTTTGAAAATAAATTCCGATCGATGATGTGTGTACTTACCCCCGATACAACGTTACCATTACAGTATAACAGAAGTTACATGATTGACGGAATTTCGAAAATTATCAAATGTTTTGAAATATTACTGTGTTTCGTATCAGTGAAAAAAAAAAAAAAAAGAGTTCGAATAAGATTGGAAAACCCTTCTCGGACTTCCTAACGCTTCTTGCGTGACGAGACGTTGTCACGAAATCCCAACGAAATCCTCACCTGTTACCACACGTATTTTTAAATTTTTGTTTCATAATATTCTGTAGTAGGTCTATAGTTTAATAGACCTAATACTCAATACATCTTGTCAAATAATGAATGTTGTTTAATAATATGAATAATTGTTAGTGTTTATTTTTGTAATAAAATAGGCTTTTTAAGATATTTTTTCTTAATCCGTTTGCCCTCCAGGATTCGTTTTTCTCTCGGACTCAGCAAGCGATCCAACTTCTACCGCTTCAAGGGCAGTGTCCTGGAGCGTGAGACTTAGGATCGGATGGATAAAACTAGGAAGGAGGACCAGTACCTCGCCCATGTAGCCTCACCTGCTGTGCTGTAAACGGGCCTTGTGGGGGATGGGAAGATTGGAAGGCATAGACTAGGAAGTGGCCGTGGCCTTAAGTTAGGTACCATGCCGGCATTTACCTGGAGGAGAAGTGGGAAACCACTGAAACCACTTCGAGGATGGTTGAAGATGGGAATCGAAAACCCCTCTCCTCAGTTAACCTCCCGAGGCTGAGAGGACCCCGTTCCAGCCCTCGTACCACTTTGCAAATTTCGTAGCAGAGCCGGGAATCGAGCATGGGGGTGGCAGCTAAACACACCAACCACTACACCACAGAGGCGGACTTTTTAAAATTATTGTTCGGCAAAATTAAGAACACATTGGGAAATAATTTGTTCAATCAATTTTGTTAAGTAGCATGCGGTATATACATTTGTTTAAAAACGTTAATAATTGGTACAATTTTTGCTTTTGTAATAAAATAGGTTTATTGAAAGTGTTGGCTGAAGAAACTAGTTCGATATTTTTTTAAGTAGCATATATTAATTTGTTTAATAACTTAAACATTGTTTCTTTCTTTCCTTCTTTCTTTCTTAATCTGTTTACACTTCAGGGTTGTTTTTTTACCTCGGACTCAGCGAGGAATCCCAGGGAAGTGTCCTGGAGAATGAGACTTTGGGTCGGGGATACAACTGGGAAGGAGGACCAGTGCCTCTCCCCTATGGCCTCACCTGCTGTGCTGAACGGGGGCCTTGTGGAGGTACGGGAAGATTGGAAGGGATAGACAAGGAAGAGGGAAGGAATCGGCCGTGGCTTTAAGTTAGGTACCATCCCGGTATTTGCCTGGAGGAGAAGTGGGAAACCACGGAAAATCACTTCGACGATGACAGAGGTGGGAATCGAATCCTCCTCTACTCAGTTGACCTCCCGAGGCTGAGTGGACCCCGTTACAGCCCGAGAACCACTTTTCAAATTTCGTGGCAGAGCCGGGAGTCGAGCACGGGCCTCTGGGGGGTTGCAGCTGATCGCGCTAACAACTACACCACAGAGGTGGACCTTTACATTGTTAATGTTTGCTTTTCTTAATAAAGTAGGTTTTTCAAAACTGATTGCTGAAATTAAATACGCATTAGGAGATAATTTGGAGGGTGGCTCCCATGGGGTTTCTACGGCGCATAATTTCGCCCTGGCCCAGCCCGTAAAATGAGTTGCATACTGGGACAAATTCAATAACATTAAAAGTGAAGCTTCCACGGTGTGTAACTTCCTGTTTGAACCGTGTTGTGATCAATCTGCCGCCTGGGAGACTGATTACCTCGGATCAAGTAGGGGAATTTCAGTCGCCCTGACAAAGAATACTGCAATGTATTCGAAACGTCGGCCAACTGTACGAAATGTACACAAAACAACAAAACGGAAGAAGAACTGAATATCAATAACATTAATATTTATTTATTACCCCTCTGAGAACACTACGTGCTATTTTTCACAAAAGTAACATGTTGTAAACATTGAGATTATCCTTACGATCGTCTGTTCTAGGCTAGCATGCTCTCTTGTTACTTACGGGGAGCTCCTCGTCGCAGATCCACTAGTAAACTAATGACAGCCATAACCATGTAGTCATTTTATTTGCCACCTTATCGGTCTAGCTGGTGCGGAGTTCATGGTCACGCGTTTAATAATAATACTCTCCAATCCTGTTAATCAAGCCTGAATTATTTGCTTCTGGGTTATGTTGTCGTTGCTGCTTGCTTTGTCTCAGTTCTACGAGGAGACAACAAAGAGAACTCACTACTCGTGTCACGTGAGACAGACTGGGGCACCAGTACCTATACTGCACTTCATCTCATCATCACACTGTCGTTGTAGCCGTAGTTTTCTGTCCTGAGCTAGTCGCTTCAACTCGCCCTAACTCTGGCAGTTCAGGGTTTTCGTTAAATTCTTGAAATAAGACTCTCTTGGTCACAGTCTTCTCCTCTTTCTAGTAATTCGTCTTTTAAAGATGTCAAAGGGATTGTTGTTCTACAGAATGTAGCCAAGATACTTGACTTTATTTCATACTCAATAGCGGCGATTGGGAACTAAAAGTAAGAGCGGGGGGCGCTAAACCTTTTAGAAAACATAAAGTACCGGGGGCCTGCGAAATATAGCGAGGGTAGAAAACAAAACTGAAAGAAAATAGCTACAAAATGATACGTTATTTATGCTGTCTGAGCGAATTTCGATGGAGAAGTAAAGGTTGTCAATTTACCAACTTAACTGCAGTAATAATAGTTTTTTTTTGAGATTCTAATTCAGTACTATACAATATAACTTTCATCAGAGGAACAATTACACAAGTGCGCAATTAAGGTTTTGGGCCATGAGATACTAATTGCGATTCTACACGCTGCTACGGCTAGTCTCCACTACTTGCTGTGGCACTGAAAAAAATCGGTTAGCTGTCCGGCTCCATGGCTAAATGGTTAACGTGCTGGCATTTGGTCACAAGGGTCCCGGGTTCGATTCCCGGCAGCGTCGGGAATTTTAACCATCATTGGTTAATTCCGCTAGCGCGGGGGCTGGATGTATGGTGTCGTCTTCATCATCATTTCATCCTCATCACAACGAGCAAGTCGCCAAGGGAGTCAAATTAAAAGATCTGGCGAGCCGAACATGTCCTCGGACATTCCTCGCACTAAAAGCCATACGCCATTTCATCGGTTAGCTGCGTCGAATTAATTTTCCGCTAAGTATTCTTTCTAATACGAGGGCTGGGGCAAAAGTCATGACAGCTATTTTTTCCTTGAAGATACCAGTCCGGTTGGAAAATATGACAGATACATACGAAAGGACAAGGTGTTAACAACATGTGTCGACAATGAATAGCACTGACATATCGTAACACACTCATTTATTACGGTAGTATACAGGGCAATATGGCCTTCCCGGTGCAAAAGAATGACAACACGGTACACATAAAGTTGACATGAAAAAAACCTGGGCCTAAAGACCCTCAAAGTAGTCCCCTGCTACTGACACAACATGCTGCCAACGACGTGGGAGGCACTGAATATCATCTGCCTCAGCATTTGCCGCACCATGTGTGAATCGGGTCACCTGTTGGCGCACAGCATTAGCAATGTCCTCTCGTGTTGCAAACCGCGTACCACGCAGTGGTTCTTTAATCTTTCTAATGAGATCAAAGACACGGGGCGAAAATTTCGGGAGAGTACGGTGGGTGCTCCAATTCTTCCCACCCCCAATGTCGCAGTAGCTGCCCTACATACTCTGCTTTATGTGGTTTTGCATTGTCGTGCAGGATTATTACACTGTCCACAAGTTCTGGACGTTTCTCCCGAACGCCATGTCATACCTGTCGCACCAGGAAGTCCCTGTAGTATTGAGCGGTCACTGTTCTGCCATGTGGAACAAAGTGGCAAACAATGACACTCCTGACGTCATACGCGACGATAACCATCAATTTGACTGGGGAAGGATTCTGACGGACCTTCTGCCTCCTTGGTGATCCAGCATGTCGCCACTCTGCGGACTGACGTTTCAGTCCTGGTCCGTATGCCCTGGCCCAAAATTCATCGCTGGCGATTATTCGTGATAAGAATTGATCGCCGTCCTGTTGCCAGCGTGCAAGGTGGTCGGAACATATTGCATAGCGCACCCACCTTTGAACCTCCGTCAGTGCATGCGGTACCCACCGCGATGCGATTTTGCGCAGTTGCAGCTCATTATGCAATATCCTGTGGACGGTGCGTTTCTCGATGCCACTTGCCCTCTCTAACTCCAGTAGCGTCCATCGACTGTCTTCATCCAGGAGCTGCTCGATGACGGCACGTGCCACGTCGGTCAGCGCACTGACAGGTCGTCCCGAACGTTGCTCATCACTGGTTGACACACGTATTTGCTGAAACTTTCCTACCCACCGTGCTACTGTACCGTATGGTAGGGCATTATTCCCAAGGGCTTCCACTAATTCACTGTGACATTCTATCGCATTTCTTCCTCGGAGAACGGCTATTTTGATGTAAGCGCGCTGCTCAACACGGGCTACGTCCATCTTGCACGACACTCACCAACTGACTGATTTCACAGCCCTCGCTGCGCTACTACCAGCAATCACAGAGCCATCTGTTATTCTGCGTACACACTATGCCTGCAGAACTTCCACACGACATATATACGTTTGTGATCCGTTCGTATATCTACAAGAAAAAAAATAGTTGCCATGACTTTTGCCCCAATCCTCGTATTTAAAGAAGTTAAAGGAAAGAATTAGGGAATATACTTCAGAATTTGTACAAATTGTTCTACTTTTAAACAATCGCTAGTTTTAGGTGGCTAAAATGGAATGACGGGCACTTCACAATTTGGTTTCTTTAGACCACCCAAATTTAAAAAAAACTAATGTTTCAGAGCTTGAGTCAGAAAGCTCATAGGCATATAGGCCTACCACAGGTCTTGGTTTTCAATAATGCATTTGTTGTACTACCACCAATATTAAACAAATTAACTTATTTCTGTCATATGAAGTTAGTTCTGACAAATATTGTAACTGTGGTGTTTGGATATTGAACTCCTGTTGCCGGACTTTGGGGCGGAACTGAATATTGAATGATCAGTGTGACTGAATTAAGGGGTGTAGTAATATCAGTGCGAGCTGGATGCAGGTTTAAGTCAGTAGTTGGAGAAGAAGGTGCAGCAGAGGCAGTGGAGGCATAATGCAGATCGGAAGGGAATCTAAACAACCTGTATCCCGCAGTAGAGACATTGCTACAATTAGGTGCAGAACAACCCACCATTATGTAATAAATATCCACACAAATATAGCACTACTCTGTCCATGCACGCGGTGATTACAATACGTTCAATGTGACGAAGCGAGCGCTCGTAGGAGTAACTAGAGTTCGATCACATAGCCCATTGCGCATGTATGAACCAAAATGGAGCCTTAAAGAAGGTAGTTACGTCATAGTACCAACGATGGCGACGACTAGGGGGAAGCAAGGGTGGAGGGGGGTGACACTTTCTGGAGAAAAATCGAACTATTCCATTTTAGCATATTGCATCAGTTTCGACGAAACTTGCCGTATCTTCCTTTCTCGGTGAGAAAGATGCTGATCCAAACTATGGTATTTCCTATTTTAGATTACGGCGCTGTAATTTACAGCGATATCTCTGAGAAATATAATAGCAAACTCCAACGTATTCAGAATGCCTGTGTTCGATTCGTCTTCAATATTCGTAAAGACTGTCACGTAACATCTTACTACAAATCCGCAGAGTGGTTGAAACTCAGGGATAGACGATCATACTCAGCTGCTTGTTTACTTCTGAGAATTTTAAAATCTAATGCTCCCTCATATTTGACCAAGTCCTTTGTTCAGATGAGTCAAGTGCACGACCGGGACAATAGGTTTACAGCTAACACCCTTCAGGTTCCACAGCATCGTACGGTAAAGTGCAGTAAGTCGTTCATTGTCACTGCCTCTCAATTATACAACGATCTTAAACTATATGAAATTCAGCAAAGTAGTGTTGGAACTCAGAAAAAATATCTTAAATACCGCTACCTTTCCACTTATTAAGCTATGTAAATGAATTTTCACCAAATTAATTAAATAGTACGAAATATCATAATCCCCTAGATACATTTTAGATGCTCAGTTTTACTCTTAATTCATCCTCGGCTTTAAAAATCTTAGGTTTCTGTTTCGTCTTCAGTTGGTGAGTGTCGTGCGAAATGGACGTAACCCGTGTTGAGCAGCGCGCTTACATCAAAATAGCTGTTCTCGGAAGGAGAAATGCGATAGAATGTCACAGTGAATTAGTGGAAGCCCTTGGGAATAATGCCCTACCATACAGTACAGTAG